>NC_138186.1:162944825-163439825 GCF_964194105.1 Spermophilus citellus
TCCACCCCAGGAGTTTAAGAGATCCTGGAGGAAGGATGTTGTGGCTAGGTCTGTGCCTCTCATGTGGAACGTGCCTACCCAGCCTGGTGATGCTGTGTGTGTGGATACAGTGTGAAGGCTTTGCATCCAAGGCTGGCCTGAGATTGGAATTTTCTACAGACTCCCAGGCGCTATGGACACCAAAGCTTTGAATTGCAAGATGCTAGATTTCTTTGTCAAAAACTATCCCCTTGCCTACTCAGCCTACCTTCACAAACAGGAAGCATGCAGGTATTTTATAGTGAACTATCCCCTCTTGATTAGCCTCTTCTTAACCTCTGTGTGTTAATTAAGCCTGGACCTAGGATGCTGGACAGGGCAGAGAGCACTCTGTTTTCTGGGTCAAAGGCAGAAAGGTATCATTTACACAGACATTTTTGTGGCAGTGTGTTCTTTGTTGGGGGACTACCGGGTGATGCATATGGGGAAGCAGGAATTCCAATCAATTAAAGTTCAATTTTCCTCCACAACATGAAACTTTGCAGGCCTCTGCTTTCCAGAAGAGGCTAAACACATGCTGCTGTGGGCTGGAGAGAACAAGAAGGGAGCTCGTTGTGTTTATTCTTTGAACACGCAGGGCATTTACTTCATGTGAAATTATTTATTTCTTAGAATTTACTTTATTCTAGAAGAAAAATATAAATGTCTTCAGGGGATTTTATTTTGAGAAGCCTATTCTTTTACTCTTGTCCTTCTCACTTTAGACACAAGATAACTTTGGATGCATTAAATTCTAATGAATAAGAACATATTTCAAAGCCCTTTCTTTGTATTTTATTCAGTGGCCGACTGTAGTTTCCTACAAAATGCTTTCTAAATTCAGTTTCTTATCATGAATTCCATCCAGAATAAAATATACACTGGCCCTGGAGCACACCAGCTGTTTATGTATCGGCCAATATATTTCACGGAGAGTTCTGCATGATACATAGGCGATCATTTAAAAAAATAAAAATAAAAACTCAACATCAAGTATTGAGAGCTGCTCAGTTAGAAGAAAAGGCAGGAAAGAAGAAAAGAAGGCAGCTTATTAATTAGCTCCTTTTGCTTTGAACTGTGAATTTCTGTGCTGTTTTCAAGGCTTCTATTTTTACATATAATATTTCAGAGCATATTCTTGCATGTTTTAAAGTCAAATGTAGAAAAAGGGGGTCCAAAAGAGTGATTTTTAAAAATTAAATTCATTTATAACATTTTTTTTTTGGTAATAGATTCTGGGAGGTGAAGAACAACAGGTCTCAAAGTCACCACCCTTTTCAAACAATGGGCAAAGGGTGAAGAGGTGTACACAACAACACACAAACCTTTGTCCAAAAGGGAACCTGTTTCTAGAGGTGCTGCCATGAGGGAATTTTTATAGTGGCATCCCTAGCCTGCCTTCTCATGTGCTGATGTCAAAGTAGGTGTTAACCACTCCTTAGGCATGCTGTCCACCATCTTGACATCCATCCAATCAGATACGCACCAAAAATCCACCCAAAATATGCTAGGTGGTGCTAGTCCAAGGATAATGGGTTTGTGACCATGCCTGGATCTTCATGTTACACAGCCTAAAGACACTGAAGGCAAAGTCAAGCATGACACGACTAACAGATCCATTTTTCAGTGCCACAATGAAGACCAGCCATCATCTGCAGACTGTAGCTCTTTCTTGATCACAGAGTTTTCAGTCACACTCTTTGCCAGAACCTGAAGGACACAGAGGGTTTGTTTATTCAGCTCTCAACCTCGCCAACTGCTAGAAAGTCAATTCCGCTAATTATTGGCAGGAGTGGGATCCAATGACAGCCTTACCATTCTCACTGCCAATGAAGACAGTTGGCTCAGTGTGACGTTTCCCTGGTACATGATCCTGTGTGGTGATAGAAGTCTTTTCAGCTTTATTATGGGAACCTCATACTGTCTTTTGACTGATTTTAAGAGTCTTGAGGGCTCAGTTCTCTGCAGATAGAAATGCCTATTTAAAAGCCTGGTAATTGATTGATTGATTGATTCCTTTATTTATTCATCCATCTCTCCATTCATCAAAGGTTTATTGAATGTGCATTATGTGATAGAACTATGGAGAGGACATGCAGCCCAGAGGCTCACAGTTGAGAGAGGAAGACAGACGAGTAACATGAAGATTACAGGTGCAGAGAGCAAATGTTGGAACCCCTCAAGGAGAGACTCCTACATCATCAAGGGAATAGGATTTGTATAATAAATCGATATCAGCCACACTCCCTAAGGGAGCACCAGGAAGATTGTGTGTGTGGATGACAAGTGGAGGATTGGGGTGAACAGTTGGGAGTAGAGAGAGGAGAAAAAAGTCATTACCAAAAACATGGTAAGATTCATTGGCTGTGTTACCCATTCCTAGTCCCCAAAAAGAAGAGGACAGGGCTCTTGTAGAACTAGAGAGGAGAATGCTCCTTCTTTCCACCCAGATTCTTCACTGTTTTCCTGGTGACTGGCTCCGTCCAAAGGCCCAAGTGGCTGTAAGTGATAGTCCTAGTCTGTGAAGATGGAATTTTTTTTAGAGAAGTTCAAGAGAATTTTCTCACCAGCTGTCAGATTTCTTACTGTGTCCTTGAGAAGAACTACATAAAACTCTGATCCAATCAACTTCAGCATTAAGAGTGGCTTTATTGAATTTTTCTGGGAAGTGTCTCAATAGCTTCAAGAGCCCAAAGATATAATGTGGTATTAGAGGGCTGATGAATACAAGAATGAGGTGTTGCTGATTTGCTTTTGCCTTATTATTTTTTTAAAAATATATTTTTTAGTTGTAGTTGGACACAATACCTTTATTTCACTTATTTATTTTTAGGTGGTGCTGAGGATGGAACCCAGGGTCTCGCCTGTGCGAGGCGAATGCTCTACCGCTGAGCCACAACCCCAGACCTTGATTTTGCTTTTTAATATGCAAAATGTGACAGAGTTGTGGTCAAGATTCTACAGCACCATTGGACAGAATCTTAACCCATTCTGGCCAGGTATCACCATTGCCTCTGAACGTAGACCCCCAGTGACCATCTCCACTGAGGGGAAATCGTGGAAATCGCGCTTAGGATTGGTGCATGCTTCAGCCTTGATTTTCAACTCATAGTGAGGTCAGCTGCATTAGAATTATCATTCTTTACAATGGAGATTCACCGATGTTGCCCCTAACCTACTGGACCAGAATTTCTGTAGGGGAGCCTAGGAATCTCTATTTTAACAAGTTCTGCTGTCCAGTGACTTCTATTGTTAGGCAATTTGAGAACCATTGTACAACTGTTCCTATTGATTTTGAACTATGATATACAGCATTAAATACAGTCATGCCTCTCATCATGACATCTGGTTAATGACAGACTGCACGTCTGATCGTGGCCACCTAGATCAGGTTGCCTCTGACTTCATGGCCATCTTAGTTCATGTTAAGTACACCCTCTGGATGTTCAGGCAACAAAATCCCTGAAGGACACCTTTCTCATATTCCCTTTGCTAAAAACTCCACAACTACATTTTTTCTGATATTTTGTGAATCTCTTTGTTCTCTAGGCTTTCATGTTGAGTCACCATCTTTAAAATCATGTTATACCAAAAGGCACTATCAGAGAAAATGATCACTCATCCCTATGTACTTATTAATAAATTGTTTGAATTTATTCCTGGAAATCCTCATGTATATTTTGTTGATAACTAAGGTACATGTGGTAACATAATTGTCTGAGTAAAATCTGATGATCATTTAGCATGCATAGAATATGAAATTGAAAGTTCTTTTAAACCAGAAGGTCAAAAAGGATCCTGTGAGTCCCCTCTGATGGAAGGCCTACTCGTCTGGATGTGGCACAACAATCCAAAGAGTGCTGGCAGTTACCAGGGCTGGAAGAGGCAGGAACTGGAATGGATTCTCCCTCAGAGCCTGGAGAGAGGGATGGCTGGCCAACACCTTGATTTCAGCTCAGTGAAACTGATCAGAGACATGTCACCTCCAGATCAATAAGCATATACGTTTCTATTGCTACAAACCCTAAGGCTTGTGGTAATTTGTTATGGCAGCCTTAGGAAACTTACATCCCTGAGAACATTATTTTCTGGCTGGACATATTTTTAGAGAATGCAAAAGTCACCCATGACGTACATTATTTTCTGGCTGGACATATTTTTAGAGAATGCAAAAGTCACCCATGACGTACTGGTATTGAACCATTTTATCAGTAACTAAAGACATGTTTCCTCAAACCATAGGGTGACAGGCTTTCTTGGAGAGCTCTATACCCAGAAATTTGGATGAAGAACATAAATGCAAATTCAGAGACACAGTTTGATTTTACTGGGAGAAAATTCTGCAAGGGTGTCTCATATCCTGCACGTAGTGAGAACAAGGTATGAACGGCTTTTGTCAAGGACTATCTTTTTCAAGTCTGTTTGATTAACAAACAATCTCAGAAGACAGAGATACTATCTTCTTCTAGAGCCAGGCAGGTTTATTTACAATTTTAGTAGAGTATTTCCCTTGGAATAAAAAGCTAGTATGTTTATTGTTCATTATAAAAATATCTGTGTTCCCAAATCTCTGCGTCCTTCTTCTGTAACGTGACCCACAATGCACAAGCAGTAACTGGGCTACTGTACCTATCTTTTAGAAATGAGGGTGTTATGGTTTGGATGGGAGGTGCCCCTTAAAAACTCCTATGTCAATGCAGGGATGTTTGGAAGTGAAATGAATGGATTGTAAAAGCTCTAACCTAATCAGTCCATCCTACATTGAATGGACTAACCCGGGGTAATTGTAGGCAGGTGGGGCATGGCTGGAGGAGGGGGTCACTGGGTGCATGTCCTAGGAAGGTTCATCTCCCTGCTATCCTTTCCCCTTCCTCTGTCTCTGCCTCACTGCCATGAGTGGAATAGCTTTCCTCCACCTGCCCTTCTTACCTGATGTTCTGCCTCACATTGAGCCCAGAGGAATGGACTTGACTGACTATGAGCTAAACCTTTGAACTTTGAGCTAAAATAAACTTTTTCTCATCTAAGTTGTTCTTGTTTTTTGGCAATGGAAACTGGAGAACACAGAGGACTTGGGGGATTGCTGTGGAAGCTGACACTGGCCGCTGCAATCAAGTTCTTTGCTTTTAGAATGGAGTTTTATTTTGCTTCTTTCATCATTCATGAAGTTGTGGCAAAATAATTGTTACCTTGAAAACATGATTAAATCTTAGACCCTTAAAACTTCTTTACAGAGTGGCTTTAGGAAAAGAAAATATAGAGACACACATTTTCATTCATGATTGATAGAGTCCTTTCTCTTGAATTTGTGAATAAGCAATGTTTATCTCATTTGTGTAACTCACAATTCTATTTTTCTGGGACCCATTAATCCCTCTTAAAAGAATTACTGTTAGAAATATCTAATAGTCTGCTTATCTAACTTCTCTAATACATGTATAACCATACATGTACATTTAACTAGCTTCTCTACTACATCCATCAGCATATTTAATATACTATAAACTTATTAAAGTTATAGGTAATAATAGTATTAAGAACATTTCTAGTTACACTTCTCTCATGATTGAGTCAGCATGTGGAATATTGGATTTACCAAAAAGATAATCCTCTATCTTCCATAAAATATAGACATTATTGTTAGCTGTGTTTCTGGTCAAAAATTTAGCCTGAAGTAAGTTATAAAAACTTATTAAAAATAAACGTCAATAAGGAAAATCTAGGAATTTCAATTATAAGCAGTTTCTAAGAAAATTGTTCTTTAAATCCCACAGAAATCCAGTCTACTAGGGAAGGCAACAGCAAGTACCACATCCTTAGTTACATCAGCCAAGTCCCTTTTGTCATGTCAGATGATGTTCACGGACTGTCACGAGTAGGGCACGGAAACCTTTGTGGAGTCATTATTTTGCCTACCACAATCCTTCCCTTGTGCCCTACAAATTAACATCCATCCAAAATGCAAACCATTTCACCTCATTGCAGGGTCCATGATGGTCAAAGCCTATTATGCATCAAGTCAGAAATCTAATCTAAATTGCCACAGCTCAGAAGTCCCTGATCTCATCATCTAAGTCAACTGAGTTCTGTTCAGGTGAGGCTCTGGGTGCTTTCTCCTGGGGGCCACAGTTCCTCTCTACCTGTGATAGATGGAATGGAAGAAAAAGTTTCCCTCCCAAAATACAACAGTGGACAGGGGGAGGATAATGATGTGGACATTCAGACTCATTAAAGGAGAGGCAAAAGGAAAGGCGTTACCAGACACCAAAAACTTAGAAATGCAACTGGGGAACTCCCATGACGGCTCAAGGCTTGAGATTGGTCCCCCATGGTGCAAGGCTCGGCCCCTTTGGGATCAGCTTCATCCTTTGGGTTCTTGTTTCTCCCCCTCAGAAAGGTGTGTTGATTTTTTTCATATTTTTGTATTGTCCAAATTTCCTTCTGGTATTTATTTCTAATGTCATTTCAGTGTGATGAGAGGATGAACACACATGCATAAAATGGAATTTGTTTGAAAAATAACGATGCAAAGCAGGGAGCAAAGCTGGGCAGCCACACAGCTTTGTTCAATAGTATGCACAACCTGTGTTGCTGTCTAGCTCTGCCCCTTTCTGTCTTTGCTTATTTTTCAAACAAATTACATTTTTTTTCTTTTTTATTGGATGTTCACAACATTACAAAGCTCTTGACAAATCATATTTCATACGTTAGAATCAAGTGGGTTATGAACTCCCATTTTTACCCCAAATACAGATTGCAGAATCACATCAGTTACACATCACATTTTTACATACTGCCATATTAGTGACTGTTGTATTCTGCTACCTTTCCTATCCTCTACTATCCCCCCTCCCCTCCCCTCCCATCTTCTCTCTCTACCCCATCTACTGTAATTCATTTCTCTCCTTGTTTATTTTCCCATTCCCCTCATAACCTCTTATATGTAATTTTGTATAACAATGAGGGTCTCCCTCCATTTCCATGTGATTTCCCTTTTTCTCTCCCTTTCCCTCCCATCTCATGTCTCTGTTTAATGTTAATCTTTTCTTCCTGCTCTTCCTCCCTGTTCTGTTCTTAGTTGCTCTCATTATATCAAAGAAGACATTTGGTATTTGTTTTTTAGGGATTGGCTAGCTTCACTAAGCATAATCTGCTCTAGTGCCATCCATTTCCCTGCAAATTCCGTGATTTTGTCATTTTTTAGTGCTGCGTAATACTCCATGGTGTATAAATGCCACATTTTTTTTATCCATTCATCTATTGAAGGGCATCTGGGTTGATTTCACAGTCTAGCAATTGTGAATTGTGCTGCTATGAACATCGATGTGGCAGTATCCCTGTAGCGTGCTCTTTTAAGGTCTTCAGGAAATAGTCCAAGAAGGGCAATAGCAGGGTCAAATGGTGGTTCCATTCCCAGCTTTCCCAGGAATCTCCATACTGCTTTCCAAATTGGCCGCACCCGCTTGCAGTCCCACCAGCAGTGTACAAGAGTACCCTTTTCCCCACATCCTCGCCAGCACTTGTTGTTGTTTGACTTCATCATGGCTGCCAATCTTACTGGGGTGAGGTGGTATCTTAGGGTGGTTTTGATTTGCATTTCCTTGACTGCTAGAGATGGTGAGCATTTTTTCATGTACTTGTTGATTGATTGTATGTCCTCCTCTGTGAAGTGTTTGTTCATGTCCTTGGCCCATTTGTTGATTGGGTTATTTGTTATCTTATTGTCTAATTTTTTGAGTTCTTTGTATACTCTGGATATTAGGGCTCTATCTGAAGTGTGAGGAGTAAAAATTTGTTCCCAGGATGTAGGCTCCCTATTTACCTCTCTTATTGTTTCTCTTGCTGAGAAAAAACTTTTCAGTTTAAGAAGGTCCCATTTGTTGATTCTTGTTATTAACTCTTGTGCTATGGGTGTCCTATTAAGGAATTTTGAGCCCGTCCCCACAATCTGTAGATCAGAGCCAACTTTTTCTTCTATCAGACGGAGAGTCTCTGATTTGATATCTAGCTCCTTTATCCACTTTGAGTTGACTTTTGTGCATGGCAAGAGGAGGGGATTCAGTTTCATTTTGTTGCATATGGATTTCCAGTTTTCCCAACACCATTTGTTGAAGATGCTATCCTTTCTCCATTGCATGTTTTTAGCTCCTTTATCAAATATAAGATAGTTGTAGCTTTGTGGATTAGTCTCTGTGTCCTCTATTCTGTACCATTGGTCCACCTGCCTGTTCTGGTACCAGTACCATGCTGTTTTTATTAATATTGCTCTGTAATATAGTTTGAAATCTGGTATCGCTATACCACCTGATTCACACTTCCTGCTTAGAATTGTTTTTGCTATTCTGGGTCTTTTATTTTTCCATATGAATTTCACAATTGCTTTATCTATTTCTACAAGAAATGCCGTTGGGATTTTGATTGGCATTGCATTAAACCTATAGAGAACTTTTGGTATTATCGCCATTTTGATATGTTAGTTCTGCCTATCCATGAACAAGGTATATTTTTCCATCTTCTAAGATCCTCTTCTATTTCTTTCTTTAGGGTTCTGTAGTTTTCATTGCATAGGTCTTTCACCTCTTTTGTTAGGTTGATTCCCAAGTATTTTATTTTTTTTGAGGATATTGTGAATGGAGTGTTTTTCCTCATTTCTGTTTCAGAAGTTTTGTCGCTGATATACAGAAATGCCTTTGATTTATGTGTGTTGATTTTATATCCTGCCACTTTGCTGAATTCATTTATTAGTTCTAGTAATTTTTTTGTAGACCCTTTTGGGTCTTCTAGGTATAGAATCATGTCATCTGCAAATAGTGATAATTTAAGTTCTTCTTTTCCTATTTTTATGCCTTTAATTTCTTTCGTCTGTCTAATTGCTCTGGCCAGTGTTTTGAGAACTACATTGAATAAAAGTGGTGATAGGGGGCATCCCTGTCTTGTTCCAGATTTTAGAGGGAATGCCTTCAATTTTTCTCCATTCAGAATGATGCTAGCCTGAGGCTTAGCATAGATAGCTTTTACAATGTCGAGGTAAGTTCCTGTTATCCCTAGTTTTTCTAATGTTTTGAACATAAAGGATGCTATACTTTATCAAATGCTTTTTCTGCATCTATCGAGATGATCATATGGCTCTTATCTTTAAGTCTATTGATGTGGTGAATAACATTTATTGATTTTCGTATATTGAACCATCCTTGCATCCCAGGGATGAATCCTACTTGACCATGGTGCACAATTTTTTTGATGTGACTTTGTATCCGATTCGCCAGAATTTTATTGAGGATTTTTGTATCTAGGTTCATTAGAGATATTGGTCTGTAGTTTTCTTTCTTTGAGGTGTCTTTGTCTGGTTTCGGAATCAGGGTGATGTTGGCCTCATAGAATGAATTTGGAAGAGCTCCCTCTTTTTCTATTTCCTGAAATAACTTGAAAAGTATTGGTATTAATTCTTCTTTAAAGGTTTTGTAGAACTCCGCTGTATACCCAACCGGTCCTGGGCTTTTCTTGGTTGGAAGTCTTTTGATTGCTTCTTCTATTTCATCTATTGATATTGGTCTGTTTAAGTTGTGAGTTTCCTCCTGACTCAGTCTGGGCAAATCATATGACTTAAGGAATTTATCGATGTCTTCACTATCTTCTATTTTATTGGAATATAGGTTTTCAAAATAATTTCTAATTGTTTTCTGTATTTCTGAAGCGTCTGTTGTAATATTGCCTTTTTCATCCCGTATGTTAGTAATTTGAGTTCTCTCTCTTCCTCTCTTCGTTAGTATGGCTAGGGGTCTGTCGATCTTATTTATTTTTTCAAAGAACCAACTTTTTGTTTTGTTAATTTTTTCAATAGTTTCTGTTGTTTCAATTTCATTGATTTCTGCTCTGATTTTAATTAATTCTTGCCTTCTGCTACATTTGCTATTGTTTTGCTCTTCCTTTTCTAGGGCTTTGAGATGAAGTGTGAGCTCATTTATTTGTTGGTTTTTCCTTTTTTTGAGGAATGACCTCCAGGCGATGAATTTAAAACTGCTTTCATTGTGTCCCATAGATTCCGATATGTTGTGTCTGTATTTTCATTTATCTCTAAGAATTTTTTGATTTCCTCCTTTATGTCTTCTGTAACCCATTGATCATTCAGTAACGTATTGATCATTGTCCATGTGATGTAGGATTTTTCCTTCCTTCTTTTGTCATTGATTTCCAGTTTCATTCCATTATGATCTGATAAAATGCATGGTATTATCTCAACCCCTTTATATTTACTGAGGGTTGCCCTATGGCATAATATATGATCTATTTTTGAGAAGGTTCCATGTGCTGCTGAGAAAAAAGTATATTCACTTGATGATGATTGATATATTCTATATATGTCAGTTAAGTCTAGGTTATTGATTGTGATATTGAGGTCAATAGTTTCTTTATTCAACTTTTGTTTGGAGGATCTGTCCAATGGTGAGAGAGGTGTGTTGAAGTCACCCATGATTATTGTGTTGTGGTCTATTTGATTCTTGAACTTGAGGAGAGTTTGTTTTATGAACGTCGCAGCGCCATTATTTGGTGCATAAATATTGATAATTGTTATGTCTTGTTGGTGAATGGTTCCTTTTAACAGTATATAATGTCTTTCCTTATCCCTTTTGATTAACTTAGTCTTGAAGTCGATTTTATCCGATATGAGAATGGCCACCCCTGCTTGCTTTCGAGGACCGTGTGCGTGGTATATTTTTTTCCCAACCTTTTACCTTGAGCCTGTGTATGTCTTTTCCAATCAGATGTGTCTCCTGGAGGCAGCATATTGTTGGATTTGTTTTTTTAATCCATGTTACCAGCCTATGTCGCTTTATTGGAGAGTTTAAGCCATTAACGTTTAGAGTTACTATT
The DNA here is from genome assembly GCF_964194105.1 of Spermophilus citellus. NCBI lineage: Eukaryota > Metazoa > Chordata > Mammalia > Rodentia > Sciuridae > Spermophilus > Spermophilus citellus. The sequence continues at coordinate 162,955,716 of NC_138186.1, forward strand.
GATATATGGTTTGTACTTCCTGCCATGTTTGATTATTTATCTGTTTTTTTTTTCCCTAATTTAGTTTGTTTCTCCATGATTAGCTTTCGCCCCCGTCCTCTCTCTTTACCGAGGCACTTCCCGCTGATGGTTTTGGTTATTGTTTTCCATTTCTTCCTCGTGTAGAGTTTTGCTCAAGACGCTTTGCAATGCTGGTTTTCTGGCTACAAATTCTTTTAGCTTTTGTTTATCATGAAAGATTTTTATTTCGTTGTCGTATCTGAAGCTTAATTTTGCTGGATACAGAATTCTTGGTTGGCATCCATTATCTTTCAGTGTTTGAAATACGTTGTTCCAGGATCTTCTCACTTTCAGCATCTGTGATGAAAAATCCGTTGTCAACCTCATTGGTTTACCCCTAAATGTAATCTGCCTCTTTTCTCTTGTAGCTTTTAATATTTTCTCTTTGTTCTGTATATTGGATAGCTTCATAACAATGTGTCTTGGCGTTGGTCTACTGTGATTTTGTGTGCTCGTTGTTCTGTATGCATCTACAATTTGTATATCTGTTTCCTTTTTTATTTCTGGAAAGTTTTCTGTAATTATTTCCTTCAGCAAGTTACTCATTCCCTTGGCATGAATCTCTGTGCCTTCCTCTATCCCGATGACTCGTAAGTTTGTTTTTTTTAAGTTATCCCAAATCTCTTGGATGTTTTTCTCGTGATTTTTTTACCAGCCTATCTGAGTTGGCTAGACTCTTTTCAAGATGATATATTTTGTCTTCATTATTTGACGTTCTGGCTTCTACTTGCTCCACTCTGTTAGTGATACTCTCGATTTGAGTTTTTAATTTGGTTTATCGTTTCCTTCATTTCTAGAATTATTGTTTGATTTTTTTTAATAATCTCTATCTCCTGATAAAGATGCTTAACTTCATCTTTTATCTGTTTATGTATTTCATTTTCAATGTGCTCTTTAAGGTTCCTTTCCATCTGTCTAAGGTGTTCCTTGAGTTCTTTATATGGCCATTTTTCTGATGACTCCAGGTCCTCCTGAATATTTAGGCTGTCTTTCATTGTTTGAACTCCTTTTCTTCCTTGCTTTTTTATGCTCATGATACTTCTTGTTCTGTTTGACTGCTGAGTTACTGTTTACTCTTATAAATTTATTTGATGCTTGGGAGGAGAGGTATTAGAAGGGAAGGGAAGAAGTCACTAAAGAGAGTGAGTGTAGGCAGGTGGAATTCAAGAGAGGGGGAATAAGAAAATTAAAAAGAAATGAAAAGACAAAAGAAAAAAAGTGAAAAGAAAGAAAGAAAAAACGAAAAAATAAAAATTTAAAACAAACAAAAAAATTATAATGATAATAAAAAAATAGAAATTGAAGTTTAAAAAATAATAGTAATAATAATAGAATAAAAAGAATTAAAAAAATTGAAACCATTAATAAGAAAGTTAAAGAACAACAACAACATCAACTACAAAAAGTGCGAATAAAAAAAATTAAAAAATACTAATAATAATCATTAAAAAAAAATAATAATAATAAATGCAGTCATAGAGCTCGATTAACTTCTCTTCCAGTAGGTGGAGCTATGCCCACTGGGCCAGGCTTCTCCTCTTGATAGGTGGGAACCAATCACTGTGCCTCAGCTCTTCTTCCCAGACTGTGCGGGTCTCTAGTCCTGAGTGCCTAGGTCCTTCTCTTGTGGTTCCTCAATCCAGGCCCCACTCACCTGTGACGCTTACCACATTACTGGCTACACGCCGGGTCTACTGCTCCTGGGAGCCCTGTTTTCATGGATGCCTGGGCACACCCTTTCTGTTTGCCTCCCTCGGACCCTAAGTTTGTAGGGCTTGGGGCTGAGGACCCCCAGCGAATTTGTTTGCCCTCAGGTAGCAACTCCCCTGGTAGCTGGTGCGAGGGACCTCTGTTGTCAGCCCTGGTGGGAGCGATATCCGGGGGTTCTGTGCCGCTAGTCCCACGTCACTCCTGATTCCCTGGGTCTGGCTATGGTGCTCAGTTGGCTTTTACCTCTGTGAGATCAGGTGGGCCGACTAGTTATTTCAGCGGGATTGTTAGTGCTGAGTCACGAGAAGCAGGCGATCCAGGGCTTAAATGCAGCAGATTCGTGCTCAGTGTGTGTTTTCTGAGGGGCCCAAAGTGTACGCCCTAGCTCCACGTCAGCTCAGCATTGCCTAGTAATCCTGAGCAAATAGGCTTTAGATAATTTACAGCTCCCTATGCCCGTGCAGTTGAAGAGGTCAGAAACTTGATCTCTCCATGCCTGCCGCCATGTTAGACCTCCTCAATGATATTCATGTTACCCTTACAGTTTCGTGGCATAAGCAATATCTTGGGGTTATACAAACTGCTGCTTCTGTTTCCAGTCCAGTTTTCTAGAACTGAAACCCTGCTGCTGTCGCCTCCACCTCTGGGCCGCGCTCTTGGGCGCCGCGCTTGTCCGCGACCTTAGCAGCACCGCCGCGGCCTCCGCTGCTCCTCGGCCCGGTGCCTAGTACCCAGGGCCCAAGCGGCTGCCGCCGCGCCTCTCCAGCCCCCTCCTCCGGAGCACGGGTCCCCTCGCAGGGGGATGCTGAACGACCCCAGAGCAGGCTCTGCCCCAAGGTGCAGCAGGGAACAGGCGACCGAGGCACTTGAGGCCGTGGTCCAGCCTTCGGAGGACAGGGCTCGGCACGCAGCCCAGTTGCAGTCTCTAGATGTGGCAGCTGGACCGTGTAGACAGGGCCATCAAGACAGCATGCAGAAAGCTCCCGCGGAGTGGATTTTCGGCCCCGAAACCACAGCCCCGCCAACAATTCCAATCCACTAACTCTCCCTTTATAGACAATATTCAAAAAAAAAAAAAAAAAAAGGGCGGGGTGTACTGAGCTTTCTTTGCCTCAGGTACTTACAATCCACTGCTGATTACCCATTCAGCTTCTCTGCCGGGAGCGAAGTGAAAGAGGAAGCAGATGGGCGCAAAGCACCCGCGGCTCTGAGCAGGAAAGCGTCCGGGAGCCAAGCGTCTCTTTTTCAATCTCTTTGTTTTTTCTGCTGCTTGGCCGGGTGGTCCACTACAGATTAATGGTGAAAGGAGCTCTAACAAGCTGCGCGAAGTCTCGATTAAAGCCACTGCTCTGAGCACCAGGCTCAGCACTTCAGCAACCCCCGTACGCAGCGGCCATCTTCTCCATGCCACTTTCACAAATTACATTTTATACACAAGGGCTCATAACACAGCTTTGTGAATACTGTGTCCTTAAGTCAGGCAGAAGAAAAGAGTTAAAGTGAGAATAGGTTTTGAGTTGTCTGTCTTTACTGTGTGCCCACCTTCACTGTTCTTCATCGTTTCTTTTGTATGTGTTCTAATTACTCTATAGTCTCCTTTCAGATTGAAGGATTCTATTATTTCTTGTGGGGCGTGTCTGCCAGTGATGAATCCTCCCAGGTTTTGGTTATCTGGGAACGCCTTAGTTTCCCTTTCACACTTGAAGGAGAAGTGTGCTGTGTACAGAATAGTTGGTGGAACACCCTCACCTCTCAGCACGTTGAACATCTATGTCCACTGCCTCTGGCCACCACTGTTTCTGATGAGAAATCTCCTGAGTGTGAAGGGACATTTTCCTCTTGTTGTTTTTAATGTTTTTCTCTCTGTTTTCGGCAGAGATTTGAGAGTGTGAATTTTTTTTTTCTAGTTTATCCTATTTGGAATATACTATGTTTATCAGATGCCCTGATTCATATTTTTTTACATCAAATTTTACAAGTTTTGGTCTTTGTTTCTTAAGATAGTCTTTCTGTATTTTCTGCCTCTTCTCTTATTAGAATTTTCAACTTTAGACTTTTTAGTTGGAATTTTTGTTTGATAGTTTCTATCTTTTCAATGATGTCCTTTACTTGGTAAAATAAAATTCTCAGACTTCCCTTTAATTTTTTAGACATTTTTTCTTTAATTCTTTAGCCATATTTTATTAACTGGTTTGAAGCCTTTGTTTAGTAAATTCAATATTTACATATTCCCAGGGATATGTTTTTATTGACCAGACTTTTTCCTGTTTCTGTATCATACTTTCCTATTTCTTTATGCTCTTATAAATTTTTTGTTGAGAATTGAATTTGTATTCACTTGATTTTGTTGAAACTGAATTATATTACATTCCAAGTTCTACAACAAGTTCAGAATTCCAATCATCTTCCACCCACCCCCATTCTGTAAGTTTTTGTTGGTTTTATGACTTTTTTGCTTAATAAATTTCCTGGACTGAGTCTGTTTACTCTATACCTTTGTCATTTACAGCTGTGGATGTCTCTGCTTGATTATCTTGTGATGAGATAATATATGGAATCAATAAGTCTGCCCCAGACTTTGAGGAGTTGACAAATCTGCTTGGCTTCCACTTCCTATTTCCACAGAGCCTCATGGTTAGTCAGAGATGAGTGGTCAGCACTTTCACAGCTCTTTACTGGCCTATGCATAGTCCTATGTGTGTGCCTGGCCGTTACCTGTCCAGGAAAATGTTGGAGTGTTTTGTTTTTGTTTTTGTTTTTATTGCAATATTGGAGATTGATTTGCTGAGGTTTTTCAAAGTTCTCTCTGAACATCTCATTTCCTATTTTTTTTGGGGTATTTGATCAATTTTTTTATTGGTTCCAACTGAAACCACTACCTTGGGCAGCTGTGATGTTAAACAATTGCTGCTAATTGTTCTCTACAAATGCTTGCTAAACTGCAAGCATTTATTGTCAAGAGCAATAAAGACAAGTTCTGAAAATGAACTTTTCAGGGAGCTAACATTCATGTCAAATAGAAACAGTCCTCTGAGTATGAAGTTGGGAAAATCCAAACCTGTTCTGCCCTCACTCAATGGAGGTTGGGCTGCTAGCTTTCACAGCTCTCATGGTTGAGCTGTTAGTTCCCAAGACTATCTCAGATCCAGTGGGAAAGGACAGGGGTAAAATGTGTTAAAACACCATGGCACCTGCTGTTCCTACTGACATTCAGCTGTTTTCCTCGAATAACACTCCTTGGATTTTTGCAAGCCTTTGGTTAATTCCAGCATTCTGAAAAATCAAACTTGGACCATTTTTGCAGGTGTTCTTGCTTTAATGGAGAAGTGAATCTTCAGAGGTCCTTATTCCATCATTCTGAAAGTGCTACTTTTTCTGCCTTACTGAGTTCTTCTCATCATGTAGGTCAGATATATGATGTCAATCATGTGTGGAAAATTCTAATCTTTCCTGTATCTCCCAAAATATGGTGGTTGGTGACACTGTGCTTGTTAATTGCCTACTTCTTATCTGTCTCTGTCATAAAGTCCTGGATGCAGGGATCATGTCCTGCTCACTATTGAATCCTCAGTACTTAGATGCCTGACACATTGGAAACCACTATTGTTGAATGAATGAATCTCTTTGACTTAATTTTAAAACGCACATGCTGAAATAATCAATTAGATATTTTACCAATATAATTTTGGTTATCTCTTTCAGTCTGATGTCTTTAGGTTGATTTATTTAGAATATATTTCATTTTTTTTTACAGAGGGAAGATATCCTTCACAATAAGATAAATATTTGCCTATCTTTCAAGACTTAATAGAAAATTCACTTGGCCCTAGAGATTTTCAATTTTTTCCTTTTTTTCTGTCTTCTCTCTTATGTCCACCCTGACACAGGAATTGCCGAGATCAGACATAAAGAGGAACAGTGACATAAAGACAGTCTTAGTAGTGTGTGCAGAAGAGGAAAAGGGAAAATCATTCTCCCTTCTCCCTTGGTGATGAAGGGGTGGCGTTTATAGGCTGATTGCATGAATATGAGTTTCATGATTTTTTTTTTAATTCTAGCACCAGCAGCAGGGTTCCTTCTGCAGAAATCCTTGATTGAGGAGCTAAAGGCAATGAGAAATAAGTGTAGCTGCTAATTAGACACTTTGAACGAGCAGAGTGGGAAAACGAGCCACAGAGAACAGCACGCCTGCCTATACTCTCTGAATCTGACAGTCCAAATTTTTAAACTGCAAAGGCAATACACATACTGTTATTCTCTCTGGACATTTTGATTTGGAAGTCATGTCAGGCCAGTGAAAATATTGGATAAACCAAGTAAAAAAAAAATGAATCACCAAAACATCCGCTTATTTTTTTGGTGAAGTAAAAAGTATTGACAAAATATCTGGAGGTTGAGTTTGATGTCTAGTGTAGTCTCCCGTTACATGTAACAAATTCATAAAAAGAATGGTATTGACATTTTAATTAACAGCGTTCTTTCTCTTTCATGCTCTTCTTTGTCACCCAAAAGGTTGCCAACTATTAACAACCTAAGAGCACAATAACGTATTCTGATACAGCGTAATTCAATCACTTTGGAGGCTACCGTGTGACTATCTGATGATCTTTGTTCTATTTCACTTGACTGCAAATGTGGTCAAACTGCATTTATACCTGACATGCTTAAAATTCTCTGGTTTGTAACACTGTCTTGGTACAGGCAGAGCAGCAATCAAGTCCGGCATTAAGAGGTAAAAGTACATGAATGTTCTCTTCTGCAGGCCATCCAGCCAGAAAATAGCCTGCACCACTAACAGGGAACACAATGGCTACCACAAGCTGAAATTAGGTCTCCAACACAGGAGTCCTTTATGTTAGTTACGTTGGAAAATCTTACCAGTGATTCGTTTCTTTTTATTTGCCATGCAAATTGAAAACATAATTAGGACCTAACTTCCTCTATGTTAATATCATATAACTCTGATTTGTAGGATTTTACTTTCAGAACAATTGATACGATCATGTTAGAGAACTTGCTTTCCAAATCAACCTCTTTCTTTTCTTTTTCCTTAATATTGATTGACAGATTTGCTCTAAGTAATTTATTTGCTCACTTAGGGACATATTTGGTGTAGTAACATCATGGTTCAGACTTGACCTAGATTTTATGTTGGGTCCAGACACATTTCCTGAAGAAAAAAAAAATTCCTGAAAAATGCAAATTTAGGTGTAAAGCTTTTCCTATCTTGGCTATGAGGGACAATAAATTATCATGTTGAATACATTTTTAGTACAATCTTCAATCTTGTGGAACAGTGTCCCATTGTGTTCCAAGAGTAGCTTGGCATGCACATTAGCTGAAGAAGACCAACAGGAAAACAGAGGGGGAATTTCTACTGCTCTTTCTTCCAAGAACAAATGAGGGAGACTTCGTCCTTCATGTTCTACCTCAGCTGTCCTGTTGAGAACCTGTGGCTTGACCAGCCATTTGAAAAATATCAGCCTGGGCCAAAGCAAGGTAATTCCCAGGACCACACTAATAGCAGTGGTTTGCAGCTGTCCAATACCTCTATCCTGTATGAATGTCTGGGTCCTCCTGTGTCCTGTGCAACTGGGGTTCACCACAGCACTTGCTCAGTAGGACCATACAAAATAGTGACCAAGGCATCAAGCTGATTGTCACTAACATGACCTTCATAGACTTGCACTATGAAATCATAAAGTGAGCCGAAAGGGCAATGAAACCACTCTCCAGCTTTCTGGTTGATAGGGTGATTCCAACCAGAAGTTAGCTATTTCTTAGGGGATCCAGGACCTGAAGAAATTTCCCTTCTGCTGTGTTCTTCAAGACAAAGGAGCTCAAAATGCGCTCCAAGCTGTGACATGTAAAGATGACATTTAAACCTGAGGTCCTGGCATGACATACCTAACCCAAAGTCATCGTTTGCAAATGACCTCTTCACTGCAGTGTGAAAAAATTCCAGAAAAAGGAACTCATCACCCAAAATTTAATTCACTTTCTATAAGATGGATTCCAATTTTCACAGCATGTTGTTATCTATTTCATAAAAACTGGGGCATGCATATTCTCTTCATTAAAATGTTTAAGGATTAAAATGAGTTTTCTGTGTTTTATTTATTATTATCTTTAAAAGTTGCAAGCATTAATATTGTATCATACAATTTATAATTTTAATCATGGATTTATTAAATAAAAAGCTTATAAAGTAAATGACTCAATTTTCATATCCATCAATTACTTTGAATGATCAAAGCTTCTGATCTTATAAAACAGGCTATGTTATCATAACCCTCAACAATTGATGGTTCTTCTGAAAACATTGAAATTTAGACTATGCAGCTCTGTAATTGTGAAACTGGAATATGAATTCTTCGAGTCCTAGAAGACTTTATATGTCTCATTCAGCTACTTAATTCCAGGGCAGAACATAAAAAAACTCTGGAGAGTAAAAGGAATTCAGTGTATGGACAGATAGAGATAAGATGGAAGAATTACCTAGCTCAGACTGTCCAAGGCAGAACAACCTTTGATAAGAATGCTTCATTTAAAAATCCTGAAATCTTGGGCTGGGGATGTGGCTCAAGCGGTAGCGCGCTCACCTGGCATGCATGCGGCCAGGGTTCGATCCTCAGCACCACATACCAACAAAGATGTTGTGTCCGCCGAGAACTAAAAAATAAATATTAAAAATTCTCTCTCTCTCTCCTCTCTCACTCTCTCTTTAAAAAAAAAATAAAAATAAAAAAAATAAAAATCCTGAAATCCCAGCCAGGGGGGAACATTTCTCTGAGAGGAAGAAACATAAAATTCGAGTGAGAAAACCTAATTTTGAGATGTGGTCATGAATCTTTGCCTCCTCTATGTCATCGACTTTCTTCTCTTACCTGCCTGGGTGCTTATGAGCTGCCCCCAGCCCCTTTCCCCCTCCTTCTCTTTGCTTCCCATAACCTGGCAGTGCCTTGGTTGAGTAGAGAGTAGAACGTCAAGTCCGAGGTTAGCATATGTTCACTACACAGTGCAATGGAATAAAGTCGGGACTTGAAATGAGAGCAGAGGTTGCGCTGCAGCTTGCAATCTATGTGACCTTAGAAAGGTCTCTTGCTTTCTCCAACTTCACTTCTCCTAGAAGCCCTATATGCTGCACAGGAACATTGTGGAGCACCAACGAAATAATATATGTCAGAGTGTTGCATAAACCATAAATGAGCATTATCTGAGGCAGCTATAACTATTTCTGTTTTATGTTTGAGTGTTGTCTTTTATTATAATTGCTCTTATAGTTTTCATATTCCTCCTGTAAGAATGTAAACATCTCATGGGGTAGTCACTGTCCCTTATTCATCACAGAAAACCATTTAGTAGTTTGTGCAGAGTGGAAGCAATGGTTCTTTAAACCGAAATAGCCACATGAAATAATAATAAAACAGTTTCAGGTCAACAAATTGTAAGTTCAGGAAGGCAGCCAAAGCATTCCCGGAGCAATCCCCAGAACCCCAGCTGCAGAAGTGACTTATATACTAAGATTCACACTTTCTTAGGATTCTCATCTGCATATTCAGCATATTCACCTTCCCCACCTTTTTTTTTCTTAGAACATTCCATGTGGTTCTCAAGGGCTGGCGTGCCTTATATATCCAGACGCAGGTCCTCTTCTAGCACATTCTGTCTTCCTGCAACAATACTATATCATACTTATAATAGCATTGATTTCTGTTCCTTTTTAAAGTTCGAAACTTATTGTAGTCTGCTCAGACCATTTTTAAGAAGAAATGTGTCATTACTTCTGACATTTCTGACTTCTTTGAAAATGCACTGTATTCATCTTGTGTTGTGCTGTGGAAGAAAATAAAGATTTTGTATTTCCTGTTGCTAATTTACTATATTATCCATTTTTTAGGCATTCTGATTTTCAAAATTGGAACTTTTAGGAACAGTTTCAAAGACAAAGAAAATAGAAATAGCTAAGAAAACCCAGTGCTGCTCCTGAGCAGGGTTACCATAACAGAACAGATATATATGAGGCTAAGGCGTAACACACCTCAGCTTCCAAACTCATAAAATTCCAATATCTCTGGGTGCTGCAGCTGGTGAGCACTGAGCAGACAAGGGGTTAAGCAAGCTTTCTATTTTATGGGCCCTTAAATCCTAAGTGATGTTCGGTGTTGCACATTACGAGGGCAGCCATGAAAGGGTATATATAACATTTTTTTTTTTTTTACTCTTCACATCACCTAAGTAAGATTTTGAAAGCTTGGTAACATCCCAGGAGCAAGAAAAGCATAAAAGCATTCACCAGACACAGAAGGTGGAGTAGATACATTAAGATCAGCCACCACTTTAGAAAATATATGTGCACACACATGCACACAGGTGCACACAAAGGAGCCACTGTGGGAAGGTTTTAGGCTGGCGTTTATAAAACCAACGTGAGCTAAAGAATATTTGAAAGTTTTTTTTAATGTCAGGGTTTCCATATAACCTGGGAACATTATCAAATATGGAAATACCCACTGAAGTTGTATTTCCAAAAATATAGTGTAGTCATCACTTCTTGGTTCAGAAAGATTATGTGGCTAGATCTAAGTCTTCTGTTTGGTTTTGCTTTAAAGTAAAATTTTAAGTTCTAAATCTTGCAAAATTCCTCAAGATCATGCAGTTTATATGTTTTCCTGATATTCGTTTTATTATTTGTTCTTTGTAATTCATGTTAATGTATACTTACTCGAGTAATAATCTATGTAGAGTACTTTGACATTCTGCATTTGGAAATATTACTTTATGGACTGAAAGATTATAATAGGATACAAGTGTAAAGGAATGAAATTCACACGTACATTTGTAAGTAATTCAAAGTGCTCCCTCTTTTGTTTTATAAAAGGAATTTGACAATCCAGTGTGCAGAAATATTTAAAGCATGGCAAGAATAGTAAAATTCATCATCTTTTAAATATGAGAGATCATATACACATATCATGAGTACACATATCCAATTTTTTAAGTAATTAAAACAGGTGTAAATCAGACCTAAAGCTCATGAAAAATATCTTGGTGCAGGTTGACCTGTGTTAGATTTTGTGTCACTAAAACACACTATATTAACTAAGTGGCTTGAGCTATCCTCCATTATTGAGCAAAGAAGGTACAAGAACAATATTGTCTCAGACTCAAATTTGTGAAAACTGACTACAAAAATTATCAGGCTCTTACAGATGGATCATAATATTGCATAGCATATAGGACTGTAAAGTATAGTTACAAATCACTTAGCACAATTCTTAGTAAAAGTCCCAAGCACTTTATAAAGTCATCAGTTTTTATTGATTTGCCTACTGGTAAAATGAAGACAATGTCTATCTTTCAGTGGTTTTCATAAGATTTATGATATGTGTGATCTGCTTTCATGTGTCTGTTAGAATGACTGTGTTTTGTTTTCTTTTACCTTTAAGTCACTAATGTGATGAATTACATTAATAGATTTGTTTATCTTAACCCTTTTTTTCCTGGCAAAAGTTCAATTTTAGGCATGTTGCATTAACTTTGCTATCCAGGTAGTTTCAATTTGGTTCATTCAGAATATTTGCAGCCGTATTTATGAGAGAAAGCAGTCTTAATTTTTCTTTCTAATGTTGTTTGTTTTGGTATTATAGTATTTGATAACATATATTGGGAAGTTTTAGGCTGGCTTTTATGAAACACTAATTGAGCTCTAGAATATTTGAGCTCAATATATGAAAAAGCTTATTTAAAAATGGAATTATTTTTCATTTGTGTAGTAAACTAATTTTAACTAATTGTTCAAGTTCTTTGTTATATAAGTTTAGACTTTTTAATTTCTTCTTGAGACAGTTTTACTAAATTTATTTTTCTAAAAAGTCATTAATTTTCTCTCACTTTTCAAATGCATTGGCACAAATAAAAAAGGTGACAAAAATACCCACTTCAGGAAGCTGTCAAGAGAAATAAATGAAATGACAGGTACTGTATATAAAGCTCTTAGAGTGAGCCCAAGATATCCAAGAGTCAGTGAATGCTAGCTGTCACTACAGTGCTGTTGCTATTACCTTTTAAATCTGCTGTTTGTAGGCATGTGCATTCTTCACAGCTAATATTCACACACACCCTTCTTCTTCATATTACTTTGTCCCAACTTTCTTTTTCTTATTTGAATTGACCAGAGCTTTCTTAACTTTTGTCTATTTTTTAAAACTACTTTTTCTTGTATTGTTGTTTTTCTACTGTATTATATGTTTCTGAGTAATTAATTTTTACATTTTTTGAAAATTCTTTCTACTTCCTTGCCTATTTTAATGATATGTTTGGCTCACTAATTTAAGATTTTTGTCTTTTCTAAATATATATATATATATATATATATATACACACATATAAATGAATATATTTTCCTCTAAGAATACTATTTGTTATATTCAATCCATTTGTTTTCCATTTTCTTGAGAATAAAAACTCATGGTAAAATTAAAACTATATATGGATCCTAAAAATAGCACAAAGACTACACACACACACACACACACACACACACACACACTTGAGACAGAAAGAATGAAAACCATAAGGCAATAGAATAATATCTTCAAAATGTGAAAGAAGAATAACTTGTCAACTTAGGCTATAAAACTTTCTGTTATTTTTATATGGGATTTATTCTTTCTGACAACTCTTAAGATGCTTTCTTTATGTTTTGTCTTCCATTATATGTGAATGGAGCTACGTTATAGTTATTTTTTATTCTTCCTACTTGGTTTGTATGGTACCTAATGAATAATATATGCTATGTCTTTCATCAATTATAAAAAAAAAACCTCAGCCAATTTTTGTCTTTGAACATTACTTTGCTTCCATTTCTCTGTTCTTTTTTTCTGTAATTCTGAATAAAGATGTTTAAAGCTCCTCATTATTTATAACTTTTAATCTTTCTTTCCCAATTTATATCTTGGTTGTCTCTCTGAGCTATTATGTTCTCAATAATTCCTTCAGATCTATCTTCCAGTTCCTTAATTATCTCTTCAGCAGGATCTAATCTGGTCTAAAAATTAATTAATGTTTTAACCTCAATGTTTATATTTACACAACAAATCACACATTTCATTATTTTTTTTCTTTTAATGCTGTACTTTCAATTGTATAATATTCCCACTTATGTTATTATTTGGATTTTATCTTTTCATTTTTGGAAGTTTTATGGGTTATTTTTTTGATCTCATGGGTTCAATTTATGGTTTCTTACTCTTTTGTCAATTTTAATTGTATCATATTTCCTAAGACATATTGCATATGTGCTTTTTTGTTCTGTATCTGATAATTTCAATATTTAATGTCTTTTCGGATTTGAGTTGGGTGTTATTTCTTCTGATTCTTGTTTATGTGCTTTTGTCTTTCATGTGTGTTGTAGTTTAAAAAAATAATTTCCTGTTTTAATTAGACCTTTATGGGGATTATTTAATTATTGTTATGAATTCTTGAAATTATTTAAAGCTTGTCTTGAGGGTGCATTTCCCCAATAGGTTTTCTATCTTTTTTGTATTTGTTTTGGCAAAGTGCCTGGGGCATCATTGGCCCCAAGTCATTTTGAACTATTTCTTCAGTTCCTGGTTTTTAATTTCAATAGTCAGGAAGGTTGGTTAATACCCTCTGGAGTTAATGGACCAGCAAAAAGATTGAGGGAGGGAACTGTTGGACTCATATCCAAAACCTAGCTATGTCATATTAAACTACTTTGCAAAAAAGTATTGGGATTTCAGATGTTTTTTTTAAAAATATTTTCACCACAATAATTGTTGTAATGCTATCCTAAAATTTTCTTTTTATTTTTCATTCTTTCTACTCATATTATCAGTCTGATTCCTAAGAGAAGAATAACATCAGAGCCTTGCAGGAAAATATCTAGTAAAATGTTTAGCTACTTTCCTGAGACATATGACTCTAAGAAACCTTCCTCCTCCCCAAGGGCAGCACAGCTTCTTCTCTTGCAGTGCCAGTACTAGTTACTGATCATCCATTAATAATGCCCTTCTCCAGCTCCAGTGGATTGCTGTTTAGTTATTTATTAAAAAAATATTCATATACTTTTTCTTTCCAGATAAACTATGGGGTCCCATGGTCAGGAACCATGTCTTTATTGTCAAATATCTTTAGTTGTCTTAGGGAGTTTGCTAATTGGTTGGTGCCGTCCACGTTGCTCATCATTCTTTGAGTGCCCACATCAGTACCTACCTGACTTCACATGGTTCTGATACTTATCTTGCTAATTTTAATCTTTCTTCCTGTGGGCTGCCTCTACTTCTGTAACTCCAATTCTTATTTTTTTTATTTTTTAAATCCTCATCTACTAACTTCATCTTCAACTTCTCCACTTTCAGAACTATAAGGCAGCAAGTACTTTAGTTATAAAACTCCATCAAATTTATCCTAAAATTTGACTAAATATTTTTTTATTCTAAATTTTCATTAGTTTTGACTTTGTTCCTTGGAATCAAACAGGTGAACCAATGCTTTTCCTTTAATACAAAATCAGGCAAAGAAAATAGAAAGGACTCCATAAAACCAGGCACTAAACTTGAGTGCTGTATTTACTGATGACATTGCCTTTCTATTCCTGCAGCCTTGTGGCCTATCTTACCTCCTCAAGTGCAGGCTTTACCCTCACCAAACCCAAGGTCCTGTCCCTAAATCTATGTCCATACATGTCCTAAGCATGTGGGGAGCTTTAATCAGTGGAGTTGCTGGTGTAGCACAGAATGGAGAGCCCCCTTTGACTCCTGTGTCTTTTACTGGGTTGCTTTGTATCCCAGTCTCAGCAAACTGAAGTGTTAACTTCCTCTTCTTCTCACACCTTAGCTCATGGGTGGCCTGGTAACCTCATTCTCTTTGGGTGTCTCTTGTTGGCAATTCTCCCTGATGTTGCCTATCTCCCTTACTTCTCTTATGCTGGGATTTGGATCTCCCCCGGGCTTGTTCCATACCTAAATGCCATTTGTTCTCTAAATTTACTTGGTTCTGTGACTCTCATCATATTCCAATAGGTTGCTGCCCATTGCAGATTGCTTATCACCAAGCACCTTAGTAAACCTTTTAGAATAACCAAGGAAGTTAAGATGCAGTAGATAGAGTACATGGAGAGAGAGAACCTTCCTCTGCTTTGAGATCTTGAGTTGACATTGTCAATATTGCTGTGCTTTGGACAATAGAGATGGACAAATTCGTAATGGGAGATATGACTGGGTTATAAGAAACCCTATAATCAGAAACATCAACTTTTGGGTCATATATTTTAGACACATAATAGTATCATTTAACAAAAATATCAATTAATGCCCCCACTACCTCCGTAAGCTTCATGTATCTTTAATATGTTCCCTCATTTTATTTGTCTAAATTGTATGTAGGATACAGTAAGTGAGCTGTACGGTATAATAAAAGATATAATAATGCTACTAAAATTGCTTTTATGCAGTGTCATGATTGGCCAATAAGTTATAAAAATCCCATTTTAATCTTTTGATCGCTAAAGAAAACTGTAGAACCCAGTTTTCTCCTTTTCTCTGATTCAAAGGATTCCTAAAAAACATCACTTCTGAATTCCTGCTGTTTAATACAGTGGGGTTAGGGCATCGGAAATGAAAATGCATAGGAATATACTTTCTGCACATAGTTTTTGACAGGATTGGAGCACAATCAAAGCAAAACCTATAGTTTAATACTTACTATTACATAGAAAACCACAACACCAAACTTTTTAAGGATGAAGAAAGATATGAAAATCAATATTAAGCACAAGAAAGTATTAGTTCCAAGAAAATGTCAGATGAAAAACTTCTGGAGATCAATATTAGAGAACAAAAATTTCAGATACTTTCACTGTGATATTGCTGCCAAAAAGAAATTTGCACTAGTGACATTCACAATATGCAAGATTCTCATTAAAGGAACTTCAGCTTCATAAGTACTTGTTACAGAATTGGATCGTTTTCCAAACCTGAAAACTTCTTTGGGTTTTACTCATCTAGGAGAGTCTGATGCATCAGACTTGGGTACAGGAACAGTAAAAGGTATGCTGGGCAGTAGTGGCACATAGCAGAGGGGGAAATGGCAGGTTTGGGTGTTTGTATTTATTAATGAGGTTGCTATTGTGTCACCAAAGGAAACAAGTTGAGAAGCATAATTTTATCCTATTGGAATGATTTACCCCTGTAGAATAAAATTAGTATTTCCCTCTAAATTCTTAGAATGCTACCTAATTTCCCACTTCTTATCCAGAAGTAGAATCAGCACTCGAATATTAAGTTAGATAAGAAATTCAGCTTCGATGTTTTTATTTTGGGTTGGGACCCCATGAAAGAACCTTTTGCATTGGAAAATGTTTCCAAATGTCACCATGTTTTGTATATTACTACACAAAACAACTCTCAATACCTCTAAACAGTGATGAGCAAGCTCACAAAGTAGGCCTTCCATGAAATGTTGTCCCTGATTTTGTTGGTTTGGCAAATCAGTATTCAAAGTCATGTTGATAGCTCCTTTATGATAACTCCTTTATTATCCATCTTTCAGAAGGCTTGGAGAGGCACCTGTTATCATTGCTTAGCCACAAGGTCAAGTGAGGCTACTCAACCTCTTTGACCCGTTTCCTAATCTGTATGATGTACATAATACCTGCACAGGATCTTTCATGGTCTGGAATGATTAAATAAAATGAGAATGTTAAAAAGTGCTTTCAAAACCTGAAAAAATCCTATGCAAACATAAAGATGTCATTCCATTTGGAACCCACAGTGATAAAAATACACATGCATAACTTGGTGCCACTGGTGACAGAGGCAGCAAGGAGAATTCATTCTTCATCAAGGTCCAGACCCTCCTTAGGGGATAGACAGCAACAGGGAAGCTAAAGCCCCTGATATGGACTCTGCCAGGATGAGTTTTATCAGTGCCAGGTCTGTCTTCTCTCCATGTGCATTGTGAGCCCAGGACCTCATCTGCCTGAAAATTGCTCTTGCTGATAGTAGCAGAAAAGATGCTCTGGCCCTTTGGCTCTCAGAATCATTTGACAAATGAATCCAGAATAGCCCCTTCTAACCTATCAAGAGATAAATGCAATATCATTTGAATATGCAAAATTGGGTGGAGAGTCCTCCTTAAACACATTTTCACATCATGTTGAAAGAGGTTCATAATTTGACGAGGATGTGTGAATCTAGATTCTGATATAAATAAAGCAATTTGCAGCCAACGTTATAAAAACTAGAGCTTTACTTCACCCCTTTGAAAACTGTCCTTTGTCTTTCCTCATCTCTGTAATTAACTAGTTCCTATTCATTAAACAATGAAACAGACAATTAAATAGTAATAATAGTGCTTTAATTATGAAGGTATTGTTATCTGCATAGAATGTGGGAAGGGAGATCACTTTAGCTGTGTTGGAAACGTTTGCTTGTCTGCTTCTGAAATGCAGAAGAATAAAAGTTCATCATCTCAGGGCCTCTAATGGAAAAATAGGACAGAATCTACACCCTTAGAAGACCATTGCTGATAAGCAGGAGTCTCATTTATTAATGGGATAAACATCGATCAAGACGTGTGAATTCTGAACAAGCATCCTCAGTGTTCCTTCAAGAGGCATTTCTCCTGGTGCTAAGAACCATCAGTGAGTATTTTTAGGTGCAAGGATACATGATTAACATGAAAATCCTGTGCTTGATGACTTTCAGAGTTTGTTAAGCATCATAATACTGGAGTTAAATCCAATTTAAACTACTCTTTAACCCGTCATCCTTTTTATCCCTTTGGGTTGAGTGTAATTTTTATACTAGAGTTGGCTCTAGTGTTCTTATTTTATGTCTTGATACAACTGAATAAATCATCATGTTTCTAGTTATACAAAAACAAGCTGCATTTCCAAAATAGGTTTTGTCCCTATAATTGATAACAATTCCCCACATTGGGGGTTTTATTTCTTAGGAAAGAGTTTCAGATACAGAGAATTTTCTTTTTGATCATTGCAAAATCCTCTTTTACTCAGTAAAATCCTAGGCTGTGGGCAGCTTTGGGAATTAGAAATCCATATTTTCTGATTAAATATAAACTTAGTGTTTATTAAATGTTACATATTTGTCAACAAGAGAGGTAATAATGTGTGGCATTAAATCTGGATTTGAATGTAGACTTTGTCATCTAGAAGCTCTGTGGCTTTGGAAAATGACTCCTTTGAACATCTGTTTCCCCATGTGAAAAATGGGGCTGCAATTGCAGGCTTTGAGGTTTGAATGGTCATTCTAAACACTTTGCGTGGCTCCAGGCTTAGTGTGCTTAAGAATTTCACTTGTAATTATCAGATTACATTTCTTAGGCTTTGTGTTCTGTAGTGTCAGTGTGCTCCTTGATAGCCAGTATGAGCCACTGAATCTTCCCCTCTCCCCAGAAGTTGTAAATAATTAGTTATGTTTTGTTTCATTTTTTTTCTTTCTTCTTCTTCTTCTTCTTCTTCTTCTTCTTCTTCTTTTTTTTTTTTTTGGTATTGTATATTGAACTTGGCGGTCCTGAACCACTGAACCACATCCCCCAGCCCTTTATTTATTTTTTATTTTGAGATCAGGCCTTGCTAAGTTGTTGAGGCTGGTCTCAAATTTGCAATCCTCCTGCCTCAGCCATCTGAATTGCTGGGATATAGGCAGGTACCACTGTGCCCAGCTGTTTTACTGTTTTCTTACACAGGTACACTTGTACTTTTGCACATTTTTCCTATGTGAAAACTTTATAGGAACTTAGCTGCGGGCACCTGATTCATGGGTCTGAGAGCTGGCTATGGATTCCTGGTATCCAGCTCCTGGTCATATTATTTTCAAAGCATAGCTCTTCTTTCCTGAACTGGAAGACATTTGCTTTTATCAGTGAGATATTAAAAATCATTAAAGTTAAAATCTTGAAGATTACAATTTGACAGATTCCCCTGGGAGTTCTCGTCCATTTCAGAACACTCCTACAGGTAATAATGATCTTCAGGCTCTTTAGATGTTGCTGATAAATAATAAGTTGATGGCAGAATATTAGTTGGAAAGTGGTTAAAAATCTGAACCAGAGAATATTTGATATAAACCCAAATATCAGAAAGAGTTAACTGGAACGTGTGAAATTCTAATTTACAAGGCAATTGCAGGGGAGGTAGCATCACAACTCAGTGCATGTTTAGAAGTCTGGATTACATCTTTTTTCCTCTGCATATACAATGTATCTTTCCTTAGTGGCCCCTCAGGCTAATGTTGGCTGTGAGGCTCTTATGAGAGCATATGGCAAACAGATAATTCTGTCTTTTAATCCAAGATATAATGCTTCTTCATAAGTAAACATGAAGTTTTCCAAACAGTCTCCCTTTCTTCTGGAATGGAGGAGAACAGATCCCAGAAACTGTAACAGCCGTGACCCCAGGGTCTTATAAAGTGACCCTATGGCTGAGGGATGAGGTGCTTTCTCCATGAGAATTTCCATCAAGTTTCCTGTTGGGTCTGAGTGACATATTGATGTTCAGTGTCACACAGATCACCCAAAGCTCAACAATTTACTTATGCTCTTTTCTGAGTCTTACCAATGAAGAATTGTTTTGGTCAATTTAATAATCAATTTTTTTTGCCAAGGTCATATTGTATTTCATTAATTCACTGCCTAGTATCTTCTTTTGTTAATTAGTGAGCTCATGAAATCAGAGAGAATTAATATCCTTATCTTTATCCACACAGTATTTCTAAGTGATTTTCAATGTTATGTAGCCACAGCTACTCAATTTTATTCCAACCTATATTCCAGACTTCACATAAGCACCATTTTGTATTGGATTACAATCACATCATTATCAATTCATTAGCACAATTTTTTTTGACCAGAAAATCTTTAATTATCTCATGAATACACCACAATATTAAAGACGGGCTTTTACTTTAAAAATCTATCATATGTTAGCTTATACATTCTTTTGTATTCAGAGTAAAGTCACAAAGCATAAACACTGGATGGAATGTAAACAGCAAAATAAAAATAACAGTGCTGGCTGGGGAGTGTGTTCCACAATTTGCTGTTGCTTTGTGAATAACACCCTGTAAGACTCTTTTGTAGTGAGAAGCAGATTGCACTTCAATGCATCAGGACCCAGTATGGATAAAGGGCACTGCTGTAGTTTCTTTAAGCTTCCTCTCTTGAATAGCACAAATGTTTTTTGAGGACCTACTTGAAGGTCATTTTCAGGGAAGATTCTGTCATGAATAAAACACAGACTTGTCCTCAGTTGCTTGATTCTCAGGTAAAGACACATCACCTTGTGAGGTAAGTAGAATAAAAAATTTTCCTTTCTATGACAGATTCTGTGCCAAGTGTCTTATGCACATTATCTCATTTATTCCTTCAAATATGTGATGTGCTACGTATGACTGTACCCATTTAATAGTTAAAGAAACTGAGACAAGAGAAGTTAGACAACTTGCCAAGGTTCGGGTAGCTGGGGAACTGCAGGAGTAACTTTGAAGTCATTTTGACTTCCAGCAATATGTTGCTCCTATGTAAATACGGGCTATCTTTCAAGAAGGAAGACTTCAAATGCTGTAGGAGAGCAAAATCAGTTCTCCTGAGATTCCAGAGAGGGAAATTTCAGAGAGATTACCTGGAACTCCAAAGATTAGGGAAATTTCACAGATGTGGTGGCACTCATTCAGAATCCTGAAGGATAAGTAGGTTTGGGTCATCTTGGAATAAAAAATCATTCAAGGATATGGGATAGATGGGACATTGGGGTAAAGGGAGAGACACCTCTTGGAAAAGTGACAGTCAAGTTGGGCAGAAGCATGGAGCCAATGGCTAGCAGGGGAGAAGAGGGTGAAGAAGTAGGTTGTGAGAAATTGACAGGAGTATTTGATACCTGGCTAAGGGATTTGGACTTAATTTGAGGCACAATAGAGAGTCTAGAAGGTTTTCAAGGAAAATTATATTATCCCAGCTGTATTTCTTTCTGGAAGATTAATCTAGGGCTGCTTGGGAGCTGGAGTGGCCAGTTGGTCAGAACTGGAAGGTGTGATAGACAAAAGTGAGATGTGTCTTCAAGGTTCTTGTAAAATTGAGATGACTACAAGATTTTGGTGACATTCCAAAATGTCCATAGTAAGAGATCTTAACTTTCTCTTGGTTCTCTTATTTTATGTGTCCTTAGTTTTGGAGGAGGGAAGATGTCATTATTTGCTTTGGTAGAAGTTGAAGTTGAGGTGCTCATTGAATGTCCAAGTGGAGATTTCCCAGAGGCAGTGGGAACATTGGGTAAAGGACTGGATATATAGATGGGGAAATCACCTGCCTCCGTGGAGAGTTACCATGAGAGAGATGGTAGGAACCTGAGGGAGAAATTCCAGAGAGGAGTACCAAGACAAGAGTTCAAGGACTGCTTAGCTTTGAGAGTGGGAAGAAGAGAGGGGGAGGTGACAGGAAGAGAGAGGAGGAGAGGCCTGGGTGCTACTCATGCACAGCCTCCATGGAGCTGGCCTTTGGCTTGCACACCAGGAAGCCCAGACTCCTTTGCTTAGGATCTGACAGTGGTGTGGTAGTGACAGAGCGGGAAATGGACTCTGAGGCTCCTGACTTGGAAGTCTGTACTTTTTCTAGGTCAGAAGTCATCCAACTCTCTGTCAAGGGCCCAGTCGTAAACACCTTAGGCTCTGTAGGCCATCTGGTCTCTGTCATACCTGCTGAATCCTGCTCTGGTGGGAGAAAGCAGGCCAAGATCATCGGGAGTGGCCAGGGCCAAGCCCAAGGAAACTAACTTTTGGACACTGAAACTTGAATTTTAGCTTAAAAGGAGTGCAAAAACAAGAAGCAGGGGGGTTTGGCCTGTGGGCTGTGGGCCTTCAGAGGAGATGGGTGGGAAGAGGTCAGAAAACTACAGGTGCGCGCCATGAGTGCTGACTTGAATCTTCATCTCATCCTGAGGGAGGGCACACAGTTTGTTTTAAAGTCTGTCTTGTTCAGATCCTTGAGTCCACAACAACAAATCAGCATAAATTCAGACTTGCTTCCTAAGGATGGGAATTTAGTCATCCTCCTGGAATTAGGTTTTAGGGGTTCCTCCCAGGTGCAACTTGGTCAGTTTTATTGCCTCCTGTCTTTCAGATATTTCTCTCCTCTTTGTAGATCCCTGGGGAAGGTGTACTCACCCTTCAAACCTGAACTCCAGGTACATGAGCTCCGTTTTAACCTTGGTTCTGGTATCGCAGTAATGCTGCTGGTGACACATGATACCACCCCTCTTCTCCTTAGGAATGAAACTCTAACACAGGAGACAGGGAAAAATCATTCTCTTCACAATCCTCGTTGAAAATTACTATCTCAGGTTTTGTTCTTATTTGAAAACCAAGTATGAGACACCAATAATGAACTTTCTGAGAAAGAAATCAGGAAAACAATTCTGTTCACAGTAGTCTCAAAAATAAATAAATTAAATACCTGGGAATAAATCTAACCAAAGAGATGGAAAACTTCTTTGGATATTATAGAACACTGAAGAGAGAAATTGACCTTAGAAGATGGAAAGGACTCCTATGTTCTTAGGCAGAATTAATATTGTCAAAATTGGGGCTGGGGTTGTGGCTCAATGGTAGAGTGCTCATCTAGCACACTTGAGGCCCTGGGTTCAATCCTCAGCACCACATAAGAATAAATAAAATAAAGTATAAAAAATTATTAAAAAAATAATATTGTCAAAATGGCCATGTTACCAAGAGTGATCTAAAGATTCAATGCAATCTCCATCAAAATTCCAATGACATTCTTCACATAACTAAAGAAAAATAGTCCTAAATTCATGTAGAAGAATGGAGACAGAGAATAGCTAAAGCAATCCTGTTCAATAAGAGCAATGCTGGAGGCATCATAATACCTGATCTCAAAATTATACAACGAAGCTACAGTAACAAAACCAGCATGGTATTGGCATAAAACAAGACATGAAGTAGGAGAAATTTTGCATATTTTGTCTCTCATCTCTTACTCAAGTCATCATATAATTACATTTAATTTGTTGAATGCCTGTTGTTGGGATCTAAGTTCCTATTATACATACATATACAGACCCAAAGCTGCTCTATATTTTTGAAAATATATGCTTTCTTCTGATTATGTTTTAGTGCTGTTTTATCTTTTCCCTTCCTCTCTTCTCTTAATAATTTTGAGGAGGTTTATTTATTAGGAAAGACACAATTGAGAAAGAAAGAAAGAGTTTTTGTTGTTGTTTTGGTTAACTGGATGCCAATCTGTAGAGGGAGAAGTAAATTTTACCATCTTCACAGCACATGTAGTCCTTCAATATTTCTTCAAAAGTCCAGCATTTTGAGAAGTTCAGGCAAAGGTTTCAAAGGCAGGATGGGCAAAACTCATATAAGGATTTAGGCAAGTGTGCACTGCATGAGCTGCGACCTGCCTGTTAGGCCCACCGTCCCCCTGGAAGCATCTTCAGGGGCCATCTCTCCATTGTCCCACTCCTTGCCACTGCAGGGCCCTGAAACTCCAGCTGCAGAAGCAGACAGTAATGAGATGGTACCTGTGGGAAGAACTGGTGTCTCTGCTGCCACTAACTAATGATGGGAAGGAGAGCTCAGGGTGTTCACTGGCCACTGTCCTTACGCTTCCCAAATCGTCACTCTTTCTTTCTTTCTTTCTATTTATTTATTTATTTATCTTTAATTTGTTCTACTTAGTTATACATGATAACAGAATGCATTTCAATTCACTGTACACAAACAGAGCACAATATTTCAATTTTCTGGTTATACATGCTGTAGAGTCGCACCATTGGTGCAGTCATATATGTACCTAGGATAAGGATGTCCGTCTCCACCGTCTTTCCTGCCCCATGCCCCCTCCCGTCCCCACCCACCCTTTTGTTCTATCCAAAGTTCCTCCATTCTTCTCAACTCCCCGCCCTCTGTTTCTGGATTAGCATCCACTAATCAGAGAAAACATTTGGCCTTTGATTTTTTGGGATTGGCTTACTTCGCTTAGGATGATAGTCTCCTCAAGCTGAAGAATAAGCGGAGTAAGCCAATGCTTGGCTCAAAAAATGGGAAGCAATATTAAACTCATTCTGAACTGGTAAACAGCATCAAGAACAGAAGTGAAGCTAACGTGAGACATTTGGAAATCAAACCCAAAGATGAGCTTCTGATTGAAGCTGGTTTCAAATCATTGCTTCGAAACCATAGGAATAACTACTCCCTTGCACTAAGGATTTGGTACATCCCAGTCCCTGTACTGGTCCTTCATAGACATTCCTTCATTTAATGCCCATACTTTACATGGATGATTATGTCCTTCTTTGGTAACACTGAAACCCAGGGAGATTATTTACCTTGGCAGGAATCCAACCTGGGTGTGATTGGCCCCCAAATGTATACTGACCCTAAACACATCAGACTGAGAGAACCCCCTATTTTGGTAACCTTGACTTCAGATCAGCTTCATGTTTTTGACCTCTGTGACCTTTGTGAATCTTCAGGGAGTTCTAATTGGGAGGGAAAAGCAACTTCCTTGCAGGACATAACAAAATCAAGCAAGAGGAGCAGTCCTACGAGTATCTTTTCCAGTTTGAACAGTTTCACTTGGGAGGGGAGCTGGGCAGAGCTCAGGTAGGGGTGACCCAGAGGTGACCTTGCTCCTGGAACTGAACAGGCTTATCCCTGGTGAAACAGATTGGAGACGATGGGAGCAACCACAGGGCAGCCTGGTTGCCTAGGAAGGTGTTAATTCTTCCTACCCAGGAACATGTACCTAGGAGGGGAGCCGATTCCAACAGTTATCGGGATCTTGGATGACATGTTGTATGAAATTCTCAAAGTGGGACCCTTACATACATAATTTATCTCTGTAATTAAAAAGGCTAATTTTAAAAACAATACAGAGGCAACACATAATGGTGTGATTTCTTGTCACAAAACAAATTATTACCTTGATAATGTAATACTGTAATTTACATTGCTGCAAAATACAGTACTTTCACGAATTGCATGATAAATGTTGTCTAATTATTTTCCTCCTAGTTCTCTCTCTCTTTACTTGCTTTGCTCGTGAGATGATAAGAATCCAGTTGTCAGTGATGGGTTGAGTCTCTTGTCAGCATTTGTGCAAGCGAGGACAAAATCCAGGAAGGTCCTTTGGCTTGGTCCCATTGGATAAGCAAAGCAAATGCCATCACATGCTTCAATATGAATGGGCATGTTGCAGAAAGTCTCCAGGGGGGCTGTGTTTTGTGTGTGTACATTTCATTGCAAATTCTTCAAGTATTCTGCAGGCGAGAGCAAGGGCCTACTGTTATGGGGGTACTTTAGCCATAAATGACCATTATATTTCTGAGCAGCCCCTTCAATTCCCCTTCTTCCCTCCTGGTTACAGCACCATAATTCTCGGCCGGGAAGGGAGTGTAAATAGCTCTCCCACCGCTGATGCCACTTAGCCGGCTGCAAATTGATGTGGATGGCTCTTTAGCCGTGGAGACTGTGTCTTTCACCTTCACAGCGCTGGCGTTCATTGGCCTGCGGCTTCGAGCCTGAGATAAATCCTTAACTAGAGCTGCGCGCTATGCATTGCAACACATCAGAACTCACCCAGCAGACGAAAATTTCAAACATTTTGGAAATTTACACCTTGTCACTCTCTGAGGGCAATGATTTCAAGAAATTATGCCATCTCTACCCACCTTTGCATACTAAGGCTAAAAACCCAGAGCCATTTCTAACTCCAGCTAAAGTGCTGAAGGTCAGAGGAGTCAAGATGAGCCAGGGCTGTGTGCATGTTTCCCATTATTATGCTAATCATATGCATGGTCTTTCTGCACTTACACATCCATTTTCAGGGCCAAAAAAAAGTAGCTCGGTGTTTTAAACAATGCTAAGATTGTAATAAAACCGTGAAAAATGACTGAAAATCTCAGGTAGAGACTCACGCTTTGCCCTTGGCTTGTGACATTTGTGAGAAAGAAGTAAAGGTAAAAGCTAGAGCATGGTATCTAAAGTCCAACTTTTTTGTTTGTTTGATTTGCTTTCTGACTTTGGTATTGGTACCTTAACACAGGAACAGCCTGTTTTCCAGTGTGAGCTCTCTTGTGATTTGGGTGGATGTTTGGAAAGAAGTTTTAGGTTCTATATTGGCACATTTTCTATGAACCTATCTCATGCCTTTGACAGTGACACTATTTATGAAGTTATCCGATTTTTTGAGACTCCAAACCAATCATGGATTTCCCACTTCATGTTCTGAAAATAGTTACCAGGAAATTAGCTTTCCTTTTCTGGATTAAAAAATACACCAATTAATTTAACCCCTTCTTATCCTTTCAATTGTATAATATGTTAATCATTTTAAATTTCTTTTGCTAAACTCTATAGGTTAATTTAACTGAAAGACATTTATTCAGTGGGGAGTTATTTTAGGCAATAGATAGCTTGACTATGATTTTTTTTGACTCACCATGGTACAAAAGTAATACACATTTAGTAGAAACCACACTGTGCATTTTGTATTTGGAAACTTTTCTGGGCTAACATTTGCAAGCACAGCTCCCAGTCAGCCTGGTGATTGGGAGAAGAACCACCCATATTCTATGGTGCACTGTGTTGTGAAGCTGTTAGGTTTGGTCGGTTGGGTAGACAGATGCTCTTCCATGTACAGTCGGGGAGGTCCCAATAAACTCATGCTAAATTTATAAACCAAACATGCATTCAATATGCTAAACTACCAAACATCATAGTTAAACAACATGATATGGTCAGCCCTCCTCATTGATGGGTTCCGTATGGATTCAACCAAATCAGACAAGAAATATTTGGGAAAAATATATTGCGTCTATACTGAACACATGTAGACATTTTTCTTGTTATTATTCTGTAAACAACACAGTATGACATCGACTTACATATTATTTATGAGGTATTAGGTATTGAAAGTAGTCTAGAGATGATTTAAATGCACATAGGAGGAGGTGCATATGTTATATGCAAATGTTGCACCATTTTATATGAAGGTCTCCGGATCTGGGGTGTGGCTCAATGGAGGAGCACTGGCCTGGCATGCATGCGGCTCTGGGTTTGATCCCCAGTACTGTAAAATGGAAAAAAAAAAAAAGCAGAACAAAACTTTTAAACAAGGGACTTGCATGTCCGTGGGTTTTGATGGCTACCCAGGACAGCATGCTGCAGAGCACTGGTTGTTTCCCCCGAGGACTGCAAGGCTGGGTGGGGGCTGCTGCTCACTGCTGCTGCCCAGCATTAAGAGAGAGATCCTAGCACAAACTGCTGTCCCAGGAAAAAGATCCAAATCCAAAACTCAAAACTCGATTTCTATTGCGTGAGTATGACTTTCCCACCCTTGCAAAGTGGGAAAATCTCAAGTCCAACTGTGGTAAGTTGGGCACCACATTACTAAGTGCATTTTTGACTTACCATGTTTCCGATTTAGGGTGGTTTATTGGGATGGAACCCCATCATACATCGAGGGACATGTGGGAATCATTATATGGAAACTAGCATGCAATGAATGCTGTGTTCCCGATATGAAAAGGAATACTGAGAGATTGCTCTTGAGCTCAGAGCACAGGATTAGTTCTGCCACACGGAGGGGAGGGGACAGGAAGGCTCTCAAAGCAGGACCTATGCATGCATGGGCCAAGAAGATGAGTGAACATGATTGGCAGGGGAGAGGGAAGGGCTTTTCTTAAAGGAAGCAGAACACATGAGGAAGGTCCAGGGTGATTTCTGGGGCTGAGAGTGTGGAGCAGCCTGGGAACCGGTGCCCGGCTGTGCTGCAGAGCATTTCAAACAGTAAGGTTGGAAGGGGGTGTGGGACAAGTGGAAGAAGGCTTTGAGTGATTCACTCTGAGTACTAGAAATGTAAATTGAGCGTCATCACAGCCTTTTTCCCCCAACCATCCCTCAAATCCACAGCTCTCATTATCTGAGTCAGCAACATTGTCACCTAGACTGTCTCATTCCATCAGTGTGCTAACACCTCCCCATATAAGAGCAACCTTCGTACGTCTTTTATCTTCTCCCCTCAGCAAGCCTGGCATCGTGCTGTATGTGTAATCTTCATGCAGCAGGCAGTTTCAAAGAACTGAGTCTGAAGTATCCATGGTCTCGGGAACACAGGACAGAGCCTCAGGCCCTTTGCACAGGCTTTCTGCCCTGTGGTGGACACACCAAATCCCCAGGTATCCTCAGTTTTGCTCCATTAAGCAAATTTCCCACTTTCTGGGATCATGTTTCTAGATTAAAGATGTTTCAGGCAAGCCACAGGAAAACATATACTCCCTAATGGACAGGAAGATTGTGTAGCTCGACCAAGAATAGAATACCTTCGGCATGGAGCTACTTGTTAGGCAAACTGGCTGTCCCTTATGTGTGGAGCCAGAGACTGGATGGGTTACAGATGGTGCCCCTGCAGCTGGAATCCTAAACCACTGCCAGGTAGTGAAGGAGCAGTATCATGGGATGCCAGGGGAGGGTGGCCTGGCCTTGCTGGGGCGGGCTCGGCTAGCAGGAGCTGGCCTTCTCTGTCCTTGCAGCCCATCTGCCCTGCCTCCTACTCCAAGGCTTCCCCTCTGACCAGCTGACCTGCCGGGGCTTCCCGGAGCATGCCAAGAACTTTCCCCTCACCTCGTCACGCTCCACGCGCTTCCTTTGCCCACTGTGCCGTGGTCTCCTGGACACAGTGGCCTAACCCTGACTCCTGTCTACCAGTCCAGCAGGTCAAGGGTCACCATTTTCTCCAGGAGTCCCGATGGAGCAGGTGCTCTGTGCACCTGCACCACCCTGCGAGCTTCTCCAGGAACACTGCACTTACACCCCATTTGCTCCTACTGTTTGTTCTGTCCCTAAACTCACTGCAGCAGCCTCATGTGGGTCGGGTGAGGCCAGGATGAGGGTGAGATGAGAGAGACACAAGACCCCTCTAGAATCAAAAGGGATCATACTTAATCTAATATTTTAGAAAATCAAAAGTAATGCCAAAAAGTGTCACGATGAGATAAACATCGGCATTTTAAATAAAGACAGGATCCATATCACTGATTTTTCTTTCTGCCTCAGGCTCCAATATGGCTTGGCACAGCACCGAAACGGATCCTGTCATGATTTAAAATGTCGACGTTATGTTCATCATTGATTTTTGCATTAATTTTATTAAAAAAATATTGCATTAGGCTATCACATCTTGATTGGTGAAGGTTTTTTGGTACACCAATTTTGTACCTAAACAGGATGCCTCAGTTGCCTTCCCCTAGTGTGACCGTGGTGCTGGGATGAAGTCTTATTCCTCCTTGAACCTAAAGCTCAGCTCAAGGACATACCTGTGACAGGTGCTTATTAAATGCTATCCTATCTACTTCTAGACTTCGTTCAAAATGAACTCCAAAATAGGGCCAGGTGAATTTGTGAAATCTTCGGTAAACCGCTGACTACTTATCAACATTCAGTTCAATTTCTTCTCCCAATATAATCTCAATGGTTGGGAAAGCTGTTTATCATCTAAAGGGAAACTGACCCCTTAGGCCCGCTCTTCAGGCTGATCCTGACCCCTCTTAAGGATCCCAGATGAGCTGACTTCCTTTCAGGTGTGCACTGAGTACCTGCCCCGTGCCAGGGCCTCCCCGGGCATCCTGCCTGCTCTCGTGGAGCTTATTAAAGCTTAGGAAGGGAGAAGATGGGTAACGTGATGAGGCAGAAAATCCGAGAAGCACACACAAGATCGAGAAGCGATACAGATGCAGGAGTGATCTCAGACATAAATAAAGCGGCTTCCCCAGCTCGCTCTCAACTCCAATAGCCAAAGATCGTAAAATAAAGATAAGTTTTCTTTCCTATTTGCCCATCGAAAATTGTTACTTACTTTGGGTGAAAGGATATTTGCAAGGCGGCTTTTATGATCTACAGCTACTCTCACCTCGAGTCGAAGCATTTTAGGGATCAATGTTCACAGCACCACAGGAAGACAGGGGATATATATCTGTTAGTTGCCTGGATTTCACTTCTGACAGTGATTGAGATGGCGAGGACCACCTCTACCCCGGCACATGCCCACTTGACATCAGTTACCTGAAAAACGACTGTAGATTGTCAAAGCCGAGTGCGGCCTCTGGGAATACCAAAGGCGAGGCAGTCTGGCCTGTATTTCACCAGGTTGTGGTTTCGGCCACACTTTGTTCGCATATGCATGAGCTTGTCATAAAGGAGAAAGGGAAAGCTGTATTGAGCGTTGGACACATAATCACAACTTCATTTTTCATCCATGTGCATCCTGCCCTTTCCTTGAGCCTAAGGACTTTGCTTTCTGTAAAGTTTCAGGAAATGTTTATTAAGCACGTACTATGAACTAGCACTGTGCCGTAGGTGCTCAGAGCACAGAGATATATCAGATAGGGTCTCTGCCTTAAAGGAGTGTGCGGTAAGGAGGGAGAGAGCAGGCAGCAGGGTCCCATCATCATTGAGTGTCAGCATGCATTCTACCGTGAGTTTGGGGCACTCTGGCTGTAATCAGGGTGGGCTTGAGGGTCCTGCTGATGTGTGCCTTGGGCAGTGACTTGCCATCCTTAAATCTTGATTTCCTCTTCTCTAAAATGAGAATATGGTTTCTTATCTCATAGGATTGTTGTTGGAATTACATGAGCTAACATATAAAGTACTTAGACCTGTGTTTAGCACATGGTGAGCCCTCAATAAATATTAACCATCATTAATATTGTAATGAAATACAATATTAAGAGAGATCACACGCAGGCTTCTGTGAGAGCACCAAGCAGAGTCAGCTTTTCCAAACCAGTTGGAGTGCCTGGGTACTCAAAGGAAAAACCAAGTGCAAAGTCAAAAAAAAAAAAAAAAAAAAGGAAAGACATGCATGGTACATGGGGACAGGGGCGGGGAGCAGGGGACTGCCAGGCTTGGTGGTGTTCAGAGGAGTAGAGTCCTACATAAGAAGCAAGTGAATGAGCAGAATGCAGAACTGAGGGGGTTTATGGGGCCAACTGGCAGAGGAGTTGACTCTCACCAGCACTGAGGATGTCAGAGAGACGCGTGGAGTAACTGTGGACGTCGCCCCGAAAGGAAATATAGACATTGAGAGAGAGGGAAACAGTGGTCTCTGCCACATCCTGGCATTTAAACACGGGGTCTGGCACTTAATAAATACTGCATTAGTTGATTTAGCAATCCATTGATTATTACCCCTGGGTTATTTATGGGGCCTGCCACTTTAATACAAAAGGGATGTTGGTTCCATTGAAGTGTTAGTGCAATTGTTCATTTGGGACAAGTTCTCCCATGGTCCCCTCCTTCATTCCTAATTTATTCTAGTCCTGCAACTCCACATCTTTGTTATTGAAATGAATATCTTGGGATATAGCCAGTTCGGTTCTCCCCCAAAAATCATTTTTAGAGAATCATTGGTCGGTTTTGCATAAAATAAAAATTAAGAAGTCTCCTGTCAACGGAAGCAAACGTCAAGGCAAGAAGAGGGCTGTTTGGCGGGTGATGGATGCCAGGGCAGAGGGCTCCCAGGCTGGGCAACCGGATTCATTTTCTTTCCAAATCAAAAGCGTCTTTGGCATCTCCCTATTGCATTTGTCAAACACATTCAGGACACCCTTTCTACAAATTGCTACCTTAGTCTCAAATTAGATAGTTTTAATCAGCTTTCTCTTTCTGTCCACAATGTCTAAGTAATACCAAATTGGGGAATAGCGTTTTAATTATGCTACCATTATTAAGGCAGCAGGTGGCTTTTAATGAGATCTTGAAACAGAACTATTTCCTCTATGTCCAATCAAAATCCACATTTTGCTGCCTTGACAGAAAACACTAAACTGTTTTTCTCAATTCTGGGGAGATGACTCACTGAAGATTGTGATTGTTCTAAAAATTAAAGTTCCTGATTGAACCTGTTTTTGTGTTTTGCATGACAGGGAAATATATATATTTTGGAAATAAACAACACCACTAGCCCAAATAAAAAGTATTTCATGCAGATTAGCCTAAATCTAGTGTGAACAATTAGTTCTGAACTACAACTAAGAAGCTCTATTTTTTAATTCTTCAACAGTTTTATTGAGAGAAAGCTGAAAATCTGTGAAAATGCATACACTTATTCAGCATGAAAGAGAGTTCCAGCAATAAGGACTTTTAACAATTTAGCTGAGCAAAGAGCTGCGATTGCCTTCTGAAACCCAAATAGATTGTCAGATTTTTTTTTGTTACTTTTTTGCGTATAGCTCAGAAAGTTCAGTAAAATGTCTCAGAAATTACCTTCTCTGTATTTTTGAAAAACTTGTGGGTCTAGAAGTAAAAAGAACCCAGATCTTCCATAGGGCCAATAAATGTTGATTTTAAATTGTTCTTTTAAAGCAGCATCAGAACCTCTACACAGAGGTATGAAGTAAAGAAATATCATTAACACAAATACAGGAATGCTCCTTATGCGGCTAAAATATTAAGAAGTCTTATTTATTGATCTTAGGGATTTTAACTTTCATTTTCTGCACACACATACCTGTTTACTTCCAGATGAACCAAGAGATTTACAGGATGAGGTAACCAGACTTCTGTGTTTCCAGGGAGTACCATGAATGTGGCTTAAATTCTTCAGTGTGAAACCTGCTCATCTCCTTTCCCCTCTGTTTTTGTCATTTTGTGTGGCTGCAACAGAAGAGTACAGGTTGGGTGACTTATATACCATAAGCTTATTTGGTTCAAGGTTATGGAAGCTGGGAAGTCTAAGACTGACAGGCCACCTCTGCTGGGGACCTTCTTAATGCATCAAACATGACAGCAGGTATCACATGTTGAGAGAGTATCATAGCACTGCCACATTTAGGATAGTGGCTTCCTTGTTTGCTGACCTACCTTGAGCTATGTGAAGAAAAAGTCGAAAGTGGTTGTTTGTCCCACTAGCAACTGGGAGTAACTTGGATTCTAGGAAAAAAGGGGGATCAGTCGCACCCATGGAGTATCTAGCGCCAGGGACTCTAGTCTTTCAATCAGCTAAATATGTAGCCCCAAATGAGTGATGCGACATAAGTCTCCCCCAAGGACAGGTTGTCTCCTGTCTCGTCACAGACCTGTTTGAACCACTCTCTCACCCTGTAAAAGATCACCAAGGAAAGCCCTGAGCCAGGGGTGGGAAGAACTGGACATTCTGAGCTCTTGTAAGT
This sequence comes from Spermophilus citellus, assembly GCF_964194105.1. Classification (NCBI taxonomy): domain Eukaryota; kingdom Metazoa; phylum Chordata; class Mammalia; order Rodentia; family Sciuridae; genus Spermophilus; species Spermophilus citellus. Next base: position 162,988,720 of record NC_138186.1, read on the forward strand.
GGCTCCGTGAGGACAGGGGGGAGGAGGCAGATGTTAGGCATCTGGGCAAGTTGAAATTGGTTCTGGAAGCAGTGGAAACCCACTGAGGCGTTTAAAATGGAAAAGTGGCACAAACAAATGTGTATTTGAGAATTGATTCAGTGACCAAGACTGAAAAGAAGGAGGTGGTGTCGGGACCAAGCTGAGAGAGGTGCAGGGAGCAGGGCTGGAAAGAAGAGAAGGAGAGACGTGGGAAGTGCCAAACCACGCTGGACGGGTGATGGCAGGTAGTACGGGGACGTGGAATCCAGGACCACTGGAACACCCGCACGGAGAGACAGGGACTTTCACAGCAGACGTGGAATTGCATCACCTTGAACTAGAGGCAAAGGGGGAAAAGTCTCCGAAAAGTCAGTTCTTCTAGGATTGGGGCCACCACCTGTTCATATGGTGTCTGATGTCCCCATAGAGTGAGTCATTGCTCCATGGTACTGCCAATTTCCTTATCATGTTTATCTCTTCCTCTCTATTCTGTATTTTAACTTGCATTTAGTTTTCATGAAAGGACTCAATAAGCTCGCAGTAGAAATTCTTTTTTAAAAAAAATTGATGCAAAAAGGAACACTCATACATTGCTTGTGAACTGCAAATTGGTGCAACCACTATGGAAAGCAGTATGGAGATTCCTCAGAAAATTGGGAATGGAACCACCATTGACCAAGCTATCCCACTCCTTGGTTTATACCCAAAGGACTTAAAATCAGTATACTATAGTGACACAGTCACATCAATGTTTATAGCAGCTCAATTTACAATTGCTAGACTATGGACCCAACCTAGGTGTCCCTCAATAGATGAATGGATAAAGAAAATGTTTTATATATATAATGGAATATTACTCAGCTTTAAAGAAGAGTGAAATTATGCCATTTGCCAGTAAATGGTTGGAGTTAGAGAATATCATGCTAAGCAAAATAAGCCAATCCCACAAAGCCAAAGGCTAAATGTTTTCTCTATTTTGCGGATGCTAATTCACAATAAGGTGCGGGGCACTAGGGAAGAATAGCGTTACCTTAGATTAGTTAGAGGGAATCGATAAGAGGGGAGGGGAGGGGATGTGAGGATAGGAAAGATAGCAGAATGAAACAGACATTATTACTGTATGTATATATATGTGACTGCAGGACCGATATGATTCTGCAACATGTATACTCAGAAAAATGAGAAATTATATCCCATCTATGTATGATGTATCAAAGTGCATAAATGCATTCTACTGTCATGTATAACTGATTAAAACAAAAAAAATAAATAAAAATAAATAAAAATTGCCAAACCAAAAAAACAAAACAAAACAAAAAAACCCCCAAAAAACTAATTGAAGCATGAGTAACTCACGAGTTGCATGTTTTCTGTCTGGTAGTGGATATTGAAAGTATTTTATGTCATGCTTCACTCACCGGACGGTGATTGGAGCAAATTCACCAATTCCCTGGGTGACACAGACACCCTTTCCTCTTCTGTGACCCTCATGCCTCAGTGTCACGATCACCATGTGACAGGGACGCAGTGTTTCAATGGTGAAGAATGTAAAGATGCTAAAAGATGTGAATCTTTGTAGGATAACTTCAATAACAGCATCACTGATAAATTACTTTCGTTATTTATAATTATAAGAAATATAATTAGCTCACTTTGCTAAAGAGGAAAAAAAGGTCGGGGGAAGGAATCTCATGAAAACAGAAGGGAGACCAGCAGAGTAGAGGGAGAGATTCAGCAGGCGCGGGGGTGGGGGGATGGGGTGGGGGAGGTACTGACGAATGAAATACAACAAATTATATTCTGTGCAGGTACAAATATAATGAACTCCACTATTCTGTATAATTTTAACATACCAATAAAAACTTTTGAAGACAAATATGATTTAATCAGGCAAAAAAGAAAAAAATAGCTTGCTTTCTTTGAATGTGGTGGGGAAAACACAATTCTTAATATTTTGAGTGATATTGAACATTTTAAATGAAAATTACAGACCTTTTAAAATACATTATTGTGAGTCAGCTTCATTTTTAGAATTTTCGGGAATCAATATTAAACTGCCCATTTTTCCCAGATTTTATAATGAAAACAAATTAGAAAATGGGTTTAATAGGTATAAATTTATTTCACAGAAATTATTAGAAGGCCTCTTCATGAATGGTAAGAGATATTTGAATACCTACTGTGACTATGTCTGCCATCTTATGATTTCAAGTTGAAAGGAAGAATGAAGTAAGGTTTTCCAGGTCTCTTTTACAATGACAAATTCATTCATTCAGGTTATTTGCCTGCGTCTCACAGACAGATTGCTCAGGCTCAGAGCTAGAGAACCCGCAGAGACTGCTTCTTGGAGCTTGCTCCTAGAGGACGGTGCACCGAGCTCTGAGCGGCCGGGTTCTGGCTCCCGGAGCTGCTTTTGCCCAGGGCTGGGGAACCCGCGGAGACTGCTTCTCGGAGCCTGCTCCTAGCAGAGCGTGCACCGAGCTCGGAGCGGCCGGGTTCAGGCTCCTGGAGCTGCTTTGGCCCAGGGCTGGGGAACCCGCGGAAACTGCTTCTCGGTCCAGGTCCTGCTGGGTGCTGTGGGGGCCAGAGGGGCAGAGTGGAGCTGCCACCTGCGCCTGGAACAGGCCAAGCAACCCGCCGGCGAGGTATCACGTCACCCCAACTGCAGCTGGGGCCAAAGAGAGCAGCCGCCCACGCCTGGAACAGGACCAGCGACCCAATGGCGTGGTAGTCAAGTCACCCCATTTGGAGTAGGGGCCGAGCAGAGCCACCACCTGAGCCTGCAAGGTAGGCAGACCTGCGACCCACCGGCGGGACAGGCCCGGTGGCCTGCCAGCGTGGTGGACACGTTGTGCCGATTGGAGTGGGGGCTGAGCGGGGTCGCTGCCTGTGCCCGGAAAAGGTCCAGCGACCCACCAGCGTGGCAGTCAAGTCACCCTATTTGGAGTGGGGGCCGAGCAGAGCTGCTGCCCGAGCCCGCAAGGTAGGCAGACCTGCGACCCACTGGCGGAATAGGCCCAGAGGCCTGCCAGCATGGTAGACACGTCACACCAATTGGAGTAGGGGCCGAGCAGAGCCGCCGCCCCAATCTGGATCACCCCAATTGGAGGAGGAGCACAGCCACTACCCACCCTGCAAGGGAGATTTTTCAACTATACAAGAGCAATATAATAAATAGGGGGAAAATTTCAAAAACACAACAGTTTTACCAAGCAGAAAGAAACGCGAGCAGTATGAAAAGACAAGGCAAGAAAGGACCACAAGCAATGCAGGTCAACTCAACTTTAATAGGTAATATTTAAGAGGTAATAGCTGCAACAGATGGAATTTCAGATAAAGAATTCAGGATATACATGCTTCAGATGATCTGGAGTCTCAAGGAAGACATGAGACAGCAAAATCAAACAATGAAAGATCACTTTGACAAGGAATTACATAAACAAATCCAAGAAGCAAAGGATCAATTATACAGGGAGATAGTGGTAATAAAAAACAAACAAATAGAAATCCTAGAAATGCAGGAAGCAATAAACCAACTTAAAAACTCAATTGAGAATACTACCAGCAGAGTAGAACACTTAGAAGATAGAACATCAGACAATGAAGACAAAGTATTTCAGCTTGAAAAGAACATAGACAGCTCAGCAAGACTGTTAAGAAACAATGAGCAGAACATCCAAGAGATATGGGATAACATAAAGAGACCAAACTTAAGAGTCATTGGGATACAGGAAGGCATAGAGGTCCAAACCAAAGGAATAAACAATCTATTCAATGAAATAATACGAGAAAACTTCCCAGACTTGAAGAATGAGACAGAATCCCAAATCCTAGAAGCCTACAGGACGCTGAATGTGCAAAATCACAAGAGATCCACACCTAGACACATTATAATGAAGATGCCCAATATACAGAATAAGGAGAGAATTTTAAAAGCTACAAGAGAAAGGAAGCAGATTACATTTAGGGGTAAACCAATCAGGATAACAGCTGATCTTTCAACACAGACTCTGAAAGCTAGAAGATCCTGGAATAACATATTTCAAACACTGAAAGAAAATGGGTTCCAACCAAGAATCGTGTATCCGGCGAAATTAAGCTTCAGGATGGAAGATGAAATTAAAACCTTCCACGATAAACAAAAGTTAAAAGAATTTGCAGCTAGAAAACCATCTCTTCAAAAAAATCCTTGGCAAAACATTACAGGAAGAGGAAATGGAAAATAACAATGAAAACCAAGAGTGGGAGGTAGGACAGTAAAGAGGGGAAAATAATCAAAGAAGAAAACAAATCAGGTTTAGTAACATTAATAAACAAATATGGCTGGAAGAACAAACCATATCTCAATAATAACCCTAAATGTTAATGGCTTAAACTCACCAATTAAGAGACACAGGCTAGTTGAATGGATCACAAAACAAGACCCAACAATATGCTGCCTACAGGAGACGCATTTGATAGGAAAAGATATACATAGACTGAAGGTGAAAGGTTGGGAAAAATCATATCACTCATATGGACTGCGGAAACAAGCAGGAGTGTCCATACTCATATCAAATAAAATATATTTCAAGCCAAAGTTAATCAAAAGGGATAAAGAGGGACACTACATACTGCTCAAGGGAACCATACACCAACAAGACATAACAATCATAAATATATATGCCCCAAACAATGGAGCAGCTATGTTCATCAAGCAAACTCTTCTCAAGTTCAAGAGTCTAATAGACCACCATACAATAATCATGGGAGACTTCAACACACCTCTCTCACCACTGGACAGATCTTCCAAACAAAAGTTGAATAAGGAAACTATAGAACTCAATAACACAATTAATAACCTAGACTTAATTGACATATATAGAATATACCACCCAACATCAAGCAGTTACACTTTTTTCTCAGCAGCACATGGATCCTTCTCAAAAATAGATCATATATTATGTCACAGGGCAACTCTTAGACAATATAAAGGAGTAGAGATAATACCATGCATCTTATCTGATAATAATGGAATGAAACTGAAAATCAACGATATAAGAAGGAAGGAAAAATCATGCATCACTTGGAGAATGAACAATAGGTTACTGAATGATCAATGGGTTATAGAAGACATCAAGGAGGAAATTAAAAAATTCTTAGAGTTAAATGAAAACACAGACACAACATATCGGAATCTATGGGACACATTGAAACCAGTTCTAAGAGGAAAATTCATTGCTTGGAGTTCATTCCTTAAAAAAAGAAAAAAACAACAAATAAATGATCTCATACTTCATCTCAAAATCCTAGAAAAAGAAGAGCAAAACAACAGCAAAAGAAGTAGAAGGCAAGAAATAATTAAAATCAGAGCTGAAATTAATGAAATCGAAACAAAAGAAACAATTGAAAAAATTGACAAAACTAAAAGTTGGTTCTTTGAAAAAATAAATAAAATCGACAGACCCTTAGCCATGCTAATGAATAGAAGAAGAGAGAGAACTCAAATTACGAGCATATGGGATGAAAAAGGCAATATCACAACAGACACTTCAGAAATACAGAAGATAATCAGAAATTATTTTGAATCCTTATACTCCAATAAAATAGAAGATAGTGAAGGCATCGATAAATTTCTTAAGTCATATGATCTGCCCAGATTGAGTCAGGAGGATATACACAACCTAAACAGACCAATAACAATTGAGGAAATAGAAGAAACCATCAAAAGACTACCAACTAAGAAAAGCCCAGGACCAGATGGGTATACAGCAGAGTTTTACAAAACCTTTAAAGAGGAACTAATACCAATACTTTTCACGCTATTTCAGGAAATAGAAAAAGAGGGAGAACTTCCAAATTCATTCTATGAGGCCAACATCACCCTGATTCCTAAACCAGACAAAGACACTTCAAAGAAAGAAAACTACAGACCGATATCTCTAATGAACCTAGATGCAAAAATCCTCAATGAAATTCTGGTGAATCGGATTCAAAAACATATCAAAAAAATTGTACATCATGATCAAGTAGGATTCATCCCTGGGATGCAAGGCTGGTTCAATATACGGAAATCAATAAATGTTATTCACCACATTAATAGACTTAAAAATAAGAACCATATGATCATCTCGATAGATGCAGAAAAAGCATTCGACAAAGTACAGCATCCCTATATGTTCAAAACTCTAGAAAAATTAGGGACAACAGGATCATACCTCAATATTGTAAAAGCAATCTATGCTAAGCCACAGGCTAGCATCATTCTGAATGGAGAAAAATTGAAGGCATTCCCTCTAAAACCTGGGACAAGACAGGGATGCCCTCTCTCACCACTTCTGTTCAACATAGTCCTCGAAACACTGGCCAGAGCAATTAGACAGACGAAAGAAATTAAAGGCATAAAAATAGGAAAAGAAGAACTTAAATTATCACTATTTGCAGATTACATAATTCTATACCTAGCAGACCCAAAAGGGTCTACAAAGAAACTATTAGAGCTAATAAATGAATTCAGCAAAGTGGCAGGATATAAAATCAACACGCATAAATCAAAGGCATTCCTGTATATCAGCGACAAATCCTCTGAAATGGAAATGAGGAAAAACACTCCATTCACAATATCCTCAAAGAAAATAAAATACTTGGGAATCAACCTAACAAAAGAGGTGAAAGACTTATACAATGAAAACTACAGAACCCTAAAGAGAGAAATAGAAGAAGATCTTAGAAGATGGAAAAATATACCCTGTTCATGGATAGGCAGAACTAACAAGGAGCTTGATATCAAATCAGATACACAGCATCTGATAGAAGAAAAAGTTGGCTACAATCTACATACTGTGGGGTCGGGCCCCAAATTCCTCAATAGGACACCCATAGCGCAAGAGTTAATAACTAGAATCAACAAATGGGACTTACTCAAACTAAAAATTTTTTCTCAGCAAAAGAAACAATAAGAGAGGTAAATAGGGAGCCTACATCCTGGGAACAAATCTTCACTCCTCACACTTCAGATAGAGCCCTATAATCCAGAATATACAAAGAACTCAAAAAATTAGACAATAAGATAACAAATAACCCAATCAACAAATGGGCCAAGGACCTGAACAGACACTTCTCAGAGGAGGACATACAATCAATCAATAAGTACATGAAAAAATGCTCACCATCGCTAGCAGTCAGAGAAATGCAAATCAAAACCACCCTAAGATACCATCTCACTCCAGTAAGATTGGCAGCCACTATGAAGTCAAACAACAACAAGTGCTGGCGAGGATGTGGGGAAAAGGGTACACTTGTTCATTGTTGGTTGGACTGCAAATTGGTGCAGCCAATTTGGAAAGCAGTATGGAGATTTCTTGGAAAGCTGGGAATGGAACCACCATTTGACCCAGCTATTCCCCTTCTTGGTCTATTCCCTAAAGACCTAATAAGAGCATGCTACAGGGACACTGCTACATCGATGTTCATAGCAGCACAATTCACGATAGCAAGATTGTGGAACCAACCTAGATGCCCTTCAATAGATGAATGGATAAAAAAAATGTGGCATTTATACACAATGGAGAATTACTCTGCATTAAAAAAAGACAAAATCATAGAATTTGGAGGGAAATGGATTGCATTAGAGCAGATTATGCTAAGTGAAGCTAGCCAATCCCTAAAAAACAAATGCCAAATGTCTTCTTTGATATAAGGGGAGTAACTAAGGACAGAGTAGGGACGAAGAGCATGAGAAGAAGATTAACATTAAACATGGATGAGAGGTGCGAGGGAAAGGGAGAGAGAAGGGAAATTGCATGGAAATGGAAGGTGATCCTCAGGGTTATACAAAATTACATACAAGAGGAAGTGAGAGGAAAGGGAAAAATAATACAAGGGGGAGAAATGAATTACAGTAGAGGGGGTAGAGAGAGAAGAGGGGAGGGGAGGGGAGGGGAGGGGGGATAGTAGAGGATAGGAAAGGCAGCAGAATACAACAGACATGAGTATGTCAATGTGTAAATCAATGGAAGTGTAAATGATGTGATTCAGCAATCTGTATACGGGGTAAAAATGGGAGTTCATAACCCACTTGAATCAAACTGTGAAATATGATATATCAAGAACTATGTAATGTTTTGAATGACCAACAATAAAAAAAGAAAAAAATTCATTCATTCATTCATTCATTTACTCTTTTCTGCTCTCACGTGCTTTCATTCATTTAACAAGTATTTACTGAGCATCTACTATGTGTGGACAATTCTGGCCATATAATAACCATTCGCTCTTCTAAAAGCTCTTTGGTTTTCTTCTGGGAAACTTCCTGCCACTGTTAGAAATCTTGCTGGTGGTAAATCTGAGAAGCTGTGTCCTACCACAAGCCTTTGAGCTCCACAAAGCCTCTGTTTTCCACATCTGTCCTCTTATTGACCTGGAACACCTCATGGGAAGGCATGAGACCCAAGGTCAGACACTCTCTCCTGTGGTGTAAATGTGGAGGGGAGTGAAACTTTTGCAGAAATTTGGTTGGAACTGGTCCTTTTCCTTCATTTGCTGATGGTGGGACAGGGAGGGGGTGAGGAGGGGTATCTTCTTTGGCTTGTTGATACTTCTTATTGCAAACATTTTCTTTTTTTTCCCCTTTTGTGATTTTTTCCTTCTTATCCTTCTAATAACTTCATTTTTTTCCCTTAATTTAACCAGATCTCATTTCTGATGTCGGCCATCAAAGAACCCAAGTGAGCTAGTAAAGACATACACCCCACTGTAAGGGACTTGCAGTCTAGCAAGCGCACAGCAGATCTTGATGTCAAAATGCATGTGAATGACAGGCTGGTGTGTTTCCTACGGTAATTGACTTCTTACGCCACCAGCATGTCAGACTCGTCAAATGCTAGGGGTAGATGAAATCCTCATTAACTCACAACTCAGTAGGAACAAGCAGTGTAGCTTAGGTGCCTGTTCCTTCAGGTGAGTAGATTTATAGTAGGTAAAACATCAAATAAAAACGCTTTCATCCTCATGGCAACGGTCGGATATGAAAAATAACCTTAGATCTCTAGCACTGAGTGGTTGACGGCAAAAGCAATCTGCTACCACAGAGACCAAATCTAACCATGCAACAAGTTAATGCAGAGGTAAATTTAACTGTCTCAAACAAACAAAAAAACAAAAAAACCAAAAAATAATTTATATTATTTTTGGCATTTGATGACACTAAAATAGGCTTAAATCAAAGGAGCCAAGGCATTCAATGCAATTTAATGAGAAATGAATCCATTACAGAATATACTTTTATTGCTTAGAGGAGGTAAGAAAGAATAGTTTGACTTTTTTTTAATGGATATAACTGCACCACTTTCTTGTGCAGCTTCTGCATTAGAGTTGAAAGAGATTTTTATGCACAAATGCCAATAATGGTTTTAAACAGTATAAATACTTGCTCGAAGATGGATCCTAATGCCCTCTTTGGAACTATTGTGGTCTATCAGGTCAATAATACTCATTTAAAAAACTCTCCAAAAGTGTTTTCATACAATAGCCCCTGAAGATAATGAAAGGGCCATTATGGTTTGCTGAGTCAATAACCTATATTTTTAATACATACTCCAAAATTCACTTCCTTTTCTATGTCAACGTCTGTTTAAACTATTTCAATTAATTATAGTAAAGAGGGAGAGCTGTAATCGGTTTGAACTTTAGCTGTTATTCATCATTCAGTTCTTAAAACCAGTTGCTTTTCCTGCCACTTTAAGCTAGATTCTTACCAATGGCTTTGAGCAAGGGGACCTGGAAAAGAGGATGTGGTAGAGAGAAAGAAGAATGCCACTTACATGTCAGTGCAAATAGAAATAAAAAACCTCTACAACAGTGACTTGGAAAACTGGGCAAAAGGCAGTCTGTATCCTCCAACTGGCCAGGTTATTGCAGATAATTGCAGGTTTTCTGGATTTTTTTTTAAAAACTTCATTTTATAAAATGGTTATATCAGAAATTTAAATCTGGACAAACCAAAACAAGCATGACCAATGGGCTCCAAATAGCCTCTTCTCAGTTATAATTTCACATTTATTTGATTTGTGCGAGAATGAAATACTTAATGATTAAATTACAGACATTTAAAACATAGCTTATATATTTAGTGTCTGACAATTGAGACTCAAATTGCATCTAACTTTTACAGAAATGGTGCAAAGGTTGTAAGGGCTAAATTGATAAATTTATTCTGAAGGGAGGCACTGACAATTTGAATAAGGATATATTTATTTTTACATGACTTGTTTGTATGGATATATGCCTGATTTAAAGTGTTGGGATTCTGCAATTTTGCTGTAAGTTTTTTTTTTTTTAATATAACCACTGTATGTTGGATGCTCACAGAAATGAGGCTCCTGTTTTTCCTGTTTCTCTGTTGATCGGTATTTCAATAAATATTTTCTTCTCCTTCCTCTATACTGTGGTTTTGTGAAAATACCTTTCAGCTTAATTATTTAACCTTGGCTTGTTTTGCTAGGTGAAGAAAGGCTAGCATTTTTGCTTGGCTCTGTTATTTGAATCTGACAAGGTTCACAGTTTAATTAAGTTGGATTTTCTAACCTGCTGGTCTTGTCTGCTGGCTGCAGAGAGATCCCCAAGCAGAGCAAAGTGGTGGTGCTTGGTGACACCACACAGCTGCATAAGACAAAAAGAGAAAATGGACCTGGAGTCACCTGAACCTGGAGCTTAAGGGGAAATGAGGTACTTTAGAAGAGGGGGCTCAGGGGCCACGGTGGGGGTGGGGTTGCCAGGGTTGAGTCAGCACAGACTTTGACTTTATTACCCCAAGCCCTGATTGACACCCCCACACTGGTCTTACCAAATCTGTGTTCAAGTGAGCAAAATAGTGACAGAAATTAGAGCTTTTGACACAGTCGTCTGTTCATCCAACAAACTTACAGAGTTCCTAAGTGAGCCACTCCCCAAGGGCTTGAGGAGAAGTGGCAAAGGGCCTCTATCTTCCTGAAGCTACACCAGATGCCAATCAAAGTATCATACCCAAGAATGTAAAACCACAACCACAATAAGGAAAGGTGGTAGAGAGAAGAGTAAGTTGACCTGGTTAGCAAGGGGTTTGGCTAAGAGAGATGAAGTTTTATTAAAAATTAATAATAACCATAGTCCTAATGCTAGTACTACCATTGATAAAAGGTAACATTTACTCAACATTTATTATGTGGCATGGGCACTGTAATAATAATGTAATGGTGTGATAATTATTACTTAATCCTGATGATGCTCTGTAAAGTAGGTACTGTAGTCATCTTCATTTGACAGAAGGGAACACTGGGATACAGCAAGGTTGAGTAACTTCCTTAAGATCACACAGCTCAAGAGGGAAGAGGAATAGGAATCAACACAATCCAGATTGAGAGGTTTTACTCTTAACTATCACACTTGAACCTCCTCAGCAAATTGAACCTGGAATTCTCAGTCCTCTGCCACTAGAAAATAATTAGAATAGTGAATAAAGTACTCTCTATTTGCCAGATGCTAATCAAACCTTCTGATTATGTTAATTAATTTAATCCTTTAGACATTCTTTAAAATAGGTTATGTTGTTCACCCCATTTTACCAGTAGGGTAATTACAAACCACCTCCAGAGTTCTTGTCCGGAAGCTCTCTGCTATTGGGCCTTGCAGTACCCAGGTGGTAGTCAGAAATGCAGGATGCTGCTAACTGTGCCAGGAAGGGTGTCAACTGTCCCTCAGGACTAAAGATGCAGCTGAAAAGGTCTTCTAGAATGTGGAATAAGTTGTACAGATAAAAAAAAGTTTGCTTCAATATTGCAAACACACATATAATCTCATCAGGAATAAAGACAGAAATTGGCAATAAAGTAGAAACTTTGTCATATAGCCTAGCATTAAAACCCGGAGACCAGCTTGCTGAGTAGATCTGTAAGGAGAAAGCTCAAATATGAATTAATCCAAAGGAATCTGCAGTCCCTAAGGATTGAGCCTATCTGTGTCTAGGCAAAGGATTTTGAAATAACTGTAATGTATTTCTGATTTTAGATTCATTTGCTTTTTAATGAGATTTTAATGTTAAAAAGAAAACACTATTGTGCCAAAGTTCAGATCGTCACTTTTGAACAGATTTCCATAGAGTTAAGTCAGGTGCTTGTCATGAAAGGTCACTGAAAGACACCGGTGGAGTCAGCCTAAGCGAGAAGAGCGGAAATTACCAAGAGATGGATGGAGCCTCACTTGTCACAGTTAGTCTAAATATAGGACCACTAGGTCCTCACACAGCCAGGAATAATAAGCTGTGGTTCTAGAGGTTTCAGATTCAATTTTCATGATTTGTTAGGCTAAACCTTTTCACTACAGCTAGTTCTCACCTACTGTCAGGCCCAGGCAATAGAAGATCATTTTCTGTGATTCCAAACCTTGGGTCACGTATAGGAAATTCACTTCTCTCTCCAGATCTGAAACAGGGCTTATGCTGGAGAGCACACACGAACTGAGCCGTGGTTGGGCATGTTTGGTTCAGAGGATGCTGGGGTGCCCAGCACCACGGCAGAACACAGAGGCGAAGGTTAGCTGCAAAAAGAAGATTCCGCTTCATCTGGGTAAAGGTTAAATCCAGCTTTTCAGTGGTAACATTTCTAACTAGGGTGATTGTTAATTTCCTTGATTCCCATTATTTAGTTTCTAAAGGGTGCAGATTCCAAAGCAAGAAATTAGGAGAATCTGATCCTTAGGTCTGATACAAATTCACGTATGGGGTTGCAGGGACACATTATGGACACTTTAAACATGTAAATCTAGACATGGGCTACTACACAGTTGACAGACTGCTCTTGAAAGCCTTCTAAGAACTCTCTAAGATCTCCTGGGGGAGGGGGGATTTCACTTCCCTCTACTGCAAGGCAATCAGAATCTCAGGCTCTAAATCCCAACATCGCTGTTACTTGCTCTTGGTCCTTCCAGGGTGACAGTAATTCTTGGCACACAGTGGAGGAGAGGGTGCATATATATTTGGGCCTGACACCTGTAAGGCTTCCAGTAGAGAAATAATGATACACCGAAATTAAAGCAATTAGTAGAAAAAGTTAATTTTTCCCATGTATATTAATAGAAAGCCTCATCAATATTTTCTCTATGAGCGGCATGTAAATCAACTTTTCTCCCTACTATTAGATTATTGCTAGCTTTTTGAAAAGTCATTTTAAAGCATCATTTTAAAACCAATCACAAAAAAGTTGTAAAGAACTGTCATCTTTTCATCTTTTATGCTAGAATTTATGAAGTGAGCTCCCTCTTCCTCTAAGTGACTGATCTAAGAAATTCACAGACCTTTACTTAAACCATGTGAAAATAAAAACCTAGCACGGTATTTCTATCATGAGAGACATCTTTCTTTCTCCTGCCTTCACCGTGTTTGATCATGGACAATGAGATATATAGTTGTATAGAGACACGTCCATTTGCCTTTCCCCAATGACATTCCCACTAATATTTTTTTTCCACCATTCATCTTGACTAGTGTGATTTTTCTCCTGGTTGATTTTTCTCTTCTCTTTTGTGAAGGTTTCTGCTCAGACTACCAATGCTTTCCTTTCTTCTTCTCTTTTATCAGTTCTGAAAAAGGGGCTGTGAATTTCCACAGAGCTATGTTTGTTTTTCAGTGAGGGTTTTTTTCCTCCAGTGCCGAGGACAGGCCATTTATATTTTGGTGATGAAGGATAATTTGACTTTAGTAGAATTGTCTTTTCCATCAAGAGAAGGAAAACATGGCTCTTTCCTGTCCCACTCAAATTTTAATACCAAAGAGTGTTAACACAGATTTTTTTGATAGACAGTGGAGTCTATCAGTAAGCCACAAATTTGCCAAAAGAATTCATGGGATTTACTGACTCCATATTTCCTATTTTACTCTATATTCTGGAAAGCAGGAAATGGAGGGAGAACTTTGAGCTTTATTTTATAATAATGTTACTGGGTTGTTTAGGAGGGTCATGCTTGAATTATGAATTCTTTCAGGCTCATAAGTCACAGGGGAATAGTAACTACCGTAGACTCATCAACTTTTTTAATTCTGTGAAACAAATCCCTCTGGAAAAATGAATATTAATAATTAGACAGTATCCAATTAGGGGCCATAGGCCAGAGCTAATCCCTCAACTCAAAAATCCACAAAGCACATGTAACAGTAGAAACTTAAGCTAACAAACCCTATTAACATAAAATTAATGATAATAGTACAGTGTGAGAGATTTCAGCCCCCTTCAGTAAGAACTTTGACATAATTGTTTTCTTTTTCTATGAAATTCATTTTTAGACTAAGCTTTTCATTTTGCCCTTTGAAACAAACATATAATTTTCATCTTACATCCGTTTAAGAACCCATATTTTGATCAATTCTTAAATATGAGCCTTATTCCTTGCAAATTAAGAACACATTGAGGCCTATATTTTCTTTGATGTTAACAGAGAAATTCACTGTCTTCGGCAAACTCAATGAGGAATTACTCCATTTCTAATTCATGTAGAGGTGCCCGATAGGAGTTCTGTTAGGTGTATCAGCTTAACTCTAGATGGGCATGTCTCTTATCACAGCATCCTTAAATGGTACTCAGGAACTCCAAGGTACAGAGAAGACAACGGAGGCTCTGATGAGTTAAGTGAGTTGTTCAACATCACCAGTTAATACCACTTGGATGAATTCTGGGGGTAGGATACACCCTGGGTTAACATGTATCTGCACGTGCACTCTATAACTTCCTGTTCAGTGACACAGAGACTTAATATGTCCTCAGGTGCATTGGTCCCTCCTTAGGAACCCTGAGCTGGCCAAATGGAAGGAAACTCTTATAAGCAGAAGTAATGGAAATGAAATTGGTTTCCTTAAACCCCAGCCCATGTTCCTTTTGGATCTGATCTAGAGATTTTCTTAATTCTTCTACAGCCAAATAATATATTTTCACACTGTTCTTCTTCATCTTGCTGGAAGCTTTGCAAGGTGTCAGGGACAAATATGGAATAGGCTTGTGTGTCTTCTTTAGAGACACAAAACAGAAGTTTGCACATGCAATAAAATTCACCAAATGTTTCCAGGGAGAAAGGTGATTTCATTTAGCCTCTGAACAAAAAGGAAAAAGGCATTCAGATATGTTAAGGCCTAAATGATGTAGTAGACACAAGTAGACACAGCAAGGAAACGCTACAAACTGTTCCCTTTATGCCTAATTCAGCACACAGATGCTTTTTATCTCACTAAATCAGAAGTGCTAAGGCTTCATCATTAACCAGATTTCCCCCCAATAAAATGTCAAGGCTAATTTCTCGTTCCATGGATAAATGGACTTTTTTTTTTATCTTAAAAGTTTCCAGGAGTCATGTTTCTGTGGGATGCCAGGGTCATACTTTAAGGCTGTGCTTGTCTTTTTGAAATGAGAATAACTGTTCATTTAGTAGTCAATAGTCCTTGACTATTCTGAACTATGGAAAAAAGCAATAAATAACTTTGTTTTGATCCCTTTTATCCACATTCTTATGAAGCTTCAGAAACTATTTATCTTAGCTAATGCAAAAATTTACCCTCAGTAGTTTAAAAAATGTAGATTTAAGACAAAAAAACCCACAAATTTTGGTCCACCCAACTGGCAAAGCTTGAGAACAGTGACCATGGTCTGTGTTGACTAGGGTGTGGAGAAATGGGTATAATTTTATACAGCTGGTGGGGTTTTAAAATTGGTACAGCATGTCTGTAGAGCAATTTAGCAACAGCTGTCAAAATATATTAAAAGGCACCTAGTTTTTGATCCAGAAATTCCTTTTCTAGGAATTACTAAGGAAAATATTAGAAATGTGTATAAACACATTTGTCCTGAGATTTTTTTTCTTGTGCAGTTATATATAATCAGAAAACTTGAAAATTTCAGTAATAGTGCATTAGTTAATTAGATTGTTGAGTATCTACATGGTGTAAAAATCATGTTGTACCAGAGGGCCTGACGTGAGAAAATGTTCACAACTCTTCTTTGGCACTTCAAGTGGAAACAGAGTTCTGTGCAACAGTGTGCCCACAGAGGCTGCACTGCTCTATTGACATCTGTTTCTGGAAAAGAAAAAAAAAACCCAAAACAAAAAACCCAAGATTTCCCTGTGGTTTAATCTGTGTCGTGGATTTCCAAAGTCTTCTTTATTATCACTATTATTATTTAAATTATTTATTGCTCCTCTTTCTTCTTTCTCCCCTTTCCTTCCGTCCCTTCTTTTAGTTTTTCCTCCTATCATTCTTTGTTGTAAGAAAATGTGGAATAAATAGAAAAGATGGTCAAGGAAATCTCCATGGGCAACTCTTCCCTATTTAGGGCTCACCTTTCTGAGCAACTTCCAGCCTTTCATTGATGTTATTTTCAACTTTCTCTTTTTTTCTATTGATTAAAAAAAAATGACAGTGGAATGCATTACAATTCTTATTACACACCTGACAGTGAGGCTTTTTTTTTTTTTTTTGGTCTTCAGATAAGCCAATTAATTCTGCTTAATCGAGGTTCTTCTGTAGACCTTCCTTTCTTTAGGCAAAACTGGTGTCCATTTGTAAATTTGATTCAATGTCCTTTACTTCATATTAATTTGTGCCTCTTTGACTTCTCCTTTGAAATTGGTTATAACATCTTTTCTGGTTCTCTCATTTAATTAATAGGCTAAATAAAATATTTGACAACTGATCATTACATATCCATATGAGACTCATGATTTTACCTTTTTGGAAAATTACCCTTTAACATTGGTTTCCTACTTTTATTACTTGAGTATGTATTACCTTTTTGCTAGAAAGGCAAAACAAAAGTTACTGTGATTTAAAAGAATATATTGTGCTACAAACCTATATTTTACAATGTCAAAGTGGCATTTTTATAAAACATTTCCCATGAAATTTTCTTAATATTTCTACAAGTGCATTTAAAGGTGTATTAGATGCACAGTATTTTCAGACCAATATGCTATATTGGAGAGCCATATATGAAAAGGACCATGCTATCGTGTTAAACATCTTTTAAGAACTATTATTTTCTGTACTAAATATCCACTGTTTCATTATAAAATATCTTGAAATATCAGCTCTATTGGTGTTGACTGTTTCAAAGTGGCTTTGGCTGTTTGTGGCTTAATCCCCACCTGGCGGATCAATACAGTGCCGAGAAAGAACAGGGCATCTTTGGGTCTGGCTGCTGTGGACCTGCAAAATAGTCGTGGGCAGGTTCCTGGAGTCTCACATATTCACAGGAGTCTATTTGCCTTCACAATCAGACCATTAAAATATAGTCCATAACGGAACAAAGAGACAAAAGGAGTTATAATAAAAAAGAGCAAGATACATGACTCTCATTGGGAAGGTCAAATCACCTTGATTGTGCATAAGATGTCATGCAGATTAGGTTGGAGAAAACTCTGGCCTTGGTCATAATGGGATTTAACTCATGTGATCTTTCATGTTCACAAAATGAATCAATCTTTCTCTTTCCTTCTTTTTCCTCCTCTCCTCTCCTCCCACCTTCCTTTCTTGTCAAAGTCCATTTATGGAATGGGGATATGGAAGGAAGTGTTTTTCTTTTCCATTTTTTTAGCACCGGAAATTGAACCCAGGGGTGCTCAACCACTAGCCATATCCTTGGCTCTTATTATTTTTTATTCTGAGACAGAGTCTCAGTAAATTCCTGAGGTCCTCACTAAATTGCTGAGGCTGGCCTTGAATGTGGCAATCCTCCTGCCTCAACCTCCTGAGCTGCTAGATTACAGGCGTGCACCACTGCACCAGGAGGAAGGAGGTGGTTTTGTTGGTGTTTTGAAGATCACTTTCCCCACTAGAGGCTTTCCCTAACTTCTTGAGACTTGCTCCTCCTTTACTCTTGTCCTTGAAGATGGGGTGAGAGGTGGTTGTAGGTTGGCCAGGATCATGAAGCCAGTGCTTTTCTGGCTCAACATTGGGAGACATCAGGAAGACGATGCAGGACTCTTTGCCTTGGCTGGCGTAACTGGCTGGACTCCGCAGAGGCAGAGCTGGGGGAGCTCTTGGTCTGGAAATACCCACTTCTTGGGGGAAAACACTGCTTCTTTTCCTTGGTCTTAGCTGCTTGGGTGCAGATTGCTGCTCTACACCTTCCAGGCACTACTGATCCCAAAGGATCAGGGCAAAGGGAGGGACACAGCCCAGGCATCACTGCATACTCCCAGCTAACAGATGCATCGCCCATAGTTCTGATGGCAGTCTAGGGAGGTTCTATGGTTTCAATGTGTCCCCCCAAGAACATGTGTTGGAGACAGTGTTGGGAGGTGGGGCCTGATGGGAGGGGTTTAGTTCATGAGGGTCATGAATGGATTAATGCTGGGTGTAAAAAGACTTGAACCTGCAACTTAAATCTTGCTCTCTCACACCTTGACTTTGCCCTTCTTCTGTGGGATAATGCACTAAGAAGGCCATTGACAGGTGCTGACCCCTTAGTCTTAGATTTCTCAGTCTTCAGAACTATAAGCCCATAAATCTCTATTCATTAAAAATTACCATTCTATTATAGCAATGTGAAACGGACTAAAGATAGAACCTATATTAAGCAAAAATGGGGTTCTAATATCGTCACATTATTAGATTAAGCTCTGTCAATGGCGTCTTCTCCCTAAGGTCCATAGTATCTATTTCTGCTTTAGTTAGCAAGATCTTGAAATAAATAACACCCACGGATTATAAGTCAAGTGTCCTTGGTTTCCAGAGAGATGCATTTCCTGATGTAGCTGGTTCGAAGCACAAACTCCGGGAAGCAGCAGCCTGGGATTTTGCATGCCCTTTGGTTTTGATAGTGCATCATATCCCAGGTCTCACACTTTTGATTTTCATAGTATATCATATCCTAGAACATACACTTTGGATTTTGATAGTGTATCGTATCTTAGATCTCACACTTTTATAGCATTAGGTAGAAACAAATCTCTTTCAATTTCCTCAGCTGCAGTAGCAAGATTTTAAATCACTGAGTTCTCCAATATAAAAATGAAATGTATCCCACAGTGAGAAGATTTTCAGACACTCCTCTTGACACTCTGAAAATCTCAAAGTCCTCCGCTCTCACATCCCTCGTTAGAATTCACAGGTGGCCCTCCGGCTTTGTTAAACAGTCACCCTATCTATTCAGCTTTGCCTGCTAAAATATGAATTGTGGCATTTGGGTTATTTCTTTTCCATATTTCTATTTGTGCATTTTATTTTTCTAGAGTTTTGAATTAATATCCCACTTACAACTAGAATATTTAATTGATTTTTTAATATCTATACTTTTCCTATGAGTAAAAGTCATTTTAGACTAAAGAAAATTAGGAAAATAATAAAACTATTGAGAGAAGAGAGAAGGGGGACGTCTTCTATTTCTTAACAATTACAAATGCGTTGCCTTGTGTTTTATGTTTTTTCCCTAAACTTATAATATTTGACATAGTTTCTCTAATTGTGGTATGCATAAATTTGTGTCGTGAAAGTAGAACTGAAAGATCAAGATTGATGCTTCCTTGCCTCGTCCCCAACTCTGTCCTGTGCATCTTCCATGGTTCATCCATGAAAGACCAATGAGAGAAAAAGCACAGAGAAAAAAATCCCAAGTACCTCTTCATGCTGAGGCAGGGCTAGATGTTTTTGCTTGTTGACTTGTTAGGTTTTATCCACCCCTCCCAGGTGGAGGCATTGCTACTTGGCTATTCTTTTAAAAGTACCGAAAAAGGTAACATTAAGTGAGAGAAGAATGACCTCTAGAATTCTGAGTCATCTGAAACTTTTTTACTTAAAACAATCCTTTATTTTTATTTTAAAAAGAAACACATGCCCTTTGCTAAAAAAAAAAAAATCAAAACCCACAAATAAACACAAAACATTATTTTTTCTTTTCAAAACTAAATACAATAAGCAAATATCTAACAAGATATCATCTGCCCTCTCATGTATTCAGAGACCCTGAGCATCATTCCCTCAAAGACCCTTACTCATGAAATCTGTAAATGCTTATTAAATTTGCACCTTATTCCAGGCTCTCTTCTAAGCACAATAGAGACTAAGACAGAAAAATCCCCTATTCACCAGGGGCTTACATTCTGGTGGAGGGAAACAAACTGTGAGCAAAATTATTTTATATTGTCATGAGATTTTCATTAAGGAAGAAGCAGGGTGAAGTAGCAGTGGCAGGAGGAAACCTATCTATCCACCATTGATCATTGTCTCACTGCCTGAGATCATGTATTTTCTACTTTGTAACTTCTTTCAAATCCTTGTTCTTCCAAGGAGGGAAGTGGAATTCTAATTCCATCTAAGCAGGAAAGTCAGGCCAGTTTCAGAACTGCCTTAGAGCCATGGAGTCATGGCTGGGTGACATTGGTGAACTTATTTCTCTACTATGGATCTTAGCTCCTACTATGCATTCTTAGTTTCTTTTAGGAAATAGCTTTTCTGAATTTTGGCTCATAGAAGAATCTGAGGAGTGCCCTGAAATGGTGTCACTTTTTTATGTTTGCAATATCTGTGGATGGTCTAAAGATTTCTCGAAAATCACAAGAAGAAAAAGGTAAGCTCAGTGTTGAAAACCACTGGATTTAATGTCCAATGCTCCCTTTCACCCCAGTGGTGTCAGGATGCCTTCATATTTATTTTAACATCACATCTGATGTACGATGTTCTGGTTTGGAGCAATATTTTAGAGCTTCAAATAAATTTTCTTTTGAAAAATTTGCCTCTTCTCTCTGTTTTAGGGTCTTCTAATCTCTTTATCTCTGCAGACTTTTACTTCAGCCCTTGAAGGATTGGCTTACTTTACAGAAGTTATTGCATCTGAAGAATCATAGACACACAAATGTTCAGGCTTAGGTCTGAGGAATTCACAGAGCAGGACTAACAATGGTTGCAGTATCAAATCCCAGGGTCAGGAACATGATCAGTTTAACAACTGATCACAAAACAAAGAATGCATATGGTGAAAGCTAAGAAAGTGGCAACTGCCTCCTATCTTAATAGAACAAACAGGTAAACAAACAAACAAATACCACACTGTGAAGAAAAGGAGCCCTGGCTTTGGGGTGGTGCAAAAAATACTTCCTGGTTCTTACATGTGCACATTTTTCATTCTGAAATATAAATGAATCCATCTCTTTTTAATCCATTGCTCCCAATGGAAAATGTAATCAATGGTAAATATATTTATGTATGCAGAATTTTATACTTCATCGACATCCTCAAAATGAGTTTTCCAGCATCTAGAAGGAAAACTCTCCAGTACATGCCAAGGAATGTAAAGTACCTTCCTCCCGATGTGTGTTACACACTGACACCATCGCTGTGTCAAAGACAAATGTTTATGTTCCTTCACCCGAGTGTCGTGTATGCCCATTCATTTGTGTTTCTAATATTGAGTGTTGGCATCGATTTCCCTTTCCTGAGATTAAAGAGGGGAGCTCCAGATTTTAGATGACAAAAGAAAACTCACAGACGCCTGGATTTTAGTGACATGGAAGAAAGCCTCAAGAGCAGGAACCAGAAGCCAGCTGACGTAGTGATATTTTTTAGTCTATTATGTTAATAACGACAGTTCCTTGAATGGACAGGTTCAACTTATCCGATGATCTATGCACATATCAAATAGTTGATCATACTTAAAACCCACTTCCAGTGCTCCTTAGCTCAAACTCTAGGAGGGCAGGTGTTTGGTCCACCCGGTTCACTTTCCAAATTTCACCGCAGTGCCCAACATCTATAGAACACTTAAGAGTAATTATTTGAATGAATAATCAGATGGATGGCTAAATAAATGAGTTAATTAATAAAAATGCCTGGAGGAATTACTTGTTAAGCCCTCGGGTGACTCCTTTACTTTCTATGGTGAACATGTGTGCATTTTCATGATATTAAGTTCTCAAAAATCAGATGCTATACTGATTCTTTTATGAGAATTTTTTTTGTCACAGTTTTGTCAAAAATTACAATAAACTAAGGACTTTATATTATATTTCTTTTAAAAAATATATTTTTTTTATTTAGATGTGGAATAACTAAGCATTGTTAACTGCTTTGAGCAGCTGACTAGATCTATTTATTCTGGAAGTTCTGAAATCCTACTGCGCCTGAGGAAGCCAGAGCTAGAAGGGCTTTAGGGTCTGGGGAAGCGTCCCTGGTTCCAGAACAAGCCATCAGAAGCAATGACTTTGTCCAGAGGCTTTGGGGAATCTCAGGCTTGGCTTGGAGATAGGAAAAAACCAGTGTTATAAACTGGCGGTTGCTGCAGGCTGAAGACTCAGAATCAAGCCCGTGATGGTGATGTGATTCCTGGCGAGCGCTTAGGTAAGATGCTTCAAGACAAATGCTAATCTCACAACAAGACACCCATCATGGAGCCTCTATTTCAGTCTATGTTAATATGACATAGTCTAGGGGCAGCTTACCATTCAGAGAGGGGACGCAGAGGTGCCAAGAAGAATTTCAACATTTAGTCTTATACCTGCTCTGATACTTATGATCCAAACCCAATTCCATGTGGCAATGCTGATTTCATAGTCCATGTGGAGGGGCTAAGTCTGCCTTCTGCTCAGGGACCAGAAGGGGCTAATCTGTAGGTAAGAGGTACTGGCATTGCAGCTAGGCTTGTGTCAGGCAAAGACTAACAAAGCTTCTATCAAGAAGCTAGGACTAAGTCTTGGTTCCAAAAAAAGAAGTACCGTAGTTATTTACAAGTGCTATAAGTATTGTTGTCAACAATAAGAGGAATATGCAAATATATCAATTGGAAGGCCAATGTTATCCCACCTGTGAAAACCATTTTTATGTTCAAGTTCCTCCCTGGTTTAGTGTTCAGGTAGGAGCTTGCCAAAAAAAAAAAAAAAAAGGAGAAAATGTCTGGATTATTGCAGAGGGTTTGAGGGTTTGAGGGAGAGAGACTTCCACACTGGAGACAGGAGAGCTACTGCAATAGGGAGAGGAGACTATTGTAGCAGGGTGAATACTGTGATAATTATTAGGTCAGCAAAAGTCTCAGGAATTGGGTAAAAATGGATTTTCTTGTATAGAAAAGAGTACAAATCTAGGAAGAGCTAGGTGGGAGGAAGTGGGATCAGTCTGTGGCTTGATTAGA
Source organism: Spermophilus citellus (assembly GCF_964194105.1). NCBI lineage: Eukaryota > Metazoa > Chordata > Mammalia > Rodentia > Sciuridae > Spermophilus > Spermophilus citellus. Next base: position 163,011,852 of record NC_138186.1, read on the forward strand.
CTGTGGGTCTGAGGATGTTTTACCTTGAGAACAGCCTATTCTCAGGAGAAGTTGTATGCTCCCTCAGACCGAAGGTGGGCCCAAGTTCAGGGACCTGGGGGGAAAGAAAATTTTTACCAAAGTATCCAAGTGATCAGGGGCCTACCAGTTCTGTCACTAATTTATGAGCAAAGAAAAGGAATTTAGGGAGTTGGCGTCTGGCCTTGTTCTCACAAACAAGGGGACAGGCATCCCTGTACGTCTGTCTCCTCTAAGCTCGATGTGGAAGGGTGGCTTTTTGCAGTAAGTTCTTTTCCAGATCACAAAAAGTGGAGCTTCCTTGAACCTTTCCTATTCTTCAGGACCATAGGGCTCAGGTAAGGTTTGATACTGCCAAGCTCAACTATGGGGCAGGCTTTGCTCTGTTAGGGTCTCATTCTAAACCAGAAAAGTGTGGGAGCTGCTACAAACCCTGGCCACTCCTTCAGGTGTCTCTGGTCATTTCATGTCCATGTCATTCTAACTGCCCAAGAGTAAGTGAAGAAGTGAGTAGATCCTTGGTATGATGACAGAAAGAGCTTGGTTATTGAACCGCTCCTCAGGTACCAATGTGGCGGAACTTCCCCCATCCAGCCCCCTGTAGACAAACTGCCTAACTTAGGAGAATTTGTGAAATCCCTCTCTGCCATTTTGGATAGTTAAATCCACTTATTGGGCTAAATATATTGAGGAAATTCAGAATCTTGTTATCATGAATAGTAAATTTCTGAATGACTAACAGAACTTTTTTCTCCCTATCATGCTAATACAAGTGATTGACTCAGCCAAGGTCAGTCAGCATGGTCATAAAAAATTATCCTTTTAGTGGTTTAATATTGGGTGCAGGAAACGATGTGGTAGTTGTATGCAAACAACCACCAAGAAATGCAGTCACAATTTTTTTTTCTGAATACATTTAAAAAATAAGGATCCATATAATGTCAGGCCATTGGCCTGGGAGGCAAGAGAGGCTAGCTCGAATACAAATATACTGTTTCTGATGAAGGAAACACTTTTTTATTCATATAAAGTATTTATTAGGTATTGGGTTTTATAAACAGTTTGGTCCTAGAGTCTTTATTTTAAAAAGGTTATTCTGAATGCATTACTGGGTATCCTGTGGAATATTTCACATAAAAGGAAGCAGAAAATGTATAAATGTAAACAGGCTAATTGTATGCAGATATAAATTATGGATGTTGGTCTTATGAAAAAGTACTGCTGATTTGCAGGGGTCTTATTCAGCAGCTCTGTGTCTTGTCTAAGGGGATATTTAGTATGGCTGTGATGTGCAGAATTTAAAACAAAACTTTTATTCTGAAGAATAAAATATAGCCCAATTGTACTAGGACCACCCCGTGGGGAGGGGAGGTTTTATCTCATTTTATTGCTGTTGGCATCGGTACTCATTAGCTCTGTTATCCCACGCACGCTCTGGTCTGCAGATGCCGTGCTGAGGCAAAGGTTTGGTAAGGGCTGCTGCTGTTCCTTGATGCTTCTCAGGAGTCACTGCAGGTGACACTGTCCCCCAGTAGTCCTCACAGTGTTCAGGTCTGGAGTGGCTTGTTGCACGCACAGGAAAAGTTAGAGACGTGACTCAGGCTACTAGAGCCCCCTCCCATTCATAAAACAAATAAAAACATGAAACTTATGAAGAATGCCAGAGGATAAAAAGAGTCATGCTGGATGGTGCAAAGGAAAGGACGATGATAGGATTACTCTGCGTGCTGGCAATTTGCCACGCCATGGCCAATTTTAAGCTATACCACCAAGTTTAACCTTGGATTAAAAACAAAACAAAACAAAACAAAAAAAAAAAAAACCCAAAACAAAAAACTCTCATTTCATTCTAAAGCACTGAGGAAAAGTGGAAAATGAACAACTTCAGAAGTATGAACTAATTGGCTTAATACTTTATGATAAGTGACACAAAATATTCTAGAGATTTATGTGGACAGCACAAGCCTTTAAGCTGTCGTGTGATGTAAATGCTTCCTAGTAAATAACTGACTCCAAAGGCCGCCTCTCTTTCCCAGACACTGTCTACTTGTTAATCCAGCGGAAAACAGAGCTGAAATATAAACAAAGGCCTTTTTTTTAAATTCTAAATCATGAGAAGTAATTTGTGTTTATAATAATAGGAGTTTCTAGTATCATCAACAATTAAATATACTTTAAAGGATACTTAATCCAGTCTGAAGTTGGCAGCCCTATGAGACGTGGAATTCATCAAATCACAGAGCTTTTCTTCTTCTTCCTTTTTTAAAAAATATTTTTTAGTTGTTGATAGATCTTTACTTTTATCTATAGTGCTGAGACTCAAACCCAGTGCTCACACATACCAGGCAAGTGCGCTATCACTGAGCCATGACCCCAGCCCCAGAACTTTTCTTCTTGATGGAATGAAAACACGAGGTCTCAGTCCTGTGCCAGGGATGCTCTTATGTGTAAACAAGTCACTCACCTAGAGAATGCTTTATCCAGTGCATCAGACTCTAGACCAGATAATTTGTAGGAAGTTTGGTCTTGACTTTTTTTTTTTTAATTCACTGCTCTTTGTGTACCTGGTCAAAGTGCTGTTATAGTTAATTTCTTTTCTTAGCAACCCAAGATTTCTTAGGCAGGACATGTTACCCAAAATATGCCCAGTCAACTTAATAGGTTATCTAATTTGAATAAATTAGATTATATCAAAGTGTTAATATATTGGCTTCACCAAATCAATATATTTAGATTTATACTGCTTTAAAACAGTGGTGAGCTGGCACTGCAGTGTCATCGATTCAGCACATGTTCATTAAGTGCTTATTGTAAGCCCAAAAGACACAAAACTATTCTCTTACCCCAGCAAGGCAGGTGCTCACCAGTTTGAAGATGATAGAAATTAGGGCCTTCGATGTCAAGGATTTGCTGCTGTACTTTGCTGTCTTGGATATCCCATGTAGAAAGCTCTCGGTCCAGTGGAACCTGAAAATGGTTCAGTTCATTTAGGATGTGTGGACAGCCCAATCTCATCCTGAAGTTCTGATAACCTAGCTTGACAATCCACACTGCCTTAATTCTCTGAGCAATTACCAAAAGAGACCTGTTATCTCAGGAGCTTTGTGATTTTGGAAACAAAAGGCATCCATGTTTTTCAAAGAAAATATGGCATTTTGTTGACAGTTGAGGATTGCAAAGAGGTTGAAAGTGGAGGGTGATAGGATGTTCTGCTTAGGTTTACAGAGTTTGCTTCCCTCTCTATCTCCTGCCACCCCTGGGAGGCCAGGTAGACCCTCCCTGAGGTAGGCATCCACTCTGTGGGGTGATAAGGTTGGTAAGTATGTGATAAACTATAGGACATGACTAAACACCTCCTTGGTTGGACAAGATATCTCAGCTCAAAAAGTGGGTTCCCTTATTAAACTCTAAAGTTTAAAATATATTTTATTATTACTAAGATAGCTCTGTAAATATAGCAAAAAATGTTAATAAAGGCTAGTGTATCTGAAAATTATTGCTACAATAACTGGAACTCCATAAAATTTCCAAGAATTTTGATGACTTATTATCCCTTGGTAGAAATTATACTTGTATATAAACACTGTTATAAAAATGCAATAGTCGGATTTTGGAAGGTTGCTTCCTTGTAGGGCACCCAAGAGCTGAATTATCAAAGGAAACCCCAGAAAAGAAGGGCGAATTCATCTGAAACTTAGATAGGCTTATTGAATACATCTCTGACCGCTCCTTTACCCAGAGTTTGTAGATGGGCTTTGGGCTGGAGTCATTTAACAAGCAGAAAACTGGACTTCAGTAGGCAGCCACAAAAGACTATGTGACCTCTGATTTAGGAAAAAAATGAAGAGCTATTTCTGGATATTGGAGATGCCAAGGTAATGCAGATATGCTCAGAGAAGTGGCAGCCCTGAATTCTAGGTTAGCCAGGCACCTGTAGAGTGTGCCTAGGTATTAGCTCAGATGAACACGAAGCCAAGGAAGGTTATCAAAGCATCAGCAGCAGTGTGCTCATTCCTCACATGACCATTTCCAAATTGAGTTTGGACCATGAATTTAGACTTCACTTTACCATCAATAAATTAAATGTGGTGATGTGGAGATGCAGTTGATTCCGTTACTGTTTTTTTTTTTTATTGTTGGTTGTTCAAAACATTACATAGTTCTTGATATATCATATTTCACACTTTGATTCAAGTGTTTTTCAAGTTTACTGTTCTTGTTGGTTTCCTCCATAAACTGAAAGAATTGATTGTCCATATTTAGATATAAAAACCACTGATTCTACCATTCTTGGTTACAGGGTCAGGCCAATTTAAAACTCAAGATTCCCAAAGTACCTGTAATACCAGCAGCTTGGGAGATTGAGACAGGAGGATTGCGAGTTCAAATCGAGCCTCAGCAAAAGCGAGGCTCGAGGCAACTCAGTGAGACCCTGTTTCTAAATAAAACAAAAAAATAGGGCTGGGAATGTGGCTCGGTGGCCAAGGGCCCCTAAATTCAATCCCCAGTACACCCCCTCCCCACCAAAAAAAAAAAAAAATCCTCAAAGTGAATTATGGGCACCAGACGACAAACTATGTACATAACGTGCGTAACATTTCACATTAAATTGCTAAATAAGTTTATTGTAAGGTGTTACTCTGAGTTCCCTCCCTATAACAGGTACCTGAGGTAATCAACTCATAAGAAGAAAAGATTTCAGCTCACATTTTTAGAGATCTCAGTCCCGAGTTGGTTGGTCTGTTGCTTATGGCCCAGAGATGAGGTAGTACCTCGTGGTGGAAGCTCATGGCAGAGCAAAATCACTTGCTTCATGGCTAGGGAGTGAAGTAAAAGAAGGGGTTGGGGTCCCCTTCGAGGGCACATCCCCAGTGGCTTACAGACCTCCTCCTGGGCTCCACCTCTGGGAGATTCCAGCACCTTTCAGAGCACCACACTGGAGACCAGGCCTTGGGAACCCGGGCCTTGGGGAGACATTCCAGATCCAAACCACAGCAGAACTTCAATGAAAAGGGGGATTTTGGTGAAATACAAACAGGGCATCATGTTGAAAAATTCAGTACTCTTGTGCTTGATCGAGATCCCCAGAGAGATGGTTATAAAACAAAGAACAGAGGCCAACTAATGGACTCAAAATTGCAAAACCAGTGTCTGACAATGGTCTGAAAAGAAACCCTGGCTTTTCTCATGAGGAGCACTGGTTTGTGCCTGTGGCTGAGAGAAACTGCAGGGTAGTTATTCCACGGCATGCACGACGAAGCTTAGCATGTGTGTGAACTCATGATTTCTGTTGATTTATGTGATTTGTGTCTAATTTATTCATCAGTGAATACTGAATAAATACATATGAAACAAGATTTTGAATAGGTGGACCTAATACATTAAGAATTTTTGTTATTTATCTTAACACTCATAACCTCAAAACTTTGGATGAATCGTTCAAAATACAGGAGGATCCCAGCCCTTCTGTTCTTATGTTAATAATCTGGACACGGAACAGCTAGGAAAGGGAAGAGCACTTGTGAATGGATTGACTCGTTTCAGGGGTATAGCTATCAGACTCTTCCTAGGAACTAATAATTATCCTGTGCAAATTTTTATGATGGACCTTTTTTAACTTCCTCTTTAATATTTTTGTTAAAATTTGAATATATACAAAATAATATTTAAAATAGGTAAAGTATTGAAAGCAAAACAATAATTTCAAATATTTAGGAACTAAATATGTATATTTTTTCCTAAGCACAGTCTTTCTGATGTGTTTCTACCACACAAAATTTTTTTTTTTTTTTTGGCACAGTTGCAATTTGTCTAGGTGTAGTTAAACTGGAAAAATGTTCTCTAATCTTCACGAACTACATCCCTCGGTTTCCTCTGCTTCTATTTTCCCTAGTAATCCGGGGGGAAATCAGATGTCATGACTAGAATTGGGCGAGCTGTAAGCTTCAACGCCTGTTCTGCCAAGGACATGGTACGGGCCAGCGTTCCTCATTACTCAGCCTCTGGACCCCTTCTTGAGAATGACGATGCAGGGCCTGAAGAAATCTTGCAGGCTGTGGTATAATAGAAGAATATCTTTTCCTCCACACTGCAGCCATTTTTAGACAATGAAAACCTATAATTTTATTATTAATAAATACACAAGACTGTCTTGATTTAGTTGTGATTAGAACAAATATGTATTTCTATAGAAATTATCATTTCTATATAATTATAATTTCAATTTCTACTGTGACTCACTGCGGATGCAGCACTTTTTTTTTTTTTGGTCTCATTTCTTTATTTCTTTACCCACCAATGTGATTCTGTAATTTTCTTGCTTAATAGATTTAGCTCAGAGCAAAGCCAAAGCAAAACAAACTGCAAGAACCCTTCCTAGCTGTATTTTCATTTACAGCTTGTGAAGCATTTGGAGAATTTTTACACGTTTATTGTCACAACAACTTGGCAAGTGAGGCCAGACAAATATCATCATTCCTACTGTATAGGCTGGGAGAATCAGAGCGGTGGGTGACTTTCCCAAGGTCACATGGTAGAAAAAGTAGCTGTGTCTAATGGCTCCAAGCTCTGCGAGGATGCCGTTGGGTGCGTCCCTACACTTGGGGAATGAGAAGCCACTGTGTATACATGCACGTGACCCTGAATGTCAGATTTGCTCCAGACTTCCCTTCCCCTCACCTCTCTCCTCTGTCTTCTGATGTCTTTCTTTCCCTTTCTCTCCCCCTCCCTCTCTTGTTCCCTCCACCTCCCATCTGGTTTCCCTCCTCCCTTCCTTCATAACTTCAGTCTCCCCATCTTTCCTTTCTTTCAACAAATACCAGTGAGCACTTTAATCCACACTCTCCTAAGTATGGAAGGCAGGTGATGGCGAAGACAGCTCAAGGTCTGGAGCCTGGTGGCTGTGGATGGAGCTCAGCTCTGATGCTCAGTAGCAAGACAACACAGAAGTGGATTTTGTTCTACGGGAGCCTAAAGCAGGTTGGAAAGGCAGCATCACAGTGCCAGGGTCAGGATGGAATAGAGGAGACTCTCTACAGTTCACTCCCAAAATGTCCCATGTCACTTCTGCTCACAGCCCACTGGCCAGAACTATTCACATGGCCCCACCCCAGTGAAAAGGGAGGCTGGGAGTCCACGGGGAGCAGACCCGCCATAGCCCTGTCCTCATGGAGCTCTGGTCTCTGGGTGGTGGAGACCCAGATAATTAAAAAGACATGAATAATGCAGATGGCAATGGGTACAATGACAAAAGTAAGCAGTCAAGGATAATATCAGGTGTAGCCAGTAAGAATGGAGTGGTCAAGGAAGTTCTCTCTGTGGTTAACATTTTCTATGGGGCAGAAGTCTGGGTGCAGAGACTCTCTGCACCCAGACTTCAGTCTCTATAGAAAAGGTGCGATAACTTGGGCTAGGGGTGTGGCTCAAGTGGTAGCTTGCCTAGCATGCATGAGGCACTGGGTTCGATTCTCAGCACCACGTAAAAATAAAATAAAGATATTGTGTCCACCTAAAAAACTGAAAATAAATATTTTTTAAAAAAGAAAAGAAAATGTGTGATAACCACCGTGTGTTGTTTTAAGCCACTAAGTATCTGGTAGCCTGTTATGTATGAAGCAGTATAAAACTACTACCGTGGGTAGTTTCCTTATAATTCAGTAATAATTATCTTGTGTAATTTTTTTATGATGGAGCTTTTTTACTTCCTCTTTAATATTTTTATTAAAATTTGAATAGATACAAAATAATATTTAATATAGGTAAAGTATTGAAAGTAAAACAATAATTTAAATACCTCCCAGCTTAATAGGAATGTCACTAATCCTCATTCAGTTCTAGCAGCTCCATGATCCCCCAGGCATTGGAAGTAAGGCATATCTTGAAATTTATGCCTTTTATTCCCTTGCTTGCTTTTATTCATTTACACAGGTGTGTGTATCCTTTTAAATAAAGTCCCATTTGTTTTGCATACCTTTGACATTTGTAAAAGTCATCTTGAAAACGTTGTGCAAATTGCTTTTCATGCTCAATATCATGTTTTGCACTTCCACTATATGGATATCTGTAGCGTTTATTTGCTTATTTTTCACTGCTAGATAGCACTTCATGTTACAGAAGACCATGATATACAAGCCATTCTTCTGTGCATGGACATTTGGATTATTTATTTCTAAATTTTTCTATTATAAACATTGCTAAAATATACATGATTTTCTATTACTACAAGTACAACAGCTGAATCCTAAGTGATGCACATTTTCAACTTTCCTGAGAAAGGTCAAATTATTCTCTAAAGTGGTTGCATCAAATGCACTCCCACCACTAGATTGTGAGTGTTCTCAATAATATTTATTACATAAAATATATTACCTAGATTATATATATTTTAGTGGGAATGCTAGTATGTGTGTATATATACTTCCCTCTTCCCTCTTTCCATATATAGAAAAAAATATATTTTTTTAATTTTATTTTTTATTTTTTGTAGTGCTAGGGAGTGAGCCCAGGGCTCTCACACATGCTAGACCAGTGTTCCACTGCTGAGCTCCATCCCCAGCCATCCGCTATTCTTTATTTTTGCCAAAACTTGTTACTAGCAAGTGTTTAATGATTGCCAACCTGGTGAGTTTGAAATTGCATCCATTAGGTTCTTGCTGGCATTTCTGTGATTCATGGTGCTGTTGCGCATCTTTTCCTAGATAGTTAACAGGTCATTTGTATTTCCTCTAATGTGAGGGGCCCCTGTAAGTTGTGCACTGGGTCAGAGGACACAAGCAGCACACCTGAGGTGAGTAACTGGAGATGTGAATCAGAGGATGACTTGCGAAGCTGTGGGCCGAGCCCCAGGGCAGGTGGCAGTGCAGATACCTGTGACGCTCATAGGCCTGACCTGTGAGGGGGGGCCGACAACAGCTGGACCCCAATTCTGTTCATGGGAGGGGACCAGAGACAGTTGTGAGATGTGGAGAGGATGCTGCAGCCAGCCCCCAGAGAGGAAGAGGCTGGGAGACGGGTGAGTTGGGGACAAACCTCCCACTTAGCTCGCAGCCTGCCAGTGCAGCCTTTGTGTGAGTCCAGAGAGACAGAAGGCACCAAGAAGCCTGTTGCCTGGTCTCTACGGGCCCTGAGAGTGAAGGAGAGAGAAAGAAGAAGGGATCTGAAGAGGCAAAGTAGAAAAGGTGCCCTATCAAGTGCCGTTTTTCTACCAGATTCATTGAGTTTTCTCGGTGAAAATAGATACCTGCCTGGTCTATTTTTTTATGGGACTGCTTTCCCAAGCACCTATTTCATATTTAGTACAAAGGTTTTATTTATGTTGAGTCAAAATTTGTCATCTTGAAACATCTGGTTCTGGATCATGTTCTAATCCCCCTTAAATGACAGACCTACAAAATCCTAGACGCTTGCATGCCCTCCTTATTTCTTCAAGACCTCCCCTCCAGCCTTTCAATTATCTATGTATTGGCTCCATAACAGGTCGACGGTTTACACAGAATTTGCAGGTCACTGACCACATTGCCCACCCTCATACTCTCAGGCCTGGTCTTCTCCATCTGACTCATGCACAAATGACTTTTAAGCCTAAATTCTCACTGTTCTTATCTGCCTGCTATATTTTATCTTATTTGAGTCTAGTCTTGGATATTCCTGTTGGAAACTGTGTAAATTTGATTCATAAAATATATCAGTCCTTTTTCCAGTCTTGAGTCATCTACAATCATTATTAATGTGGACTTTGATTTAAATAAACTTAAATTTAAATTTGGCTCCACTGCTGACAGTGCTACTTTGTTCAAATTTCTCATCTTTTCCATGATCCATCTCCTTATTAATAGAAAAGCAATAATATCTATCTTTGTGGGGCCTATTGTTCATTATTTTCAAAAAACGTTGGAGCATAGACAGAATGAGTAAGATAACACAGGTGAAAAAGCCTTCAGAATAGCAGCTCTGGGGCTTAACAGGAGCCGAGTTTTTGACGTTGGACGTGCTTTCCTTTTGCGCTTTACGTAGGGTAAGACCTCTGCTCTGGCTCGCCTCAGCATCCATCTGCCTAAAGTGATACTGAGATTTGTCTCAGCTGCAAGGCAGAGAGAAAAGCCCATCAAAATAAGATTATCCAGCAAGACAGTCATTTTTCCCTGATGAACTTGGCCTTGAGAAAGTGATTTGTCCTCCCATATTTCTTTGACTCCTACTTGGTTCAATGGGAAGACCCAATACACAGCATTCTGTGTGGTCTAGGAGAGAGATCTTGTCCACCATTAGGCTTTATCTAATTAAAAAGAAAATTTTATGGGAAGAAGTAAAAACATGGAACTGTCAGATAATCAGATACTTCTTCCTGACTTCTTCCTTGTGCTTTGGCCCAGAAAGGAGGTGATAGTTTAAGTCAAATGAGGGAAGCCCAGAAGGCAGGAAATCTGTCCCTTCTGCTCACTCCAAATGCTGAGAGGAGGCTAACTTGCAGACTGGCCTACACCAGTGCAGAACACATTTACAGCAACGTAGTTTAGTGGTCAGGCAGATAGAGGTCTTTGTATTTAGTGTCCCCAGGCTTGTCCCTGTGCTGAATGGACATAGGCATGACCCACATATCACGAATGTCTCAGTGGGGAGCTTGCCATAGCAGAGACATCACGGCTGTCATACAGGGTCCCAGAAATGCTGTCAAAGCAGGGAGTGAGTGGATGGCACAGGCAGAGTGGGTGGGATGTTTCCATGCAACAGAAGAGGGAGGGTGCTTAGGTAGTCTTGGGCCAGCAGGGGGCACCACTGAGTACTGATCTGTCCAAGAGAGTCACATCAGTTTCCTGTTTCAGCTCCCAGTGTTGGTTCAGAGAACACAGAAATCACCTCACCAGAGGAAGGGACACCTTGTCCAACTGCCACAGACTGTGGAAGCCATTCCATCTGTACTCAGACCTAACTTAGGTTTCGAAATGGAAGAGTGCTTCCTTTAGTAGGGACTGCTTGTGTTAATGTGATGTTAAACGAAATTGCACCCATAGTTAAATTTTTCCCATTTACCAGTAGACAGAGGCTCATAAAGAAGTCAGCTGCACAGAAGATAAACTTTTTATCTTTGTAGAATCAATTTATTGTATGATATATATTTAAAACACTTCTTCATTAGACATTTAATAAAATGTTAATTTCCCATCATGCTTTCTCCATCAGTAAATTTTAAAAAGTTGTTTAATGTCCCTGTTCTAAATACAGATGCTTCATTTATATTGAGGATAGATGATAAATTCATTCTTGTAAATTTTTACTCTAACCTTTTATTTAAAATTTATTTCTCTTTTGCTGCTTTACTCAATCTAGAAACACAACTCAAACTGGCTTAAACAAACAGAAACAAAAATGTGATTTTTTTTGTTTGCTTGTGAATCATTCTAGGATGTATTCCAGGTACAGTTGGCTCTAGTCTTATGGTGCATGAGTATTTGGAATTTATTTGTCCCGTCTTTCAGCTTTACTTCATTCACAGGGGCCTCAAGCCCAGAATGGCTGCCTGAACACAGTGACGCTTAGTGGTTCCAGATCAGTTTTATCAGGGTCATGACCAGTGCACAAAAGGATATTATTGTGCCAACAACCAACCCGTCCTCAAAACAAAATTCTGGAATTAAGTTTGTTGCCTATTCCTGAGATGATTGCTTAAGCCTTGGGACAAAATGTTCTGAATGGCCAGGGCTGAGTCAGTTGCCCACCTGGATAGTGAAGGAGTCAAGGCAGCTGCATTGGAACCACTTGGATTAAAGGTGGAAGGGGAGGATTTCCAAAAGGAACCAGCGTGCTCTTGCCAGAGCTGTTCTAAACAGAGAAGGCCTGCAAATGTCCACATGTGCTTTCACCACTCGTCTTCTGTCCATAGCTCACTCTGTCTGTCATTCACAAAGGTTCCCCAGGAAGGCCTCCCACAAAAGGTTCCCCAGGAAGGCCTCCCACAAAAGGTTCTCTACCACGCGGCCTGCGCAGTGGTTTCATTAATGAGGTTCTGGCATTAAGTTAGTTAGAAGAGATCAAAATAAAACACACAGACAGTACCTTATTTTACATTGCTAGGTCCGAGACGGCTCGCCTCCCTGTTTCCCTGCCTCCAGCCGCCCAGCAGGGCAGCGAGGATTACTCTGGGCTAGCAGGAGAGAGAGAGAGCGAACACGCCAGGGAGTAGCCTTTTATTTGGGGGGACAAGAGATTCAGGGGAGAATTCCATCCAATGAAGGTTGAGGGGGGGCTGCACTCCAAGGTCAGGGTCAGTGATTGGGTCTCCAGGGTCAGTGGTTACGCACACCCCCACACGGATGGGCTCTCTCATCAGGAAAGGGTCAGGATAACTCCGACACAGCCAGAGTGCCTCAGGCCCTTAACGGGAGTCACCCAATCACGTGTCAGAATGGCTCCCCACAAGGTTCCCCAGGAAGGCCTCCCACAAAAGGTTCCCCATAGAAGACTCGCCCCAGATAATTCTCCTCAGAAGTTTCCTCACGGAAGGACCCCTCAGAAGGCTCTTCATGAAAAGTCCCTCTCAGGAGGCTCTTCTTGGAAAGTCCCCCTCAGAAGGTTCCTCATGGAAGGTCCCCCTGAGTAGCCTCCCTTAGACTTCTTCCTGAGGAAGTTTCTCCAGAGAGGTTTCCTGATTGGAGCTGCTAATTGTTTCAGTAGCAGCATGCAGGAGGCTCGTGAGGCCTGAGCCTTGAGTTTCTCATGTCTTGATTGAAGAGTGGTCTTCCCCTCTGTAAAAGATGTCCTCTCCGACTGAACTGTCCACTGTGGGGATGGTAAATACAGTGCTGAGGACCAAGAGCGCTCCCTTACCACCCAGTCAGCAGAATTAGCCCTGGGTTCCCAGCAGGAAGCAGATGTCCCTGTTGGGTCCTCCTCACCTGATGTTTTCTGGCTGCTTTTCTCATCAAGAGCTCAACTCCCTGGCACATATATTTATTTTGCCTTTTCCTTGATGACGGCCATCCTTGATGAAATGGAAAGCTCACCAGTGTTGGGTGAATAAAGAAATAATGGAAAAAGAAGAGTAAATTAGCTGTTGCCTTCTTTTTATTAACATTATAATCTCTGCCTCGGCAGTGGAGGCTCATTGACCTGCTGCTAAAAACGGCTCTAAAAGACATTTTTGTAAAATGATTCTTTCCCTATAAATGGCTCAGCTCAATTTGGACTAAGGCTTCTGGCACCCTCTGTGGTACAGGAGGATTGTAGGAAGGGGGTCATTTACACTGGGAATGGCCCAAGTAGGAGATGTGCTGCCTACCCTGTCACCACATCCCTGTAAGATTCAGTGTCTTGGTTTAAAAAATAAGTGAATTGCACTGAAAGATGGTGACATCCCCTCAACCCTAAAATTTTCCCTTTCTGAGACTGTGGTATTCAGTATTTGAACTTTTCAGAGAAATCCCTGTGAATATGTCATGATGTCTTAAATGCCTGTCGTCATTCTCAGGGGATCAAATGTGGTGATCTCATTTGGGCGATAAAGAAAAGGGCAGCCCGGCCAGATGTGAGCTGGTGGCTGGCCTGGGAGTACTAAGCCTCATGTGCCCTGCTTAAATAGCTTCTCAGACATCACAACCAGATGAGCATGCTTGTTGACCACGATAGATGAGGGCCAAAACTAGACCCTCTGCCGTCCTGTATGAGCACGCAGGTCAGAAGAACTTTGAACAAATCACAAAAGTGCCCAAGCTTTACCTCTCCCAGCTAACGTGGGTGTCTGCTGTTCCTTTATGAATGGGAGGCTTCCTCATAGATAGAAATTATTTACTTACACAATTATGGAATTGCCCCCACCCCATCCTGACAGTAACCAATCTGGAGCAAACTACTGCTTTCTTATAAAAAGTCCTATCACAAGCCCACATCTCTGCCTGCCCCCCTTCTGGTTCCCATGCATTGGTATATAAACCCAGCTTTCTGACCCATGTGTACTCCTGGTGGTCTCTGGTTGTTGAGATTGATGGAAGTTTCCAGCTCACTTTCATTGTCTTCCATTTTCTGTCTTGGAGTACAAGATCACAGCTTCGTTTTTTTGGAATCTCATGCTCTGAATGCTGGAGTAGGTGTCTGACCAGACTCCCTCCCCTTTCAATTGACTCGTGACCTACACAGTGACCAGTGGCCCATCACCATGCCTTTTCTTCCCTCCACAGAAGCAACTCAGTTAAGAGAAGTAGCTTCTGTTATTAACTTTGCTATCTTCCTCCTCCGGCTTCCATATTGGAGCACGTGAGGTACTTCCAACATCAGTGCAGATTTCACACTGAGTTTCTGATTTGAAGTGGCTTTGGTGGGACCATTCATTGTCCCCCCTCTTTTTTTTTTTTAACAAAGCTCGTCAAGTCACTCTAAGTGTAATCACTGTTGTAAGCATTATTTTAAGAAAACAATTTGTCAGATGTCAGATTCCTGTGTTAACAATGTTAGCTACTACCATGCATCTCCCCCACCACCCGTCCCAGAGTCCATGTCCTCTCTGTCCAGTCCTAGACCTCTGATCCCCAGAGCAGCTTGCCTGTCCTTTCAGACTAAGTTGGTGTTCAGGATCATGTACCTTGCCCCATCATGCCCAGTGTATAAACCTGGGTTGGGGCTTTCACACACACACATACACATATGTGTGGTAGGTGTGTGTGTGTGTGTGTGTGTATCTATCTATGGATATATATGGTGCACTCCTGATGGAATGAAAAAAATTACATATACATACGTGTATGTACATGTATGTGTGTGTGTGTGTGTGTGTGTGTGTGTATCATGCCACAGAGGGTACTGCAGCTGGAGCTCTGTTCTTGATGTTCGTGCTTCTTGGGCTTTAGGCCAGATTTGGATCCCTGCTCTCAATGTGAAATCACTACTCTAATACTCACACATTCTCCCTCATTTCCGACTTTCACATTCCTGACCGGATCTCTGTAACCACAGTTTGTGGGAACTACAACTAGAGGTTGCCGAGATGCTCAGAATCCACGCTTTGCCTGCTCAGCTCTGAAGCGGGTTTGGCTTCCTGCAGCAGGAGTCCTCCCGGGGGACTCAGGTGGGTGGCGATGAGCAAAGGACGGGTGACCTCGTGCTTGTTTGCTGGGGGCAGCTGAGTTTATGCTGCATAATTATCAAGCACCTCCTTTGACTCTCCAGAGTGTTTTGGCTTGGATGATAAATTATCTGATCACCTGCCACCAGGCCAGTGACGATCGACATGCCCTGAGAAGGGACAGAAGGGGCCTTCCAGCAGTCCTCCCGTTCCCTGGTCATCAGGAGGCTTCACCTCCTGCCTGTTTTGTGAAAAGCAAAGACAGCGCTTTCTCCATTTTTCATGTGACACATGAATGCACAAGACACTTACTCTTTCTTCCTCCTGTTTTGAGTAGGAAATCTGTTCAAGGGGAGGAGGGATTTGTTACTGAACAGGGAGGGCCTTCCTTATGCAGGTTTTTATTTTTCTGAGTTCCTCTCCCTTCTTTTTCATGGAGATTCATCTTTCATTCTATTATTTTATTCATATGTTTGCATCTTTCAGACCTTATTGATCTTATTGTTCTGATTCAAGTTTCATAAAACATTCTATTTAGTCCACTTCTTTTGCTTTCCTTAGAGACCCATATTCTTGATTTCTGAGAGCAGTAATCTTTCTTTGAGAGAAGAGTTAGTCACCGTGGGGGACAGTGCCAAACACCTCCTGCCTATGTCTCTGAATTTAGCCTTTATGGAAAGTCAGATTCAGTTTTATGAACCACCTTTGAGCGGCAACACCCCCCCCCCATTTTACTCCATGTTGTGTGATGTTTCATAGCATCACACAACATAGCAACACACAACTCAGTGTTTATTCACTGCTGAGTTTCTCTGTTTTGTTTACTATGTTCTTTCTTCCCCTGGACTTTGAGCATGATTCAGGCAGGAGATGGGTTTTTTATTTAGTGCGTATTCACACTGGTCACCAGTCCAGACACACAGATGCGGCACATTTGTGACCAATTAGTAGCCTATCGCTGGTACAAACATGACCGTGATCATTGTAGACTTTTACCTTTGTGTGGGGAGCAGTTAGCTGTGTGCTCACTTCTACTGGATGATGATATTTTTGTGCAGCCATTCTATGGTAATTGGCTTAGATCAACCAAAATATTTTGTTACTAAAGCAATTTTCTTGGGGTTTCTGTGATTTGATGGAGTGGTTCACTGTGGATAGTAATGCTACGTTGGCAGACTTTTATTTTATTTTATGCTGTGTCTTCCTCCACATTTGCTTTGGATGGCCTGCAACGTATTCATAGAAATTGCAGAGCCTCGAATATTTGGCTACATTACTTGCTGCCTCACACCTTGTCACCTGATGTGACAAAATGACAGGGCTTCCTTAGAAGAGTAAAAGCAGAGAGGCTATATCGGCATTAAGAAGCAATATTATTATTTACTCAGTGTTATCATTTGAAGGTGCATGAGGTTGACACAGTAATCTCAAAAGGATTAAAAGCACAGTGACAGAATCTGTAATGTTTATTAACAGGCCAACATAAATGATAATTTAGTGGTTGGAATGCTAGGGCTGAACACAATCAATTTGGATTAGATGCACATTACCAAATTGAATACCTTTTATTTCTGCATAATGTTGGATCATGAATCAGACTTTTATTTATAACACTTGACTACAGAAGCAATCGAGATTCTGAGTTCATCTAAAATTACTTATTATCAGAGAAAGTACAACAGGTTTTAATATTTCAAAGCATGCTAGGTTACTAAGGGTAACTCTTTAATCATAGTTTTGAGAAAGGTGGAGAACCAATGAATCTACTTGATCTGGGGATAATGTTTTACTATGTCAGAGGGAGAACTGCCCGATGTTGGATTGGATCTAGGAGAATTTACTTTTTGTGTATGGATAAAGAGAGAAATAATGGGCAGTACTTTGCCTAACTAAAGGGAAAGCATTTGGGATACACATGATGAGAGAAGAGAGTTGGTATTAACTTGGAAAGAGGTTTTGAAATATTCAGTGATAATGTATCTGGCGTAATCCAGAAAGCAATAAAGCTTTCCTCAGAGAGAGAAGTTGCCAGTGAGGACTGGGGATCTGAGGGGCAGTCATGAATGTGTTTAGTGAGTAAATGTGATCAGGGGTGAACTGTCAGTTCATAAGGAAGATCAGTTGGTGGAACAGAGGTGTCTCATCCACAGGGGAGATGAGTGCCTTGAATTAAGTATATTTTCTGCTAAACCAAATATTGTAATGCTTTTCGGTGGAGAGTAATAGTTAAGTCATTAGGCTCTGTTTCCTCTATTTCCACTTGGCATAGCCTACCATGCAGATAGCTGGGAGTGTCTATCAATACTGAAATACTATTTAGAGCAAATGTACATGGTACATGGAACAATTACTTGCCACCACTACCCCTCAGCATTATATATTGAGAGCATGTGCACATCACAGATTTCAAAGAACAGCTCAAAGGGAGAGCAGTGACTTCCAGGAACATATTTTCAAAGGAATGTATAACATAGACCAAAAAGTACTAAGTTTATCTGTTGAACTCTGCACTTAAATACAAAGATTGATAACATCGTAAAGGTGTCTGGCTAGTACTGACTATAAGATTATTTTTTCTTTAAAAATTCTTTCTATTAAAATGAAATGTGGGAACCATAAAATAGATTGGGATGTTGTAAAACATTTACATTCATCTTAAAATTAACTTTCCTCTTATTATTACTTGGGTACCCATTATTTTTCTTTGAAAGCATGTTTAGGTGATTTTTATAAGGTGAATTTTCAATAAGATAAAAGTGGCTACAATAATCAATATTTCTATCATAGCCTCATTTATAATATCTATCAGATTTATTTTATTGAAGATTTTCTTCTTTGCTTTAATAACTTGTTTCATAATTTTAAAATTACCTCTCTTAATGTATTGTCAATTCTTTAGTGTCCAGAAAAAAATGTTCTCATTTATTCATTTTTTTTAAAGGGATGCCCTTAATGCTTAGCTTTCCTTAAGGTCTTCACTTTGGGATAATCATGGGGAAACACAGAGCACTAAGTGTTTTGGTAAACACACACCCACACAAAGATGAGATAAACAGGGAGGTGGGTTGGAGGCAGGGAAAATGTTTAGTGTAAAATAATAGCTACAGCCACTTATTTAGGGCACAAATGATTATTCTCATAATATAATTTTTTAAAAAAAGGTTTAGACAGGTATAAAGGCTTTATCAAGATCATCCAACTAGTAAATGACATTACAGGTATGCGAAATAACATAACGATGACACCCATTTCTTCCCCCTCAACAGCACCACCTTCTTCTATGGGCAAACTCTTCTGTGCCTCCGGGTTGCTGGCTCTTCACTGCCTACTTTGGCTCACTTATAGCCGGTGCCAAGGTCAAGTTGGCCAAAGCTGGCGTACCTTTGCCATTGTGCCAGTGGCCAGTCAAAGGCCCATGGGCTGGCAGGTTGTCACAATAAGTGATAGTGAGTATTTCTACACAGAACCCAGAATTCTGGGATTATTTTGATAGGATCTTTGTGCTCTAAGAGGCGATAAAGTTGGAGTGCAATCTTGGCAGAAACCCCTCCACACCTAGTTTCAGGTGGGAATAGCATCAGAGGTCCTCAGGAGTTCGAAACCCAGGATGACTGTGGGGGTTTTACAGTTTTTTAGTGTTTAAGACACTACCAAAAATTCTGAACATAATAATAAACAATAATCCAAAAGCAGGCACGAAAGAAAAATAATTTACAACGATAATACAAATATAAAACAAAAAATGAGATGATACATTTTAATACAAAATCAGTAAGAACATAAAATATACCTGTTTCAATACAAAAATGAACAAACTAAAATTTTAAAAACCCAAGTACCTGCTATTTCAAAATATGTAACCAATATGTTAAGATACATAAACATTGAAGGTAAAAAAAAATAGAAGATGCTCCATGAAAACACTGGCCACAATAGAGCTGATTTAGAGACAATAGGTAGACAGACGTTAAGGAAAAGATTGCTAGTCGACATAAAAGGAGGTATGTAAGAATAGTAAAAGATTTAATCACCAAGAAGATGTAATAATCCTAAATTCAGATTGTGTGCACATTGAATACACACACACACACACACACACACACACACAGCAAAGGCACAAAATATATAAAGCAAAAAATAATGGACAAAAGGGGAAAGAGGCAGATTTCCAATCATCATGGGAGATTTTTAACATGTCTCTTTCAATAAATGATGAAATAAGCACATAGAAAACCACTATAGCTGACAAGTGCATTCTTTTTAAAAGCCAGAGGCTGAAAATACAGGACAGCGGAGGTGACCCCTTATGGTGACACCCGGGCCTCTGCCTCACTGAGCCACGTGGGTTCTCCCCAGGTGCCAGCCTGGTACATTTATACCCCCTTTCCACCCTCTGCTCCATCACGTGAACCTTCTGGTCTTCCTCGAGTCAAGTGATCCCACTCATTTTCTTTTTTTCAGACTTGGTTTCAAATGTGATTGACTTTCTTTCCTTCTTCGGGGCTTTTGCAGAAGCCGGGTTCTACCGGGCTATTTGAAGGCTCCTACCATGTTGCAGGGTTGATAATGAAGGAGGGCACCATGAGTTCTGATGTTTACAAGAAGCCAGGTCACAATCCCATCCTCTCTCCCTCTTTACCTCGATTTTAAAAGAAAACATCTCTCCTAAACTGCTCCTTTCTACCCTGTTTAACCCAGTAAGTCCCACCACCCAGATGTGGAACACCTTTCAGAACCTAAATCAAGCAACAAATAGATGACTTTCAGTAACTTTTGAAATAAATAGTATGCTTTTAGGGTTCTGTTCTTTTGATAAAAGTAATAGATAAATGATCATCAAATGTTTGAATATATGTATTTCACATATATGAAATATCTACAAAAGACCTCTAGATGGTGATTTCCAACCTATTTTAATGCACCTATATCAATTTTGTTGAAATATTTGCAGAATGGAAAGCTTGGGAATCAATGGGTTAAAATATTTAGACTATTAAAAGTGTAGCAACCACTGAGATGATCAAAGTTTTAGAATTATATAGAAACATAGAAGCTTACAGTGTGGCTGGGAATGCAGAGGAAATCTTGGGTTGCCTTCTGGATGGCATCACTAAAGCCTAAAACCAACAATATGGAAAGTGCAGGATGGATAATTTAGGTATCAGTTAGCTCTACATGTAAGTTTCTATTACCAAGGCTTAATCGTTAAGTAAGGCATACTGCTTTTGCCACAAAACGAGTAACTGGGATTGGTCATGCTTGGGAATGTATTTTCTTTTCTTTCGTTTTTTTTAGAGACACAGAAATTTATTTAGGAAAGCAAAACATTCAGGGGAGGATTGGGGGCATTTCCAAAACAAGAAACAGCAGCCAGAAATGTATTTTCCAGGTCTGGAGGGATAGTGTGAAATGTGTCACAATTTGTCAGCTGCCCTGTGTGCAAGGTGACCTTGCAGTTTCAGCCCATGGAGAAGAGACCCTTCCTCTCTGCCTCACCCAGGAGTGTTGCAGGCCACCTGAAGGAGGCAGCAAATGAACTGTTTGGGTCCGAAAAAACAATGATTATCCTGCCTTCTTCCTTGATTGTCCATGGAAACAATAAAATAGCAAATTATAAAATGGCAACTATTTTTTTGACAGCCCTTACCTCATTTGTAATTATTAACTGTATAGTCTTTTTAAAAAAATCTTTATTTATTTACTTATTTTTATGTGGTTCTGAGGATCGAACCCAGTGCCTCACACGTGTGAGGTGGGTGCTCTACCACTGAGCCACAGCCAATGTTTCCTACCTATTGTATCTCTTCACTGTCCCCCAGGACAATATGCTCCTGTGGGACATGGCCTTGTTTCCAATCATATTTTCAGTACTTTTCGTTTCTTCTCGGCCAGATCTTGACCACACAATCTTAAAGCCAAATCTTAACCACTGGACTCACCACCCAAGCAGCTGGCTTTCTTCAAATGGTGATTTGTTACAAATTTTCTTTTTCCAGGCATGCATCCACAATCTCTCCTTTTTCTAGAAGATTTCTGGATGCAATTATCTCTCAATAACTTGATGCTGCTGTACTAATCTAGTAGTATACCTCCATCAAAAATTTTTCTTTTTTTTATTTTAAATTAATTTTTTCCTGAAGATTTTGTCTTTTACACCTTATTTACCATGAAAGATTAAAACACCCAGAGGAAAACTAGTTGATAAGTTTCAAAACTAAATATTCAAAAATTAAGGGAAAACCTCAGATATCAACTTATTTTCTTTAGACTTGGGTAATTCAGTCCCACTTACAAACATAAAAAGCTTTTATGCTCACATATTACACTGTCCTGACATCAAGGTGTGACCTTTTAGTAGAACAAATAGAAAATTAATTCTTCTTATTGGTGTGTAAACATTAGGTTACTTTTCTTTCCTTTTTCTTTTTTTCTGCAAGAGCTATTCTAAGCTATTTGTCTTTTTAAGCTTTGCAAATGGGAAATATATTAATGTAGGTTACTTGAGTCTATTAGAAATTCACCTCACTGTCTATTAACATATCTCAACTCTTCCTCAGTAGCACTTCTACCTGTATTATTCATTTTTCATTATCCTATAATCCAGGGCTCTCTGCTGAGACTCTGTAAAACACAACTATTAGGTCCAAACTCAGGGATATTCATCTGTTGGGACACGGATTAGATCATCAAGTTATTTCAGCAGTCTCTACCAACTGCCACTCAATTGTAGACTGAATCTCCCACCAGCACCATTTCTAGCTGCAATCCACGATTGGAATTTTCTGTATTCATTTCAGATTGCCTCTAGCACCAGCTTGAAGTAACTTGCCAAGGGACTGTGAATTTTTAGCTACTTAGTCAATAGACTGGCAACCTAAGACTCCTGTATATTTTCACCCAAATGAGGCTTTACAAACCTCAGTTTCCCCAAGGAGAGCTCGTACTGAGCTGAAGACAAAAATTTTACATTTTATCAATCGTGGGTCAGAACATCATCTGTCAAAATCAATTGTTTTTCTTCTCACCTTTTTCCTGATTAAGAATTCTAGCAAAATATGTATGAGGTGAAGCCACAGAACAAACATGATAAACTAGAAAGTTTTAGAGTTTTAAAATCAGTTCAGTGTTCAAGCAAAAAGCAATTGACTATAGAGGTGAATTGTTGGGTTTATCAGAGCACCTTAAAAAATGTCATTAAGTTGGGAAAAATCTGTCAGTAATAGGAGATGAGTTAAATGATTGTCTTGTGTCCATTCGGTGGGATTCCATATGATCATTAAAACTAATGAGGCAAATCTATTTTGTTGACTTGAAAGGCAAGTTATAGAATGTTATTTGCCATGCACAGGTATGTATTTAAATTGCTGAGGCTAGCTTTGAACGTGGGATCCTCCTGTCTCAGCCTCCAGAGCTGCTGGGATCACTGGTGTTCTGCCTGGGTATGTATGTAAAAATCACGGTGATTATTAAAAGTGATTACTTCTAGGTTAGAAAATTTCAGGGATCCTTATCGTTTAATTTACTTTTCTGTATAATGGATTTTTTTTTATTAAAAATGAGCACACAGACTTTTGCTTCTAGTCTCAAAGGAGAAATAGGGGTCAGATTTCCTTTTCTATGTTACACACCTGAAAACCTAAATGGAATATGTGAGACAATGCTGTTCAGATGTTGGGCAGCAGAAAGTGCAGGTCAGCAATACTCCAGGGAAGGGAAATTGTGTTGTGAGCTGCACAGACTCTCAGCAGACGCCCTCAGGTGAGTTTCAGGGTTACCCAAGCTGTACCTGGAGTACCCTGGGGTGAGGAGGCAGAGGTGGCATCTAAGGAGCACGAGATGCAACAATTGGCTGGGCAAAGTGCCAGTGAGGTGAGTGTGTCAGACACACTGAGACCTGAGGTCCTGCCAAGGAGTGGTACCTACAGCTCTGACGTGCTGAGCTCGTGCTGTCATGGAACTATGGGAGGAGAATTAGAAGAAAAGTAGAAGCCACATCAAGATGGAAATTGCTCTTGTTTGTAACAATGAGAGTGAAACTAGAACATTTACATAAGAAAAAATATGAGAAAATCAATGACTTTGGTTTAAACAAAGAGGCTTCAAATGTGATGCACAAGAAAAACACAAACTATAAAGAAAAGCACCAATAAATTAGGCATCACAAAATTTTTTTTAAAAATTGTTTTTTAAAGATACCATGATGAAAATGAGAAAACAAGCCAAAGAGTTGGATAAAATGCTTGTAGAATATATATTTTTTTCAAAAGATTTGATAGATATATATCAAAAGATTTTCATCTATAAGGTATAAACAACTTTTAAAAATAAAGAAAATGAGGCAACCCAATATAAATTGGTAATCCTGTAAATTGACATTTCATCAAAGGAGATGTATAGACTGCAAGTGAACACATGAAAGGATCCTTAATCTCATTGGTCACCAGGGGAATGCAAATTAAAATTGCCATGAAATATTAGGACATTAAAATTAACAATAGTGTGTATGGTAAGCAGAATGACAAGATGACCTCCAATGGACCCCATCAAATGATGCTCGGATACTATCTCTTCCCTGTGAGTATGCTGGGAGCTGCAACCATAAAGAAATATTACTCTTATGGCAAAAGACTCTTGAGGACATAATTAAGCTCAAATCTGTTAACCTTAAAATAGTGAATAAATGTGGATTGGCCTAACCAAAGCACGTGTCTTTTAAATCTGGACCTAGAGGTCAACACGGAGGAAAACATAGAGGTCAGATGAGAAGGATTCTATCTACCAGCGCCAACTTTGGAGATGGAATGGGTCTCATGTTGAGAAATGCAAATAGTCTGAAGGAGCTCACATCAGCCCAGGGTGATGTTCAGCAAGGAAATGGGGCCCTGGCCTCTCCTACATCAAAGGATTGAATTCTGCTGCATCATGGGAGCTTGGAAGAGGAACCAGAGCTCTGATGAGAACAAGGCTGGATGGAAGCATTTTTTTAGTGAGAAGTGAATTCAGCCACTCAAGCCCTGGACTCCTGACTGACATGAATACAAGCTATTACATGTTTGTTGTTTTAGGCCACCAAGTTTGTGGTAATTGGCAGACTGCAGCCAGAGACTAATACACTGACCATCACATATGTCTGCAGAGATATAGAGCAACTGGAACTCTCAAACACAGCTGGTAGAAACATAGAACAGCACTACTAATTGGGAACTGATTTGGCAGTTTATTTTTTAAAAAAAATCTAAAAAACAAACACTAACCCCCCCCCCCATAACAGCACAATAAAACACCTTCCTAACATAAAAAACAGCTAATCTACTCTTTGATGTTTACCCAAGAAAAGTGATAACGTGCATCCCACAAAACCGTTAATAATAATGTACATAGCAGATTTATTAACAATAGCCCCAAATGGTAAACAACTGGAATGTCTATCAATAAACTAATGGATGAAAAAATTGTGGTATGAAATTTGCTCAAGAGAAAAATGGAATAAAATATAAATAAATGCAACAACACAGATAAATATCAAATATTTTTTTTTTTTTTGCTGAGTAAAAGAAGCCAAATAAAAAGATTGCATACTGTATACATTTGTACTATATGGTTTCATTCATGTAAAATCCTAGGAAATTCAAACTAATCTTAATGACAGAAGGCAGATTGGTTGTCAAAGGCAGTTGAGGAGTATAGTAATGGGCTACGTTGAAGGGAGAAGAAATGCTTGCGAGTGAAGCATCTGTTCATTATTTTGATGCAATAGTTGTTTCATGAGCATACACACATATCAAAGCTCATCGAATTGCACACTTTAAATATTTGTAGTTTATAGTATGACAATTCTACTTCAATAAAGCTGTAATAAAATACAGATATCTGTAAAATAAAATAGAAAGGGAGATAAATGTTCATGGTTTCTTGTTCCATTCCAACTAGCTCTGTTCCCGACTAGTGTGAACTCAGGCAAATATTCTATTTCTGGCCTCAGTATACACTTTTGTAGAAAGAGTTGGCAGAATGACCTGATACCTCAAGATCTCTCCTGTGGATCTGCAATAAAATCAACTTTCCTGTGTTTATTAAATTCCAAGCAGGATACTCACTTCACATCCTGAGATGTGACTTTGAGACACCAACGACTTTTCTAAGACGACAAAGTGAAGTTGTAGATGATCCAGGGCCAACAGCCCACCTGACATGACCTTCATGTGAGCTTAGCACAGGTAGGTTCTATTACCCATCCTTTGACCTAAACATTCCCCTCCCATTGGCCATCTTCTCCCATGATTTAGCGTCAGGTGTGGATAATTTTTTGTGTGATTTGTGGAATGTCACAGCTCGGCTCTTATTCATGTTAATATAAGTCACCAGGCAGAACTGTATTCACAGTGCTGGGAATTTATGCTAGAACAATTTCATCACTAACATAACAGCTCACAAATTACAAGGGTTAACCGTAATTCTGAACCTTACTTTTTACTTTCTATCATTGCCTTTTCACTCAAGAAGAAAAGTGGAAGAGAACAATCCATTGTATATAAGATAATATGTAATTTTTTCCCTTGCTGAATTTAACTTCACTTGAAAGAAGAGACGATATAAATCCCTGAAGAGACCTCTCACAGGAGAGAGCAGTTATAAGCTTCTGTCTCTTTTGTTTGCAAGTATTTCCCAAGAGACAGCATATAGTATTCTATATAATCAAGTGAAAAACACTATACTAATTAATTAATTTAGCTTATGAAACAGAGGGAAATAGGCTCATCAGAAAATTTCACCACTATGAATCAGTCCTGCACCCTCTTCCTGTCTGAAGTGGGCCATATTGTTGCTGATTTTGTAATTGCCTGGAGGGTGAGCTGATTAACAATAATCGGTTCAACTTTAGAGCAATATATTCACATCATGACTTATACTTTTATGATGGATCTAAACTAAGAATTTCAGGAGGCATGTGGAAAAATTGATTGCACACTCACACAAAAAAATGTAGAGACAAAACAAATCCATAGAGACAGGAAGAGAAGCACAGGATGTTGAAACTACCCAGATCTGATAATACTTTTTCTTTTTAACCCTATCTTTCTGTACTTTTCCTACGTACATTTGTGTTTCTTCTCCTATCTCAGATGATTCTAGCAGTTCTTTTTTAAAAAAAAATGTTTATTTTTTAGTTGTAGTTGGACACAATACCTTTATTTCACTTACTTATTTTTATGTGGTGCTGAGGCCCCATCTCCAGTTTGCCTCGCCCCTACAGGCCTGCTTTACTTGTTGATGCTGTTTGCTTGGCCTTTGAATTCACCATCCCTGCCAATCAATGTACCCTCTATCTTGACCTGAGCATTTACCAGTCTCCAAACACCATAAACTTTTGTTTGCTTTTTTCTTGCAAATGGCTCTGCCAGCCTCCTTTGAGCAAACTCAACAGTTCATTCCTTAGTAAAGCTTTCCTTTTTTAAGATCTCTTTAGGCAGGATACATTGCTCCTTACTCGGCTGCCTCTGCCTGCTGTTCTTGTCATTATTACAGAACATGTCACATTGTTGGTTGGTTGTACATCTTATCCCTTCTGCTAGATAGATGACCACTCCTCAACTCTGAGACAGAACTTTTTTTGTTTTGTTTTGGATCCTCAGAATCTGACCTAGTGCCCCATACAAAGCAAAAGCCTATGAGACATGTTTTAAAATGTCAAGTTAAATTGATTCTTTAAAACATGAGGCCTTTAATTTATATATTCCATTCAAGAGGAAACGAATTCATAAACATAGCCCCCATTTTGAAAACCTAAACATTTTAACTGCAACTCCAATTCAAATATACACATGTGCACACAGAGGACCTTGAGGGCGCCTGTTCACTGAGTTAGACCCGATAACCACTGAGGTTCCCTGGGACCTCACAACATTGAAGCAGAGTTCGTCTGACTTCTAGGTGAAGGTTTTACAATCTAATTCCTCAGATTTTGGAAGGTATATACTCATGGTGTGGATTAACCCATTGCTAAATTAATAACATTCATGCATTTACGCTTGGATCTTTCATCCATGAACACAAAAGAGCAGAACACGTATGTACCTTAATAGAAACTCTTCTATTTGGGAGCTTCTTGCTCAGAAGTTTTCTAAATATAAGCAAGTTCTTTTGTCAGAGAAAAAAGATTCCTAGCTAATTTTCCTTCACTTTGGTGACTCGGTGACAACCTCCATTCTGGTCCTGACCAGAAGCCACATCATATATTTCTGTTGACTCTACATAAAAAAAAAAAAATCTTTTAAAAAGCTACATGCTGCAAGTCTTTCCTTAGATTATATGTGTTGTAGTTCAATTCCATTTCTTAGTAGTAGAAAGCATGGGGGAAAAATTGGCTTATTTTGAAAATCCAGTTGTTTTTCAAAAATCATTTTGTGACTGCCTCCCATGTTCAAAAAGCTCTATATTCACTATGGAGAATATAAAGAAATGAGTACTACCTAGTCCATCTTCTTAAGGGTCTCATAATGTACTGGGAGAAACTGAAAAATATATGAGCATTTTAGGTAATGGGAACAGCTCAAAGAAAAGCCCAGAGATTGGAGTATCAGCCAGTGTATTCATAGAACCGTCAAGTGGTCTGTGCCTGCCTGAAACAGTGATGTGCTGGTGTTGGAAGGGGACGTTTGAAGCTGGGGACCAGGGAGAGGTGGGAAGTCAATTTGACACCAGAAGGTTTGAATATATGAGATGAGAAGTCTGGATTTTTATTGTATATAGGTTATCAGGGAACCATTAAATATTGTAGAGTGACATGTCAGACTGGAAATGAATATTTGGACATCTGCTTGTCAATGTATCAACTCAGCATTTATGCATAGAATTTTAAGGTTAAGGTAAGTTTGTGCTTCTGTCTCTCTCCCTTTCGCCCCCCTTTTCCTCCTGTCCCCTGTTAATAAAACCCATGTTTACTGAAGGTTTCAAGGGTAGTCTCAAATTATTAACAGGGTATGACCACACATGGAAAATGAACCATCTCTACACCCCAGAAAATTCAGTCCCCAAGGATAATTATTTCGCAGCATGTTTAGGATTTATGTGGCTATATAATGTTGAGAACATTTTACTTTAAAAAATAATTTTGTTAAATATTTATTTGATCTTGTATTAAAAAATGACTCCCACCTGCTAGGTTCTGGACCACTGATGGTGTTGACTGTTATCCTGCTTACTCCAGAGCATCTGGTTGTATTTCAAAAATAGGCAACTTTTTAAAAACAAGAAGTAGATAGCAAGAGAAGGCAGGGTTCAGACCCACAGGGTGACTGCATTAAGACTCTTTTCCTGTCCTCTTTGCCATCCTGATAGATGATGATAATTTTCTTTTTCCCTGCTGATAATAAATTTAGGCTTTCTTCTATCAGTGCATGAATGTTTCCAGCGTTTCTCAGTTTAGCCTTGATAAAATTACCCTTCAGAGGAAGGCAATGGAACACCCTGCCCAGGCCCCGTAGGGATGGACCCTTAGGGACTGGCTTCTGCCTGATCCAGAGTATGAGGCAAAAATCCAGCCTTAACAAAGCTGAGCACTCCCTGTACAAATTGAATGGCCCAGGGTTGCAGTCAAGGATCCATGAGGTACGCCAAGGCCCCTGCAGGCTGGGACAGGTCAGAAAGCTGAAGACACAGTAGCCTGATGGTCTGTGTGTGTGTGAACACTGGGTGGCCTGCCTGACATGCTGCTTCTAGCAGAGAACCAACACCCACTGAGAAATCATCCAGGCCCACAATCTGTCCAAGGGCAGCCAGGCTACCCCTTGAGTTTTCATTGCTAGTACCTGTCCAGGTGGGCCCAGGCATGCTGACGTTGATGACGTCAGACTAAATTTCACCATGGCCTCAAGTGGGTATTTTTACCACCCCAGTGTTGGTGTTTTCTGGCTCAAAACTCTTTTATTGGCTGGGTCATGTCATTGTGGGGTGATTCAAGGGGCAGGGCAACCAGAACAATAGTGACAGAGAAGTATCCAGACATGTTATGTCAATTTAAAGAGCCTTTTTCTCCGGCCAGTCATCAATCCCTGGCCCTCACACCTAAGGAGTATATTCTTAGGCTTTACAGATAGAAAGGGGGATTCATGCCTGGGTACCCAAGAAATCTTCCTCTGAAAAAGAGAACTTTCAAGAAAACAACTGTTAGCAAGAACTCCTGGTTGGAAAAGTTAAAATATTTAATGAATATGATTTTATAACTGAAGAAACCATGAGCCGAACCTGCTTACAATGATAATTTGGGGTTTAATTAATTAATGACTAAAGTACTTTGGAAACACAAAGGACTATATAAATGCTAAATATTATTAAATGTTAATAGCCATGTTCTCGAATAACACTGATATTAATTTAAATTCCTAAACCTTATTATCAGAATGAAATGCATGCTAATGAGGCTTTCCTAATAAATATTTTGTTTATGATGTATTTAGAGTGGTATTACTTATCTTGCTAGAGCAAGTATAAATTACTGCACTTGGCAAAAGGGTTGCTGCCTTTTCTTCACGATAATTAAAATGGAAATGTAGAGAAATATAATGAATATATTAGGCAAAAAATTTTGTGTCAGAGCCACCGAGGTTTACTCTGTACCAAACCAGTGATTCTATTTTTTCTTGAGTAGTGGTTCCGGTATTTTGTTTGTCTCTTTTTGTCTTGTTGGACTCTCTTGATTGTACTTAATGAGACCTTTTAATTTTAAACAAATTGGAGTAAAATTTATAATTTCAAGGAATTTTTTTAAAAGTTCATGTTATCCTTTGAAGTCATGGGAGGTTTTCTGGGATGATTCTAAGGAGGCTTAGGGACTCCTTTTTTATGTTGTTTCTTGCCTGGGGCTACTGATAAGCCACTGTCCTTGCTGACCATCATGGAGGTGGGCTTTCCAAGCTTTCCGGTCCAGGCACTGACTGGGTAACAACGCTAGAGCTTGCTTCTGGGGTATTGAATCATTTGTGTTTCAATTAGCGATGACTGGAGTGAGCTCCTCAGGTAGAACGTATTCTTGTATTCTTTATACATGGTCTTTTCAAACTGTAGTGTCTGCTTCTCTTTGGGATAGTGATGGCTTAGTCTAGATCCCCTTCAAGTTTAGAAGTCTGAAATTGATCTATACTCTAGAATTACAGGAAACAGAAGACTTTTCTTGTAACCTTCTTATGGCCGGAGAGATCACAACCTTTATTCATACATGTGAAAATAATACCTAAACCCAGAAATAAGTTACGTGTCAGCACAGTGCTGAGTATTTTGCATGCATTATCAAATTCAAAACTAATGAAAAACTCCACGAAGTTGATAATAATATTATACCCTTTAAAAAGCCCAAATGTACACACCTATTTAAAACAATCCGTTTGTAATTTAGAATAATGCACTTTTATTATTATTTGTAATGATACTTCATAAAGTTGGGGTAGTTGACCACTGTCATTTGGGGGCAAATCCTTTCTAAATTAATTTTGCTCTAGTTCATAAAATTTTAAAGTATCCAAGTAAAAAACATTCTACTTAGTCATATATGGAAATTTTCCTTTGGGATTGATTACTTTGTGTCTGGATTTCTCCAAAGAGGAGAAAACATTTCACAAATAATTTTTTTCTAGCTCTCTAATTACTTGACATTGTTCAAATATTTTTCTCTACTTTTTGCACTTAATCCATTAATCTACCTGAAATTCATTGTGATGCATAGTCTAAAACAAGTTTCCAAGTTCATTATTTTCCTTCGAGGGGATAGTCGTTATTTCTAGAATTTTGATAAAACATGATTAGAACTTGGAAAGGAAGCCTCGTTTATCAATATGTCAATAGTTGGCGTCTCTATGCCGTCTGATCAGTGAGGGTTTGAAGCATGGGATACAGCACAGGAGAACAAGGCCGCTCCAAGGGGCTGCCCAGCCCTGGAATGTTTGGCCAAGTCCTCGGAAGAGGCAGGACTAAGTTCTCAAGGAAGTAGTTGAATGTAGGAAAGCTTTGGATGTGAATGGCAGAGACGGCTGCCCTGAGAGACCAAGGACCTTGTCTTTGGAGTTGCTTCCATCATTTTTTTCCCCAAAGGTCAAGACTTGAAGTCACACTGATAAAGCCGGCTGAAGGAAGTTTCCAAACGAAATGCCATCACTGCATCAAGCCAGGAGGGAGCTGCGGCACAGAAGCTCCTGGTGACAAATGGCTTTAATGCAGCCAGAATATTGGCTACGATCCAGTCATGTAGGAAATGGATTCGTGTTCTCTCATTGTTCCCCCCCCCAAACAATGGCAATTTTGAGGCCTCTGGGTAATAGCTTTGCTGTTGCACATAAACAGAAAAAAAAAATGCTGATTGCTGGAATTATTATTTAGAGAAGATGGAAAAGAAATTAATGTACACCAGGTCCTACAGTTGGTGATGGTTAACACACTCTGAGAACTTACTGTGTGTGTATGTGCTGAATAGTTCACCCCATAGGCCCTCACAGCACCCCCATACCTAGAAGCTATTATCACCTAAAATAATGAATCCTTACTTTATAGAATCCACCTAAGAAACAGAGAACAAGGGGTTTGAACTTGATTTCAGAGCCTATGCACCTAATCACTATGTTGCCTATTTGAATTAAGTACAATGACTCTTTAAATAAGGTTTTGAGTAAAGAATGGATGATTAATTATTGGGGAAGTATTGTGTATAAAATAAGATAACCTGTAAACATTTAAGAACAGAAAATATTATAATTACCATTAAAGATTTACTGCATAACTTTTAAAGTCTCTTTCAACAACTTTAAAAAGTATATGAATACGTGACCTGTGAAACTCTACATCATGTACAACCATAAGAATGGGATCCTAATTAGAATAGGTCACATTCCATGTATGTGTAATATGTCAAGATACACTCTACTATCATGTGTTTTTAAAAAGAACAAATAAAAAATTTTAAAAAGTAAAAAGAAATCTTCAGATGATGGAATAATTGAATAAGCACAAATAGTAACTATCAGAAAACCATATTTCTTATCTGAATACCATCTATTAAGAAGAAAATAATTTAATCTGCCTATTCATCAGTTTTTAAAAATATTCATATGATCTTTAACAAAAAATCTTTCAAAAGGATATAAGATTATGATACATAATACGATTTCACTGTAATCATTACCACATAAATTCAAACATTTAGACATTATATCAAAATTTATTTAGGAAAGAAGGAAGTGAGCTATTATCCCATTCTTTTCATTTAAATTCATAACCATCAGAAATTTGCAGATCTCAGATAAGGAAATGAAGAACATAAGTAAATCTTCAGAAATAAAATGTTCCCTAAAATAGTAGATGACATTGACACAGAGGTACAGAAACAGGTAAAAAAATAAAAGATTGAAAGCATTATGATAAATACAGGCAGAAGCACATTAGCATATGGAAAATACCATCTTAGTATTTTTATCAATATCCAGCCCATCGAAGAAGTCACTGAAGCTTAAAGGTGTTAGAGGGAAAGAAAGATGAATACGTCTAATTGTTGTGCTATTAAAATCTTGGCCATTTTCTTTTTTTTGTACTTTCCATAGCTCCTACAATTCACATACCAAAAATATATGAGTTTGTGATAATTATTTAAGATAATAAGCATGCCAACCCATATAAATTACTAGTCTTCTGGCTCTTCGTAAAAAGAAAATTGCAATGTCACTCTAACACTAAACATTTTAAAACTCTTAGCCCAAGCTTTTCTAATCAATTATAGCCCTTCCATCTCTCTCCTCTTCCTCCTTTCCTCCCTTCCTTCCTTCCTTCACCAATCATTGAAAAACTTTCTGTTTAGGATTCACAATGTGCTTTTGTCTTACCCATGTGGTAGAAAGGCCCATGAGATAGAGCTCCTGCCATCTGGGATTTCAAGATTTGTTAAGGGAAAGAGACATATTATAAAGTAATCAGAATAAACTAAGTATAATTAAGTATGCTGCAGTGGGCTTGACTGTGGCACAAAGGAGGCTTTGGACCACTCTGTCTGTGTGCACAGGAAGGACCTCAGGGAAGGAGTCACGGGGTGAGACGGGCATGTTGTGGTAGTCACCAGGAGTAGCAGGGGAGACAGGGTCCAGCAGCTGTGGAGGAAGGGCAACCAGACGTGCTCCTCAGGCCTAAGCCAAGGTACTGTTAGAAGAGGGCTGAGAAATAATGCTGGAGAAATTGGCTGGTTAAGGAATTCTCATGGCTGCCACTCTTGTTCTTCCTCATCCCACCTCCAAACTGGAGAGTAAATTGAAAACATTTGCAGAAATATTGGGGGGGGGTGTCTCAGTCCCAGGTGTAGAAGTCATTCCTGTTTCAGCTCTTAGGGGCCAGCTCAGGCAAGGACAGCTCTGCCACACGTCCTGGTAGAAGGCCTGGCTGTCTTTCCTCCACGTAGGCCTCCCCATTGCTCTCTGCCTTCTGGCACTTGGCACAGGCTTCTGTCTTTACACAGGCCACAGTACAGAAGGTCTTGGGGCTGCTTCTCTCTGACAAGAGGCCTCTGTGGCTCGCTGTGTCTCCTCTAGCTCCCTTCTCATAGGATCAGAGGTCTTGATGGACCCAGAGCCCCTGGGAAAGAAATGCACCCATTATTTGACCACCCAACCCTCTCCTCTCAGCATCCCTTCTACCCTTGTAGAAATAAAAGCAAAAGGAGAGACTTGGGGAAAATTTGGGTCTACCTAACTTAACCCAGGCAAAATGATCCTTTTGGATCCCTATGGGCTATCCCAGTTCACCACCTTCCATATTAGCATTGGAGCAGAGTGCTTAGTAATAGAAAAGGAGCCTTTGGTTTGAATTTTTCTGTATTCAGATATTTCTCTCTGTAGAGCTCTCAGAATGTGGTTTCAACATTTGGATGACCCTAAGTAGTGTCCTAATCATAACAATGTCTGTCTATCTGGTTTGCCAGTCTGTTTTTCTCTCTCTCTGCATGCACATCCAGCAAAGGCAATGTCATCAGGGGGCTTGAAGTGTTATTCTGGGCAAGAAGTTAGGTAGGTGTCGACATGATCCGATCAGCATTTCTAAGAGACCATTAGGAAGCTGCATGTGGACTAGACTATGAGGGGTGGCCGGGTGGAACACCGATCCAGGAGGCCCACTCAGTAATCAAGGGTGTTTCGGACTCCAGTCAGGGAGAGGACAAAGGAAGGCGTATTTTAGTCAATAGGGCTTAGTCATGATTTGAGTGGGGAGTCAGTGGGAAAATGGGTGAACTCAATTCGCCAACTAAAGAATGTTCTCAGTGTAAAGAAAGACAGTGGATTATATTTTAAAAATTGCTAACAAGTTAGATTAGAACGCCTCTGGAAAATTAAATGTGGAGACTTTCAGCTTCTAGATTTAACAAATGGTTCTGGTCCTTGTGAGAGAAGCCCAAGCAGATGGAAGGTCACAGATACACAGGTGAGATCAACTAGGGAGGGTGTTTGGAATATGAAGAACACAGAGCTGAGAATGAAGATGCTGTGAATCTAATGTGTGTAAAGCAAATAAAGATAAACAGAGATGGAGGGAGGAAGATTGAGGGGAAAATTACCAAGATTCAGAATTTTCTGTGGTTTCAGACTATGGACTATGGGCCAAATCCAACCTGCCAGCTGCTTTTGTTAAAGTTTTTTGTTTTTTTTTTTTAAATGTGTTTTTGGAACTCAGCCATACTCATTCATTTACATTTGAGACTGTGTGGCCCACAAGCCTAAAATATTTACAGGCTTTCAGAAAGCTTGCTGACCCCTACTTTCGATCACGGAGGCATGACAGAGTCACTATTTTTCTTAAATGTCAGCTACAGAAAGAGTGAAGCAGACGACTTAGAGATCCCATCTGTCTCCATTGATCTTGCAACCACTTGGGGAAGGGAATTCTGATAGTTATAAAATAAGCTCATCAGCTCTAGTGTCAACTGGAAACAAAAACTGGAAAATAAAAACATAAAGCACTTTATCAAAGTGGACAGGGCCCTCACTAGTCAATTCCCCATCATGAGGAGAATTAAACAGAATCTGATCCTTGGTTTGGAGGCATTCACTCAGTTTTGGCTAACTGTGCTGAGAGATCCTGAAAGGAACATTGAGAATGGTATTAGAAGATGCTGAATAGTGAGGGAAGTGTCAGAACAGGAGACTAAGAGCATTAAAATCATTCCTGCATGCAGACCGCCAGGCGTTGGAGGAAGCCAGCTGTGAGCTTGATATATACTATAAAGAGGCACAGATTGCTTCACCAGATCAACACAGAAACTGACTAAAAAATTAAAGGCAGAGGCAGTTGGAATGTACAGAGACTGGAACCAGGGAACCAGCTAAATGCCACAGGAAATTCTAAGACCATCTTCTCCACCATGTCCCTGGGCTTCCAAATGACATATTTTTTTTATTTAATTTTTTTTCTTTTTTTTATTGGTTGTTCAAAACATTACATAGTTCTTGATATATCATATTTCACACTTTGATTCAAGTGGGTTATGAACTCCCATTTTTACCCCATATACAGATTGCTGAATCACATCAGTTACACTTCCATTGATTTACATATTGCCATACTAGTGTCTGTTGTATTCTGCTGCCTTTCCTATCCTCTACTATCCCCCCTCCCCTACCCTCCCCTCTTCTCTCTCTACCCCCTCTACTGTAATTCATTTCTCCCCCTTGTATTATTTTTCCCTTTCCCCTCACTTCCTCTTGTATGTAATTTTGTATAACCATGAGGGTCTCCTTCCATTTCCATGCAATTTCCCTTCTCTCTCCCTTTCCCTCCCACCTCTCATCCCTGTTTAATGTTAGTCTTCTTCTCATGATCTTCTTCCCTACTCTGTTCTTAGTTACTCTCCTTATATCAAAGAAGACATTTGGCATTTGTTTTTTAGGGATTGGCTAGCTTCACTTAGCATAATCTGCTCTAATGCCATCCATTTCCCTCCAAATTCTATGATTTTGTCATTTTTTAATGCAGAGTAATACTCCATTGTGTATAAATGCCACATTTTTTTTTTATCCATTTGTCTATTGAAGGGCATCTAGGTTGCTTCCATAGTCTTGCTATTGTGAATTGTGCTGCTATGAACATCGATGTAGCAGTGTCCCTGTAGCATGCTCTTTTTAGGTCTTTAGGGAATAGACCCAGAAGGGGAATAGCTGGGTCAAATGGTGGTTCCATTCCCAGCTTTCCAAGAAATCTCCATACTGCTTTCCAAATTGGCTGCACCAATTTGCAGTCCCACCAACAATGTACAAGTGTACCCTTTTCCCCACATCCTCGCCAGCACTTGTCGTTGTTTGACTTCATAATGGCTGCCAATCTTACTGGAGTGAGATGGTATTTTAGGGTGGTTTTGATTTGCATTTCTCTGACTGCTAGAGATGGTGAGCATTTTTTCATGTACTTGTTGATTGATTGTATGTCCTCCTCTGAGAAGTGTCTGTTCAGGTCCTTGGCCCATTTGTTGATTGGGTTATTTATTATCTTACTGTCTAATTTTTTGAGTTCTTTATATACTCTGGATATTGGGGCTCTATCTGAAGTGTGAGGAGTAAAGATTTGTTCCCATGATGTAGGCTCCCTATTTACCTCTCTTATTGTTTCTTTTGCTGAGAAAAAACTTTTTAGTTTGAGTAAGTCCCATTTGTTGATTCTAGTAATTAACTCTTGTGCTATGGGTGTCCTATTGAGGAATTTGGAGCCCGACCCCACAGTATGTAGGTCGTAGCCAACTTTTTCTTCTATCAGATGCTGTGTCTCTGATTTGATATCAAGCTCCTTGATCCATTTTGAGTTAACTTTTGTGCATGGTGAGAGAAAGGGATTCAGTTTCATTTTGTTGCATATGGATTTCCAGTTTTCCCAGCACCATTTGTTGAAGAGTCTATCCTTCCTCCATTGCATGCTTTTAGCCCCTTTATCAAATATAAGAAATTTGTAGTTTTGTGGGTTGGTTTCTGTGTCCTCTATTCTGTACCATTGGTCCACCCGCCTGTTTTGGTACCAGTACCATGCTGTTTTTGTTACTATTGCTCTGTAGTATAGTTTGAAGTCTGGTATCGCTATACCACCTGATTCACACTTCCTGCTTAGCATTGTTTTTGCTATTCTGGG
This sequence comes from Spermophilus citellus, assembly GCF_964194105.1. NCBI lineage: Eukaryota > Metazoa > Chordata > Mammalia > Rodentia > Sciuridae > Spermophilus > Spermophilus citellus. Next base: position 163,049,050 of record NC_138186.1, read on the forward strand.
TCTTTTATTTTTCCATATGAATTTCATGATTGCTTTCTCTATTTCTACAAGAAATGCCGTTGGGATTTTGATTGGCATTGCATTAAACCTATAGAGAACTTTTGGTAATATCGCCATTTTGATGATGTTAGTTCTGCCTATCCATGAACAGGGTATATTTTTCCATCTTCTAAGATCTTCTTCAATTTCTCTCTTTAGGGTTCTGTAGTTTTCATTGTATAAGTCTTTCACCTCTTTTGTTAGGTTGATTCCCAAGTATTTTATTATTTTTGAGGATATTGTGAATGGAGTGGTTGACCTCATTTCCATTTCAGAGGATTTGTTGCTGATATACAGGAATGCCTTTGATTTATGCATGTTGATTTTATATCCTGCCACTTTGCTGAATTCATTTATTAGCTCTAATAGTTTCTTTGTAGACCCTTTTGGGTCTGCTAGGTATAGAATCATGTCATCTGCAAATAGTGATAATTTAAGTTCTTCTTTTCCTATTTTTATGCCTTTAATTTCTTTCATCTGTCTAATTGCTCTGGCCAGTGTTTCAAGAACAGAAGTGGTGAGAGAGGGCATCCCTGTCTTGTTCCATATTTTAGAGGGAATGCCTTCAATTTTTCTTAACCACCAGGTACCAATGGGTCTCATAGGTACCATTAGGAGATGCTATGATTTCTGCACATCACTGCTGAATAGCCAAGTTCTTATTTAAATTACCAGTATCTAAGAGCATTTGGAGTAATATCTATGAATTTAGTAGAAACAAAATAATTGATCTCTTGGGAAAAGCTCAAGAAAATTAAATGAAACTCAGTGAGCTGGCTCTGAACTTTAACCCCTCTTGTCCCACATCTGGTTTGAAAAATCTTCTCTTAGAAGGTGGTTCTTATTGTTTGTAAAGAAAGAATACTAACAGATTCATTCTATTGAGAACCGTTATATAAGCACATCATTAATCAGATCATAGAGAATGAGTGGATGGTTTCTACTATCTCTTTTCAGACAAGACTGGCTGCAGAATTTGTAAAATGAGAATGTGGGCCCCTTATTCAAAAAGGGAGAAAAATTCCATTACAGGTACTAATATATCCTGCCTTTCCCTTTCTTTTATGTTCTTTCTTCTCAAATTGTCATGGTGGTTTTTTAATTTAATGTTGTCCTGAATAAAGAAAAAGTGAAAATTTTAAACCATTAATATGCAATTTTTATTGTGCTTTGCCAGTTTTGAGATGTTTTTATTAGTGCATTGTAGTTATACGTAATAATGGGGTTGATTTTTGACATTTTCATAGATGCGTATGACATAGTTTGCTCCATTTCAATTCTTAGTTCTTCTTTTCCTCTCCCCCTCCCTTCCACTGACCACCCCCCTCCTCTACTCTAATGGATTTCCTTCCACTTATTTATTTTTAAAAATTGGTGCAATATACCACATTTTCTTTATCCATTAGTCTGTTGATAATCCATTAATCTAAGGCTGATTCCATAACATGGCTGTTGTGAATCGTGCTGCAATAAACATTTGTATGAATGTATTACTGTAGGATTCTGATTTTAGTTCTTTTGGATAAATAACGAGTGGGATACCTGGGTCATATGATGTTTCCAAACCTAGTTTTTTGAGAAATATCATATTGCTTTCCACAGGGGTTGTGCCAATTTGCAGTATATTAGTGTACCTTTTCCCCACATCCTCACCAGCATTACTGTTATTTGTATTCTTGATGATTGCCATTATGACTGGAACAAGATGAAATCTCAGTGTAGTTTTGATGTGCGTTTCCCTGATTGCTAAGGATATTGAAAGTTTTCCATATATTTGTTGGCCATTTGTATTTCTTCTTTTGAGAAATGTCTGTTTAGATCATTTGACCATGGATCAATAGGATTGTTTGTTCGTTTGATGTTAAATTTTTTTCAAGTTCTTTATATATTCTGGATATAAATCCCCTGTTAGAAGAGAAGCTGGCAAAGATTTTCTCCCATTCTGTAGGATCTCTCTTCATGCTCTTAATTGTTTCCTTTGCTGTGCACAAGCTTTTGATTTCTGAGACCATCCCACTTACTGATTCTTGGTTTTATTTCTTGAGCTTTAGGAAGAAAGGAAGGCAGTGCCTGTGCCAAAATGTTGGAGTGTTGACCTTATGTTTTCTTCAAGCAGTGACAGTGCTTCTGCTCTAATTCCTAGGTCTTTATCCACTTTGAGTTGATTTTTGTTCAGGGTGAGAGATGGGGGAATCTAGTTTCATTCTTCTACATATAGATGTCCAGTTTTCCAAGTACCATTTGTTTAAAAGTCTGTCTTTTCTCCAATGCATGTTTTTAGCACCTTCGCCAAGGATCAGATGACTGTATCCATGTGGATTTGTCTCTGTGTCTTCTTTCCTATTCCATTGATCTAAGTGTCTGTTTTTATGCCATACCAAGCTGTTTTGGTACTATAGCCCTGTAGTGTAATTGGAGGTCAGATTTTGTAATGCCACTAGCAATATTCATATTGCTCAGGATTACTTTGACTCTTCTGAGTCTTTTACTCTTCCATAAGAATTTTAGGACTATTTTTCTTAGCTATCGTAAAGCATGTCATTGGTATTTTGATAGGATCTCATTGACTCTGATTGTTTTTGATGATATGGCCTTTTGACAATATTAATTCTCTCTATCCAAGGACCCGGGAGGTCTTTCCATCTTCTCAAGTCTTCTTCGATTTCTTTCTTCAGTGTTCCATAATTTTCATTGTAGAGGTATTTCACCTCCTTGGTTAGATTTATTCTCAAGTGCTTTATATTTACCTGGTAGGGGAGACACCATGATCACGAAGGTAGTTTTTCCAGGACAAGTCTCATCTAATATAGAGCAGACATCGTGATCTTGGTATTTTTCTAAATGTGGGAAACTCAGCTGTAGAATTTGTGGTAGTGGGGACTGCTTTTATGCTTTCCTATTATATGGTAGCCCTCAATGTTAGACTGGGATAGTGTTGTTTGGTTGACTATTTATGTGTGTGTTTGTATGGTCTTGGAATTTTTATCTCTTGAACAGATGTTTGTGCTGGTGGCTAATGATTGTTTCTAGAAATCCATATGCCTGTAAACTTTTTTGAAAATTCTTTCATGGGCCTCCAAGATTGCTTAAGAGGGTGCTTTGATTTTTTTTCCTCAACTGTGTTTTCTGTTTGTTGAAACTGTCCAGTTCTCCTTTGATATCTTCATTGCCAGTTTTAAGGGTAAATATAAGAGCATTTCACTTTTATTGGGAATCAATGAAATGAGAAGAATCCCAGACAATCAAACATGAATATGTTAATTCTTACCAAAATGGTAGAAATTCTGCATAACACTGAATCAACTGCTTTTATTTCACTTTTTGATATGTATACACTCTCTATCTTTGGTTTACTGATAGATTTACTCTATCTTTGGTTTACTGATAGGAAAAAAAACTGAAAAAAAAAGAACACTTCTCTTTCCTTGTCCTTACATGTCATCCTACGTGGCTGACTAATGTAGGTAAATGACATGAGTAAGAAAGGATATGATACAGTTCCCAGCGATCTGGTCACTAGAGGCCACCATCACCTTTCTGCATTGGAAGCAAGCTGTGGTTCAGATGGAGAGTGGTCTGCAGGGCTCTCAGCCCCCTATCTCCTCAGCTGTGGGTGAAAATGCTTACTTTGTTCTCAGATTGAGCCTGTATGAACTCCACCCATCAAGGGTCCACTGGAGTTCTGCACTGATGGGACCCTGTGACTACCATTATGAATGGGTACAAAGACCTGCAGACAGCGTCTTGAGCTCCATCTCCTTTATCATGTGCATGCTACGTCCTCTGTTCCATGGGACTTCATTTACAGAACCTAAATCCAGAGATAAAATCGCAAATTTCAAGACCTCAACAGAAGAGTCCTAACCTAAATCACGTGGGACTCTTCTCAGTGTGGTCCTTAGAACTGCACAGGATGCTGGTCCCATGGAGTCATCTGGGCCTCCCGGTTCCAAAGAGAGGCCTGCTCTTGCCAGCCAGTGCCCTGTCATCTCTAAGATCAACCAGCAGAATGAGGAGCTGAGCGCATAGAGACTTGGTTCGATTCTAAGCCCCACATTCAGCTTTCAGGGTCTGCAGATGCTGCAGCAGCCAGGAGTCTGCTAAGTCACCCAGGGCTCTGGGCTCAGTCCTAGAAACTGCCTAAGTCACGTGTCAGAGCTGCCTAAATAGGACTTCATTCTGCTCCAGTGGATAAGACTGGCATCAAAATGCTCAGCTGTCAAGAATTAACTGGGGATGTTTGTCTTTAGGAGTCCCTACCACGGAGGAAAAGGAAGACTCCCCAAGAGACCCCTATACTTAATTCCTCCAAAGAGAGGCACTGCCCAGCACCTGCACTGTAAGAGCAGGGCAGGGCCACATGGGCACTTCACCTATGCTCAGGTTCAGACTCTGGAAGGGTAAACTCAGCACTGGATGACAAAGCTTGTGCACTGGCACTTCCCAGCTGTCCCTGCCACTCTGCAATGGAATAGTGATAGCGAGTCACCTTGACCTGGAAGCAGCCATGTTCACTGCATGTTGCATTAGACTCACAGGCCTGCATCCTCATCCCAACCTCCTGGACACCAGGGCCTGCACTTGGGTCAAGTGCCTGCACAGAGGACATGAATCTGTCTTCTTTGAGGCCTACACCTTGCATCTTATTTATCCAATATTCGTCTACTGAGTTTCTCGAGCTTTTCCCTGAAGATCTGTATTAGTGAGAAAGAGGTCTGAGGGTAAAGCTGGAGGCAGCCACCTAGTAAAACTGCTTTGAAGTTCCACTTTACTCTTCTGAATTCATGTTGAGTTTTGCATTCTACCCATAAATTATCCAAATGTATTTTAATATAGATCCACTTTAATTAACCCTGTTAAATCACTTAACTTTTCTTCTGAAATTTTCCAGAAGAGTTGATCCTCATGGAAGATATGTATCCCATGACTTCACATAACATGCCCACCCAATTTGTGAAGTAGAGATGCATTTGATTTTTTATTTTTCTCTCCAAATGTTAACTGAGCACTAATTAAGACAACATGCTGGCGGAACAGGGTGAACAAATGTAGATGCTGTCCCTAGACTCACAGCACTTACAAACTAGCATCAGCCAGGATGAGAGCCTGGTGTTGTCTCACTGGAATCACACAGTATGATACCATTTTGCATTTTTGATAATTGATGCTTGTGTAAGGTAAGAACTTGGGCCTCAATCCTTAATATTCTTTCTCTTACAATAAAAAATGCTTGACTGGAGGTTGAGGGTGGGGGCTGGTGGGGAGAGTGTGATGGGAAAAAAAATACAAAAATAGTTATTGTTGCAACCAGAGTTTCAATGAACATTCATTAGTAAAAGTGAACACTCCCTGGTTAATTGAACGGCATTTAATCACTACAAGGTCATTCGGTGCAGACAGACAGCATGGGCCCTGTGACCTTGCTCCTCATATTCCATTTCTGGATTTTTATGAGACTTTTCCACCTCACTGGAAAGTCGTCTTAGTCAATCAATTTTTCATATTTGGTTTGGATCACTTTCCTTGGGTAGATTAAGATCCAAGTGTGCTTTTGTGTTTTTAACTATATTAATTGCTTGATCAACTCCCATTTCAGAGAAGCTCAGGGAAAAGCTTTGCTTGCATCTCTTCTTCCCTGAAAACTGCCTCTCGGTCTTTTCTTTTTTGTTTATTAACCCTGCACTTGCCATGCAAATGATACAGATTTTTCACTTCTGGCACTAGCAAATTACATTTGTATTTGAATTCCACTTGAAGCTTCCACAGGAGATTGGGCTTGTTTCTGTTCTTTCTTTCTAGTCAAGCCATGGAGATCTAAGCCTGTCTCTGACTCAGTGGTGTGGCAAACAAGTTTCATTCTTACGAAATAATTTCCAAGTAATTCAAAGTGGAAAAAGAAGAAGAACATGTCTTCAAATGCAGAACTTTTTCTTTCTTATGAGCAACTAAATTTATAGGGTGGATAAAGGTTTAATTGAACATTTAATAATCACCAGTAATCAGTGAAAAGATATAAGCATGACCATTTGAGTATTTTCACTTTATGTACTATGGATAAGTATGTTAACCTTTAAAACACCTGTATCTTTCAAAGGCTAAAGCAAAACAATCATGTAGTTCCAAGTGGAATGGTCTATTCAAGAGGTCCACCTTATTAATAAGAATGGATCTCAATCTTGCCACAAATAAAAGACTAACCCCTAGTATTTTTGTGGACCTCTAAAGCAGATAATAAATCTTGGTATTAAGTAAAACCTGACAAATTTTCCCTAGAGAATTATGAATAATGAGATTGTGTAGATAAACAATCCATCACTCATTTCTGTATAATAGTTCTAGTGTGTTAAATAGCTATTTTTAATATTCTAAAGTAGCCCACCTTCAGGAACTCATTGGTATACTAAAGCATTTACAATTGTAGTATTTTCTTTACAAATTACTTCAGAGATATCTCCTTACAATAATGATTGTTCACCTGAGAAGAAAAACAAAGAACATTAAAAATATAATTGCCTCTGATGATATGAGATTTCTCTGAACTCCAGTTATGGAGAGCTAAAGTTTTATTAATTACTTCTCATGTCCTATTTCTAACTTCTCAACTACCTAAAAAATGAAGACACATAATATATTGAAAACTAACTACTGTCTTTCCTTTCTTCCTAAGCATCTTTTCTAATCCCATTTCATTTTACCCAAACTAGACTAATTGTTGGCCCCTAATATCTTTCTACCTCCAACTTCACTGGGGTAAATCTTTCAATTTGCCTGAAATTGATTCCCCTGTGCCTGCCCCTCATCCTGCTTTTCAGTTTTCAAATTCCAACTTCTTTGTGAAGTTGTCCCTAAAATATTCTCTCTTCTTTGAAAAACTAAATTTAGGATGTTGTGAAATAAAGTATTAGACAAAATTTATAAAAACATGGGCTTTTGAGTCAGAGCAAGATTTAAATTGTCGCTGAATACTGGCCATATACCCTTGGGCAAACTGAATTCTCAGACTCTCCTTAGCAATGGCCATAAGACTGTGGTAAAGGCGCAATGATTTACATAAATTTACATAAAAATTCGGTCCAGGATCAGTCCAATAGAAAGGGTTGACTGGTAGCTCACTCTCACTCCTCGTCTCAGCACTTCCACTACAGCCAGGACAGATCACCTGTGTGAGGTGGGAGAGGACAAGCCTGTTTCCCTAACTAGATGGTTGTGGTAAGAAAGGGCCTATGTTCCTGTGCTTTTGTTTATCACAATGTCTAATACAGCTTCATTTCACTTTATATATATATATATATATATTTTTTTTTTTTTTTTTTTTTTTTTTTGTACTGGGAATTGAACCCAGGGATAATTAAACCCTGAGCCATGTCTCCAGCCCTTTTGTATTTTCTATTTTGAGACAGGGTCTTGCTAAGTTGCTTAGGGCTTTGCTAAATTGCTGAGGCTGGCTTTGAACTTGTGATCCTCCTGCCTCAGCCTCCTGAGCAGCTAGGATTACAGGTATGTACCACTACACCCAGCAAAAAATATCTTTTAATTGGGATAAATATCTTGGATGGGAGATAATCTAAGTTAACTATGTGAACAGTTTCTCCTGTGCATACCTAAATGGCTACTCATTAAAAATAAGTAAATTGAACCACTCTCCCTTTTTTTCCCATCTTGTCTTTGTATGGGGGGGGGGGGTTATGTTTGAAAGAGAAAGGGACAAAAAAAATGTGTATGTGTGTTTACACTCAGGATTAGGTGGCAACTTGGCAACTTCTGGATTGGGAGTTAACTAACTTTGTTGCAAAAAAAAAAAAAAGAACAATAAACAAAAGATTGTTCTTTCTCACCAATTTATTTTCAGAGTATTATCAGCTAGAAAACAAAACAAGTTTTCCCAATACTAGATTCTTACAATTTAATCTAGTCCACGGTATTTAGCTCAGTATCAAGTTTTCAAGCTTTTTTTAGCTTTAGAAAATTATAATTTCTGAGTAACTAAAACTTGAGAAATAAAAGACATCTTGCGAGCATAATTTGTAAAGCATTCAGTGGTTAAAATAAGAAAAATTAGCCTTTGAGTGAAGCTTAAAACACGTTTGTCAAAAGCTAGCAGCCAAAACACAGGAAAGCAATTTATCCAAAATTAGATTGCTCTGAAATACTAAGGTTAATGGAATCAAGGAAGGAAAAAGGTGGTGAGATAATTTGGCATCGTTAAAACCTTCAACTTGGATGGGAGATAATCTGAGTTAACTATGTGAACATTAACTCATGTCTTAAAAATGCTCCAAACAATTGGGGCTGTTAGGAAAAATATTCCAGGAAGAAAAGCATGGGATGATTTTTGTATCTATCTTTTAGAAGGATAACATGAAACTCTCACTGAAATCCTTTTCAGGCGAGGCTGCTTTTAACTTATAAATAACTTCACTGAACACTAAAGACTACAAAAAGACAATGGGAGTTAATACTAATAGGAGCACAAGTCTAAGTCGTACAATAACTTGAGAAAAAGGGAGTTTTTTAATCAGTTTACAAAAATATCTCTCTGGGTATCACTTGGGGCTTTTAAAATGATAGAAAGAAGGAAATGATGTAAAATAAAACTATGAGGTTTGGTAGGAGGCTGCCTCAAAGAAGCTGAATCTTTAATTATATTAATTTAATTCAGCATTTTAGTTATATTCATTCATTCATTCATATGTGAATGTCTAAATGTGTCCTGAAAAGTATGACCATAACCATTGGAACAACAAAAATGCAATCATGATCAGCTTTCGTTTAATGTAAATGAAAACGGAATAATAATCATGCTTATTTTAATAGATTCTCTTGGTCCCATTACATATACATAGTATTTAATATTTTTAAAGCCAAATAACTCTGTTAGAGTGGCTTTTTCTCCCTTTGGACACCTTAGGAACACAAAAAGTGTAAATTAAATGAACCAGGATCCAAAGCTATAGAATTTATATTTTTTAAAAAGAGTAATATTATTTGTTAGTGATCTTGTTCAGTCATTTATAAATAGTCACCTTTGTAAAGCAAGAAATAACCTTGTTTAAAAAACCACTAACATTGTTGTTCTATTGTCACCTGCTGGTAATTGAAAATGTGTTTCTGTCAGTTCTACCTAAGATGGAATGTAATTCCTTCTAAGATCTTGATCTTAAATTGGTAGCGAGAAAGCCAAAAAGGAAAAGCAAGAAGTCTTTACTTGTTCTTTGCAGGAGTAATTTTGCACTGCCCTTTCTGATAATGTGAGTTATTATTCTTACTGACTCTTGGAAGGCAGCAATAGGCTTCTATTTTTTTCTTACAGCTCTGTTTTCCTCAATTGATATGGAAGTTGAGTCCCTGCCTGGCTTTGGAACACACATTTGTAATGTTTATTTTAAAATAAAATCCAGATTGCTTTGTTACAGCAGGCATCTATACACAGTAAATAGCGGAATCCTTGCCGTGATCTCCTTGGCTTTTTTTTTTTTTTCTGAGAGGCTACAAATTTGTTCTAGAACGTGAGAAACCTCATAGCTTAAAATGTAACAATGATTTTGGAGAATTAGTCTTAGTCTCAATATCACGGACCTGGGATAACTCAGACTGTTGCTAGCCTCAATTAGATAAGTAGTCAAATCTGATAATTTAGAACATCACACTCTGCAATGCTTATCTGTATTTCAAGGAACGCAAACAGAATTTTAATTACACTTGAAACACTGCCTGAGGTAATCATATCACAGAAAATACTGAAGAGCTCTTTGGAAATTCATTTTTTTTTTTTCCTATTGGAGGGGATAGAAAAGACAGCTGGAAATAAGAGTAAAATTCTATCTTAACCATCAGAGAATTTGAAAAGTAAACAAGCTGATTCAAATGCAATTCTCTCTACTCATCAACCAAGTTCAAGGAGACCCTTAATCTTGGCATTGGACTGGATTTATGAGGTTTAAGCACAGCTTTTCACTGGAGCTGCAATTGCATCTGTATTATTCCGGATGGAGACCATCCCAACTAAACACTTCCAGGAACTGGGAGTTTCCTATTAGCAAAGCAATCTGGCCCACTCAGTTTAACAAAGAGTTCTAAATGGCAGAGTGATCCCTATATTGAGACCAAAAAAAAAAAAATGAGCTTCCTCTAGAACTCCTTTTTATTGTTCTTTGCACTGTCCTGTGGAGTTAACAGAGTAGATCTAATTAACTCCTGTTTCACATGACAGTCTTTCAAATATGTGATGATAGCCACCATGACCAGCGTTTCTAGGTTCTGTGGTTCAGTGGTGTTAATTTTATTTCTTTTGATTTCCTGCACACTGCAGGGATCAGGGAATGGGGTTAGCTTCTTCCTCCTTTTTCTTTTTTAACCACAATAAAAATGACTTGTAAAAGGGTTACTTTTCCACTGCCTTTTTATAGGCTCTTTGCTAAATTAAGTAACAGGCCCACTTTAGTCCTTCAATATATGTGGTATTTCATATCTGAAACGCATTTTGATGTTTAAATTTTCTGATCAATAGGCAGATAAGCATTTGGACTTTTAAACAAAAGACCCCCTTGATGATGTCATATATGGAATAAGGCACTGATTATACTGCAGGCTGAAGACTAAAATTTTCTGTGTCTTCCTGTGCTATTAGACAGTGGTTCTTGTGGCCTACATGTGTTAGAAATGTAAATTGGAAGCTGGACCATCGTGTGCATGTTCGAAAAGTACAAGTTTTTGTGATACGCAAGAAGTAGCACTCTTCTGCCTACTTGGTTGTTTAGCTGTTGGTATAAGGAAGACAAGTACCCTTGCTTATAGGGCAGGGGTCTCACACCTATAGAATGTTTCTCTCAAACATGTAAATGAATTTAAAGTGCATGCTTCAGAAATTTTCTTGGCAAATCTATCTGCTGAGGCATCCTGATATCAACATGCCGCAGATGAGCAAATAAGACCTCTGGAGCCTGAAACCCCTTCACTGTGTGTATCTAAGCAACCTGCTGGTGATGGGGTGGCGGGCAGCAATGGAGAGGAGTTCCACTGACAAGAGGAAATTTTCCAAATGCTAGACCCTGATGGAGTCTGAGTATTCATCAAACTAATCACATCATGCACTTCACTGTATCCAGTAAACCAGACCTGAACTGGAACATAAGAGGAAAAAATCAGATGAATTTTATAGGGAACTTTCTGAGACCACTTTACAATATCTAAATGTAACTTTATTTCTTTGCAAGTGAATCTTATCTCACTGTGGTTTTCCAACTGCCAATATCTAAAGATGAAAATCCTCAAGTCTGCAGGAGCTGAGGAAGGAGGAAACTTTAAATTTCGTATGGACCTTCCACACTTCCAGAGGAGAAAGCTTGATTTTGTGGCCTCAGTGGTGCATAGATCCCATAAAGCTAGTCAGCCATTGGCTAATGTTCCAAAATCTCCAACGCACCAGTTAGAGCCAGGGAGGGAAGTCCCATTTAACTGGGCATCTAAGATGCTTTATTGACAAAGCAGCACCAACAGCTCTGTCTGGGGTGTTTCAGCCCAGCGCTCCCCGGAAGCTAATGGGATCACAGTACTTTTATTAGCTTTTCTTATGAAGCATCCGTTTAATGAAGCTTTGGGTAGGAATTAACTTTTTCCCCCTTTGGGGCCCAGAGAACTTCTATGTAGTTAAGGTCACTCCACTTAAAAGGGTTTTCCTCCCTACTTCTCAAATGCATCAATAAAACAGAGATCTCAACTTCTTGCTTTAATACAATGGTGCAAACCCACATAGGAAAGCCAGTAAATGATGCATGAAGAACTCATAGAAAATATGCAGAACTTAGAGCTGCCTGGAGTAATGGTAAGTATAGTCTGGTAAAGACGAAGGGTTCTGGAAAGTGTCCAGTCAGATGAAGCAAGAAGTTCACAAAGGGAAATTCTCTCTTATATAAAATGGTAAAAACCCAAATTCTGGATGGTATGGAAATCTATAATTTTTTTATCTTAAGTAACAATTAAAAGATGGAGTCAAAAGCATTGAAATTTTGGAGAGCATAATCAAATATAAATATTAAGTTAGAATTATTATAAAAGTATGCTTTGCAGTAAGATGTTTTGCTTTTATATGGCATTCACCTACATGTGGGGGCCAGAAAGTTGTGAAACTTAGAAATTTCAATTATCCATCAAATATCAATCATCATATTTACATCCATAAATGTGAAATATAGAAAAAAATATAGAGGAGAAGCTCCACACTTCAAAATCATTAGGATTTGGTTAGGATGAAGTTAACACAGAGAGCTAACAAGTACATGACAATGCTGAATAATCTGGCATGCAATTTAAGTGTCAGGGGACATCAGCACTAAAAAAAGGAGGTGTCCCTGTGGGCTTCAGGTACCATGGATGGTGTCATAGAGAACTGAGGTTCTCCAGGGTCTGGAAGGATGCACAATGGGAATTAGGGAAGGTGAAGGAAAGAACATTTTCTAGATAGATTTTTGACGGGGAATCGAAGAACAATGGGAAGATGTAGGTATGTCAGAGAAGAGATGTTGGGAAGTTTTCATGCCATGGACCTGATTTGATGTGAGGACGATTTTTGAGTCAGATAGAAATAACCTGGCAGCAGGCAGAAAAGGTCAAGCAGAAGAGTGGAATGAGTCCTCCCTACCCTCCTAAATTCAGAAGTTGAGTGGAACTCAAAGGCTTCCTCTTATGACCGGCCACTTAACTGTGCATAAAGAAGCATGAACAGCAGTGCCCCAGAGCAGGATGAACTGTGAGTCAGGACACGCGTGCAAGGCAGCGGAGTTTCGGTTTTACTCTGGGGGCAGTGTTGGTGGGTGTAAAAGAGAGGGAGACAAGCTTGTTCCCAGCATTCATGAGTGAGGGGAGGAGCAGCTGAGCTACATTCATTAACAACTCCGGATGCAACTGAAGATTTCAATCTAGGAACTGAAATTAGTTAGTCCCACCATATGCAAAGTTCTGGTTTACATCCAATGTATTGGCCTCAAAAATATACCTCAGGTCATAAACTTGTGACTCTACATGAAATAATATGGATATATAATCATATGGATATATAATAATATGGCCAGGAAGGAGCAAAGTACATTTTAAGTTTAACTTTTACCTCATCAGCCAAGGGAAAGGAGATGATTATGAATAAGCTTTACAAAAAGAAAAACGAACAATTTTATCCCTACAAGAAAACCAGCAAAGACTACTTTTTAAAAGATTTCATCAGGAAGGGAAGATAAGCAAAGCCTTGTTTCAAATCCATACATACTGCAGACAGCCTGGTTGTTGGAGTATAATTTGGTGGCCTCTATATTTGCACATATACTGTTGGTGCAAAACAAACAGCAAACAAACAAAAAACTCAGGTATTTATGTTTTCTCTTTATTTCAGAGAACCTTATGAATTTAAGACTAGCAAATCCATCGCCCAAGCTTGTGATAGCAATGAGAGATAAGCACACAAGTACAGGGGCTCTGAAATTTCTCATCACACAAAACTGATAAAACCTAACCTGCAGAGCACCTGAGAATGCCAAGGGCTGAAATGAGACTGCACCTAAACAGCACCATATGGGGTGCAGTCAAAGGAAGAGGTAGGGTGAGCGGGCAGGTAGCTGGCCGATGTCCTCATTGAAAGACAGACTCAGACCACGGGCATTCCAGAGGTGTCAGCAGAGGGTCTGCTCCTGAAGCAGTACCAACAGTCAGAAGGACTGTCAGAAGAACTCCTAACCAAAGCCTAAGTTTTCTCTTTAAGAACCTTTTCAATTGTTGGTTCCACACTTCCTGAAACTTATTCTTTGCCAATGGTATGGGTTGAATCATGGCCCCCAAAAGACATGTTGAGGTTCTAACCCTGATACCTGTGAATGTGACCTTATTTGGAGTAGAGTCCTGCAGATGGAATTAACATGTAAGACGAGGTGGGTCATACTGGGCAGGGCTGGCCCTTCATCCAACGTGACTGGTGTCCTTGGAAGAAGAGATGAGACACAGACACCAACTCAGAGATACCTGGAGAGTGCCATGTGACAAAGGAGGCAGAGAAGTGGATGCTGTGGCCATAAACTAAGGGACATGATGGATGACCACATGTGCCAGAGACAAAGAGTCCAGTGTGGTGGAGCAGATTCTGCCTGGGGGCCTCCAGAGAGAGGACAAGCCATGCTGACCCCTTGTCTTTGGATTTCTATCAAAACTGTGAGACAATGAATTTCTATTATTATAAGCCAATGAGATTGTAGAACTTTGCTACAACAACCCTAAAAACTAATGCACCGACCACGATCCCTTACTAATTGTCTTGTAAAAACATCGGCTTTCTTCTATGTGATGGCAAGCTCCATGTAGGCAGAGGTCCCTGTGCTACACTTCTCTTACCTGGTCCTCGGCCCCAAGCACGTAACTCACTGTTACAATAGAAACCAAGCCCTTCATTTGCAAACACAAATGCCATGCAGTGTTCTGGAGTACCAAGTTAAGATTATTGAACAGGTGGCAAATGGGTGCTAAAACCTGCTGGATGCTAATTACCAAATGGAGGAAGCCTCTGGAGTGTATTTGTCCTAAAGCAAATTGCTGTATATTTTACTTCGTAATTGTTTTCTAATGATTTCTATGTTGTCTGCTTCCATAAAATATTTTACTTAAGTGACATAACTAACAAGCAAACAGAACAATTACAACAAAATGAAAAATGTTTGGGGGGAAAAGAAGGATAAAGAAAGATCTACTTTCAGCAAGAAGTTAATTATTACAATTGAGTTTTGAATATACCTCTGAGCTTACTGGCAGCCAAGGAAAAAAGGTTTTATGGGTGGTTTTGAATCAAAGGGGAAATATTTGACTTCTGGCAGAAGAGATGCAATTTTTCTTAAAGCCTTTAAGAATTTTTACATGGATTCTCCATGTGAATTTATTTTTTGTAAATTAATATACAATCCACAAACTAAACTGTTGGTTTCTTGAGCACCTAGTGGCAAAAGACATTGACATATTTTGCAAATCAATATTACTGAAGTAATTCCTGAAAGGACTTTGAGAATATTTTGGGATTTAGTTCTTCATTTATCTCATAATAATCTTTTTAAGTACCTAAAATGTGTTGATGTTTCTGTCAGCTTTGCATCACTGTGACCCAAACACCTGGCAAGAACAACTTAGAGGAGGTCAAGTTTATCTGGGGCACATGGTTTCAGAGGTCTCAGTCCATAGATGGTTGACTCCACTGCTGTGGGCCCAAGGTGCACATCATGGCAGAGGGTGCAGAAGAGTAAAGATGGCAGCCAGGAAGCAGAAAGAGAAGGGCTTCTAGGGCACACCCCAGTGACCCACCTCCTCCAGTTCCCTGCCCACAGTTACCACACAGTCAGTCCAAACAAGGATGGGCTGATCAGGTTGCTGCTCTCACAGTCCAGTCATTTACCTACACACGTTCCTGTTTCAACCTGGGAGCTCTGCGGGGAGGCCTTGTATCCAGACCACTCCAGTCAGGCTGAGACATACATGTAATTCCTGTCCATGAAGAGCTCTCTGATTAGAGGAAAGACAAGCCACAGACATATATTATAATAAACCACGGGAGGCACCATGACACCAAATGGAAAGGGCCAGACACACACAGCGCCTATCCCGGGATGTCACTTCAGGATGTGGTTTAAGGTAAGTGTCAATGGAAACTAAAATTACACGGTTCCATTGCCTTTCTTCGCAGGAAGGAGGCTCTAGGGAAGGTCTGGAGATCGTGGTCTGTGGGCCTTATTGGACCATGACAAGAGTTCTGTTTATAAAATCACATGACACTTTCTGGTACATGTAAACATGGCATTTTTTAAAAATTTGAGTTCTGGCTTCTCTGAAAATGGAAAGACTTGGGCCACTTAGCAACAGGTGATTTCATGTATGGGTCACCCAGGTTTGGGAAACTGCTGTGCTGGACGATCCCCTACAATAATTGAGACTCTAGTCAGCTCATGATGTTTATGGAGCAGGTTCACCTGATGGGTAAATTCCCTCTGCGCTCCAAGTATGAACATTCCTGCTTTTCAAATAACTTATGTTTAGAGATCGAAGGCATTCAAGTTGCACCATTGTCGTTCTGTTGTAAAAATTTAAGACTATGCACTTATTGTTATCTGAGTGTAATGTCAAGCCACTGTCAACCAACGTGAGCTGCAAGGGTACCTGCAAAATACGCATACATTATTCTTTCCTCAAAAAAAGTTTTATCTGTTTGAACCACTGAAGGAACAAGTACTCCAAACCCCAAAGCTGTGCAGCATCTAATGAGGCAAGTTGCACAAAGAATAGTAATGACAAAAAACACCACTTACTGAGCATTGCTAATGTGTCAGCATTGTATTTCACGTTTATCTGCATTTCCCATTCAATCTTCACAACAAACATGTAGCCTGAGGCATTATCTTACCAGCAAGGAACCTGAGTCTCAGACAGAGATTCAGCAATGTGCCGGAGGTTACAGAGCTGCTAAATGGCACAGCCAGAATTCAAACCCAGGTCCAACTGACACTAAAAACTGGGCTCTCCAACACCATACTTTCAAATTCAGAGACTCATTTCTCCACCATGCAGTAGTCCTCCCACGTCTAGATTTTACAGAGCAATATCCCAGCAAAACCAGCGTCTTTTGGCGCTGAAGTCAAAGGGATCAGATTTACAGTGAAGTGAGTTCAGAAGTATGGTAGCTCACTCTAGACCTCTCTGGGCTCTGCATACTCTTAATACACTGCAATTTCTTTTCCCCGAGAAGCTAAATCTGGATTTGGAAAAATAAATTTTCATTTTCTGTACCAGCTAATCCTTTACTAACTGAAATCAGTGTGGACAGCTGACACTTAAATACCCTTAAAATCACTTTACTCAAATATTAGCAGTAAAACTATGTGGCTCTATGCATGAGAAACACGTGAAGAACTGTATTTTTAAAAAGCCGGATCTGTTGTAAACACAGTCTCTTCAGACCCAAATCTTTTCACACCAGAAATAAATTTTTTGTTTTTTTATCTATCAAGAAACATCCCCAAACACTTTCTAGATTAGGAAGAAAACACCTTCTTTGTGGATTTAGAATCTTATGATTATAATTCCCTCCTTCCCTACTCCCTTTCCTCCCTCCCTGTCCTTTCCTTTTTTTCCTCCTCCATCTAATAATAATTATTTATCCAGTGTCTGCTCTTCACTATGAGCTGGAAATATAAAAACATAAAAGGCCTGAAAGTCACATTCTAGTGGGATAGAAAATTATTCTATGTACCTAAAGTGTATTAATTAAAAATGTACATTAAAAAAAAAAACTATAGCAGTGAATAGGACCAGAGTGATATGTGCCATTAGAGAGAAATACGTAATGTTCTCCAAGAGAACAAGTGAGTGATTTGAGGGAGGAGCTAAGATCCAGGGAAAGGTCAGCTTTTGGGCAGAGGGTGATAGATGTGAGTTGGAATTGACAGGTACATGGAAAACCAGATTAAGAGAATTGATAAATTGGTTTAAAGATTGCAGGAAATTTTGAACTGAATCCGATCTGTTTCTTTAAAGTTGTGTTAATTTTCAAATATGTGATGTTTTTGAAGATGTTTGATTGTTTTCTCTTTCTAATATGATTCCATTATACTCAGAGATTTCGAAATTTATTAATGGCCCAGCAAATGGTCCATTTTAACTGAAGTACATAAATTTTGACATGAAGTGTAGCATGAAGTTGTTGGTGGATTGTACTAGAAATGTCAATTAAGTCATGGTGGTTTGCAGTTGCTTTCAGAATTTTATTTCATCCCTGATTTTGTTTTTCCCAGCATCGGTGCCTGGAGCGGTGGGGTTTAAAATCTCCACCAGGAACGGTTGATACTTCTATTTCTTCCTTCACTTCTGTCATATTCACGTTAGATAAATACCCTTATGATTGTTTTCCTGATAGGTTCACCCTTTCCTCAGTCTGAACACTGTCTCATGAAGGTGACTGTATCTCAGAAATATGTTCATGGCACCCTCATTTCTCACCCTTCATCAATACCCTATTTGTGTCTTTATGAAGTATGTTTGCTGTAGAATCCCAAATTTGGGTATTGCCTCTCCATTCTATGAATCCTGCCATTTACTTGCAGCATTTAGTTAATCAAAAATTAATAAAATGGTTGATACATTGAGAGTTGTATCTACCATCTTATTGTTTGTTTTTATTTGTCCTTTCTTGATATCTTTGGTGTTAAATGATTTCTTTGAAGAACTCTAATTTATTTATTAGCTTTTTAAAAAGCTACATTTCTTCGCATTATTTTTAGTGTTTGTTCAAAAGATTGCAATAAACATTCTTGACTTTTGAATTTCTTAGACTCATTATGTACAAATATATAAAACTTGGAACCATACAAGTCCATTCTCAACATCTTTTTTGGTTGGTTGTCGTACTTATCACATTTATGTATGTTGCAAATGACTGATTCAGTGTTCTAATTTTTCTTAAGTAATTCATTTATATTTTAAAGATGTTAAGAGGAAAAGTTATCTTTAATATTTACTCATGTTCATCATTTCTAGTTCTCTTCAGTTTTACAAAAATATATTTCCCTTTACTTCACTTCAGCCCAAACAACTTCTTTTTCCATTTATTTGTTGTGCAAGTCTGCCAGTGATGAATTCTCTCAGTCTCATTAGTTATAAATGTTGTGATTTTCCCTTCGTTTATGAAGACTATCTAGACATAAAATTTTGGATTTATGCCCAGAACAACATCCCCAGCACATTGAAGACATCATCCTGCTGTGTTCTGGCCTTCATTCTAAGATAAAAACTGTGGTCACTAGTATTGTTATTCTTTTATATGTAATATGTCCTTTATCTCTGCTATTTTCAAGTTTTACTCTTTACCTTCTGATTTTAGTAGTTTGATGGGCCCAGGAAGTTGGCTTTCTTTGTGTTTATATTCCTTGTCAGCTTGAGATTTACCAAGCACCTTGAATCTGTAAATTTATGTCTTTCAGCACATTTAGAAAATTGTGGCTATTATTTTTTCAAATAGTTTCTCTGCCTTTTCTTCTCCTTTGCTTTTGGGACTCCAAAAGCTCTTTGATATTACCCCACAAGCTCTTCATTCTTTTTCTACTTTCGTTCTTCCCTATTGTTCAGACAGACCATTTCTATCCAGAGTCTCCAAGTTCACTAAATTCTTTGCCATTGCCAATACAACAGCTTTTTATTTCATTTTAATTTACAAAATTTCCACTTCATTATTTTTAAGTGACTTTATTGATGTATTGTTGCCATACAATAAAATTTATTCATTTGAGCTATACGGGCCAATGATTTTTCGTAAGTTCATGGAGTTGTACAACTGTCACCACAAACCAATTTACAGCATTTCATTATCCCTCAAGAAACCTGGAACTCATTTAGTCATACGCTATTCCTAACTCCATACCCGGGAAACCACCAATCTTCCTGTCTTTAGAGATTTGCCAATTCTGGATGTTTATTAGAAATAATACAATACAACATGTGATGTTTTGCATCTGGCTTCTTTAGCTTAGTATAATTTTTTGAAGTTCATTTATGTTCTACCATGTATCAGCACTTTGTTTCTTTTGATTGCTAAATAGGTCATAATCATCTGAATGTACCACATTTTGTTTATACCTATTCACAAGTTCATGGACATTCCAGTTGTTTCCATTTGGGGACTGCTGTAAATAATATTGCTATAATCTTTCATGTACAACATTTTTGTACATGGGCATATGTTTTTATTTTTATTGAATAGATACTTAAGAGTAGAATTGCTGGGCCTTATAATAAATTTATGTTTAACATTTAATAAACTGTTAAACTGTTTTTCAAAGCTGATACCATTTTACAATAACCACTCATAACACATGAGGGTTCTAATTTCTCTATACTTATTTTATATTTCTTTATTTTATTATTATAATCATTCTGATGGATTTCATTGTAATTTGAATTTGAATTTACCTAATGATAATTTGCATATTAGACACCTATATCTTTTGAGGTAAAATATTTGTTCTAAATTTTGCCCATTTTTAAACTGGGTTATATTGAAGTGTAAGGATTCTTACTATGTTCTGGATATAAGTCTATTGTCAGATATATAGGTGTCCTCCCACTCTGTGACTTTTGTCTTAATAGTGTCTTTTAGATTGCAAAAGTTTTCACGTCTAATTATCAATTTTTGTCTTCGGTTGTTACTATGGTGTCATATCTAGGAAATTTTGCCAGACCTTAGGTCATGAAAATTTATTTGCTTCTAAATTTACTTGTTGGATTTTCTTCTAAGAGTTTTAGCTTTCACATTTAGGTGTATGAATCATTTTGAGTTAATCTTTTGTACCATGTGAAGTAAAGTTCTAAATTCTATTGTTGTTGTTGTTGTTGTATATTTGATTCTCTCAACATATTTGATATATTTACCTTTCATCATTGAATTGACTTAGCAAAGTTTGAAAAAAATATTCAGAGATATATATATACATGTATATGTATATGTACATGTACATTATATGTGCCTGGTATGATATGATATGAAGTGCACAACTTCATTTAAAAAGTATTTTAAAAAAACTTTTCATATATATATATATATATATATATATATATATATACACACATATACATATATATATATGTACATATATATATATATGTACATATATATATATATATATCCCAAAATATATGTGTATATGTGTGTATGTGTGTGTGTGTGTGTGTGTGTGTGTGTGGTATGTGAGTTTAAACCTAGGGTCTCACACATGCTGGGCAAGTGTTCTGTCACTGAGCTACATCTCCAGCTCTTGGTTGACCATAAAAGCAAGGGTTTACTTCTGATCCATCTAGTCTGTTCTGTTAATCTGGTTGTCTACCTATATCCGTGCTCCTATAACTTTGTAGTAAGTTTTGAAACTGTAAACTCTAAGTCCTCCAAATGTTTTCTTTGTGGCTGTTATAAAAGAAAAAAACAGCTTCTATTCCTCTGCTGAGATTTCCTATTTGTTTATCATGAGTCTACTTCTTAATTCTCATGAGCCTAATTGTATTAGCTGCTTTAAAACTTGCTTGTTAACTCCAAAAACTCAGGCTTGGTCTCCATGATTTCCTTTTCTCTTGAGTATGCTCACAATTTCTGGGTTTTTTTTTTTTTAATGTGTCAGACAGTGTTGCACTGTTTTTGTCTGAACATTATGGAGCATCCAGATTTTTTAAAATTCTTTAATTTCGATAACCATCATGCAATAAATTTAGAAATAATGATAAAATTAGAAAATCACTCTTTTCAATGTCTCATAAACAGTTGATTCATATGCCAAGTGTCAATGGATGATATATTGATTGAAGCAAGATAGTGCGGAGGACCCAGTTGTGGGCCCACATGGTAAAAATGAAAAAATTAAAACAATCTTAACTCCTACCTCAAGTAGTGAAACTAACATCACCAACAGTGAAGAGTGCATTATGTGTGGCTGGTATGATATGATATGAAGTCCACAACTTCATCTAGAAGTATTTAAAAAAATCTTTTCATATGAGTATAATCAAATCTATAGCCAACTAACAAGAAATATAATGGAAGGAAACACAAGATCAGGAAGAATCAATAAGACAAATTCCAATGTGGGCCATTCTATAAGACAACTGGTCAGAACCCATCAGAAAGTTAATTCCATTATGTTAGAAGAGATGTGGGATCAGTGGACAGTGGCACACACCAATAATCCCAGCAGCTTGGGAGGCTGAGGCAGCAGGATCACTTCAAAGTCAGCCTCAGCAAAAAGTCAGGCACTAATCAACTCAGTGAGACCCTGTCTCTAAATGAAATACAAAATAGGGCTGGGGATGTGGCTCAGTGGTCAAGTGCCCCTGAGTTCAATTGCCAATACCAAAAAAAAAAAAAAAAAAAGAAATGTAGAGGTCATTTCTTCAAAAGATATTTTTAAAGCAAAACAATTGATGGAATGAATTTTGTATGGTGAAGATTACATGACATGAAGGATTTTTTCCTTAACTTTATCAAGTATGATAATGGTCATTTATTTATATAGGAAAACACTTTTTAGTTTTTAAAGGAGATGCATAAGAAAGAATTTAGAAGTGAAATGTCATGATTACTATAACTCACTTTCAGGTGGTTCAGAAAAACAAAAATGTTGGGTATCTATCTAAATGCATCAGATATGATATTGTGTAAACCTTTGCAGAACCAAGGTGATGGGTATCTATGCTCATTGTGTTGTTCTTTCATCTTTACTAGGTGTTTGAAAATTTTCACAATAAAATATCAAAGAAAAAAGCCCTTTCAGCATCTGCTGGTGTCCAACAGCTATGGCATCTGCGTAAGAACAGATCATAACCTACTTTTGCTATTCTGCCAAAGCCCACCAGGGCTTTGTCGTTTTTCACCCCCCTTTGGAAAGAGTGCAAGACAAATTTTCATGCTAGTATCTGATTATATTGCTTATACCTGGGAAGTAATTCTTTCTTTATCCAGATGTAACATCAGACAGGGAAAAATATATTCGAGCCCAATGGAGAGAAGTTTCCATTGTCTCTGGAGCCTTCTATTAGAGCAGATGACGAAGAACTGACCTCCCTGCTCAGTCTGGGTGTTACCATCCAGTCTGACTGCTGCATCTTTGACCTGGCAATGCACAGCACGAGCCTCTGCTGGCCCTGGAACCGGGCAGTGTGATTCTACTCGAAGTTGGGGGAGAGTGTCCTTTGAAGGTATTCTATCAAGGATTCCATCTCTCCACTGTCCCTGGAGGTCCTTCCCCACCCCTACCCCCACCCCTTCATCCAGGAAATAAAATCCATCAAATTGTTCAATCAGCTTCATTAGGTGGCTGGTGTCGAGTGCTGTTATCATCTCTGCCGTGATTTGATGATATCCTCTTGCTTTGTTATTTTCCAGCTCCTAATTGCACCCCATACTTTTGACATCTCTATTGGATCGATGTTAATGTCAAGTTGTCCTGATTCATGTGCTTTATTGAAATCTGGTACGGAGGCAGCTGAAATATGAATCAGTTGAGGACTTTTTTGAAGTGCTCTGCCTATAAGCCTTTCTTTTTGACTTCTGTAGCACCTAGAAGTGGTTTCATTTTTGAGAAAAGAATAAAGGCATATGAGATTGAACTTGTACATGATGTTAAAAGTGCATCAACTTGTGTTCAAATTAGGAAGGCAAAGGCATGAAAAGTAGTCTAATAACATGGAATACTGCGTACGTTTTGGGACAAATTAAAGTGACCAAAGGAATTTTTTTTTTTTTTTGTAAAAGCAATGACTAGAAAACAGAAATGCACACACATGCATACAGATTCAAAGAAGAAAATTAAAATCAACCATGAATACCCTCCCTTTTATTATCCTTTCATAGTGACTTTTTTCTTTGTGTACAAATATCTGCTTATTCATTAAAAAGATGCAATGATACAATAGACATTTGATTCACAATCTGCTTCATATATATTCATGCCCTGGATTTCTTTCCATGCCAGTAAATATAGATATTTATAAGTTTTACAGTTTGCTGTATGATATTCTTCAATAATTGATTTAAACAGTTCCCTCCATATAAACATTTATGTTGTTTGAAAAGTTTCCAGAGCGTATGTTTGAAAACTTGCTGTTTCCCACCTAGACCACCCATGCCAGCCGTCATTTCTCTAGTTCTATTTGGTAAAACTCCAGCCTATTGCTTTTCAAAATGGGTTCTGCGACAAATCCTTCAACATGTAAATTGATGAAACATTAATAACAAGGTAAAGCAGTGTTAATTACTCAGGGGAATCTTCGAGTTTTTAATATGGTAATAATTCTCATGAATCAACAAGAGAGGGATATGGCAATCATCATTTCCCAAACCTATTTCATCACCCAGCATTTCAAGGACTTGGTGTTCCACGAAAAACAATTTAAAACATAATGTTCTAATTCCATGTAACCCCTGTCTTAAATTCATTTCTATTTTGGTGTCCTGGTGCCAATTCAAGTTCAGATGTTTTCCCAATGGATTTATCATTTTTTATAATTAATGAAAAAAATCACTCTAGTTAAGAGGATGTTTATTGGGTATCTATTATGTACAGGGCACTTCCTAAAGCGATAGGGATATATACAACCATAAGAATCAAGTCCATGTGATTAAGGAGCTCATGGCTGAGCTCAGTGATTAATTAATAGCCTTAGTGACTCTGAGCCATTCTGCTGTCTCAGGTCTGGCCCATCAGAGAGAGCCCATAGTCTTTTGGGCATAAAGACTCAATTAACACCACTTAGATGGACCTGGGGCTGTTGATGTAGCTGCTCAGAAAGAAGTACCTATTCTTTTTCTCCCATAAGGATCTGGGAGAAGCTGCAAATTTTGTCAAAACTCAAGTAAGATACACAAGAGCTAAACCAAAAGGTAGAGGGCAGGTTCTGCTGGGCCACATCCAACTGTGGACTTCAATTACATGAGCCAATTTTGGGTTGGATTTTCTGGGACTTTGCATTCAACTGGGTCCTCGCTGTTTCTTCCCTTATTGAAAAACTCATTCAAAATGTGTTAGGAAACTTTCTTGGCTGAGGATGAATATAATTAAGTATAAAATAAAATCCTTTTTGATGATTTAGAAAAACGTAGTGTGAATCATAAAAGTTGTTTTTTTAAACTCAATCTTTGATCTCAGTTTGTTTTCTTATAATTGACCTATTTTTGTCCTGAAAGTGGAAGCATGATGAATTAGGATTAATTGAAGGTTTTGTTCAGGTTTGGTTTTAGTAGCTAGAGACCTGACACTACATAATCCCAGGAAATGACCAAATTACCTAGATAAGCTTAAGCAATATTTACTTGTTTCCTGTAAATTAAGAATATTATTGTTACACGATCCTCTTTAAGCCAAGTTTCACCAAAGCCCAAAGAAGACCATATGAAAATGGTTTACACTATAGACATCTTTAATTCTGAGCCCTCCTCAATATTCTACATTCAACTATAGCCCCCTGAAACCCTGACTTAATAGCATTTTTATTAATCATTTGTTCTATACATCCCATCCTATGACTTCTTTTGAATGAGAACTTTTTCCCCTGGTAAATCTGCCCCATTTCCATCTCAGTAGATGATTATGCTTTAAATTTCATCATCAGTCTGAGTTTTTCCAAATTTCCATGATGATGGCTGAGATCCTCCAGCCTGCCCTTTGTCCACTGAAGCCTGGGCTGGCCTTTTATAGGCAGATTGGTTTAGACATTTGACAGCAATGAAAGATTGTCAATGGTGCTGTTTTCAGCTCAGATGACACAGGCCTACAAGTTTTGCTTGTGTTATTCAAACAGCTGTAATAAATGCGTAAGTATGAAATCTAAGTCTGTGATACTAGTTCAATAGGTCAAATGTTAGCCGCTTTCATGACATGATAGACAAATGGGCCTCTGCTTCCTGGTGACCAAGACTCCTGTCCTGAAATGTGCCAGGACAAGACTCTGAACGCAAACTATCTTTTTTGTTAATTTTATTTAGACTATAAGATTTGCCTTTAAAGAACATATATTTAAAATAAATAAACCTCCTCCTCCTCTCACTCTAGACTTCTTAGCCCCCTCCTTCCCTGACTGATGAACACAACATGCTGAACCTCAACTCATCGGCAAGCCAGCTCTGAGCTCTAGATTCTAGAAAGCAGCTTGATTTGGCTTACCAGAGGGATCAACAGGATTCTTTTTTTTTCTTGCCCCACCCCACTCCTTCCTTCCTTCCTTCCTTCCTTTCCTGTCCCAACCACAAACTTGCAGGAAAAATCTGTAGGCTTCTGGTTTAAATGTGACTTTCTTCAGAGCCACCCATACTAACCTGTTCAGTGGCTCTGGAAGATCTACTTAGCATAATTGTAATAATGTCGCCAATGGCTCCCTGGAACACAATGGGAGAAAGTGGGTCTCTTGATATGCTCTTCTTCTAGGGCAGTATTCCCAGTGCAGGCTCTATGTGAGATGTCAGCTTTTGGTTTGGTCCAGAGTCAAAGGGATATTTATAAAATAGGGGACAACGTATAACTTTTATTAAAAGCATGACAGCAAAACAAAAGAAATAAAGAAATACAAAAGGAGGTACTCAGGAGCCACTTAAATTTTCAAAACTTTTTTTTCTTTAGATATTTGATAATATATAAATTTATCCTTGGATTTATTGGTCTATGAAAGTCGTATTTGAGGAGAGAGTTAGACATAGTGTGATTTCATAAACAGACAGTAGAAGGCACTCCTCATTAAAATTGGTAGGCTAACATTTCCAATAATGTTGTCCCTACTTCCATTTCAGTCACATGAAAAGTTGAGCTTTGTTTAACAGTCTGAAATTCTTTGGAAAAAAAAATGAGTTTAAATTCAGTAAGTGCGATACTGTCTGTGTTTGTTAAAAACAGATACTAGAATCATATCACATGTCATATCATTACCAATTAACATTAATTTTCCCATCGACAACTTCTGAGACACCATTCACTAAAATTAATAGGCTGAACAAAGGCAGAAGTAATCTACAATACACCTGAACACCAACAAATCTGAATTAATATTGATCAATTCAATCAACATACAGGAGGCTGAAATTAAATTAGTAAAATGCCTACTTGGACTGGGTTAGATAAGTTGGGTAGGTTTATCTGTAATTCACCAATATCCTGTTTTTCATGCAAATCACAAGTTTGTTCTCAAATTCTGTTCTGTTCTTATGCCACTTAGAGCAGAGCTGGAGGCGGCCAGGTGGATCCTGAAGCACACATAGCATATATGCATGGGCAAGCAATTAGAAGAAACTATCTCCTCATTTCAGAAGGGAAGAACTTCAAGCACTCATTATGCTTCATGAGACGTTGCACACAGAATGGTGGAAGATTCTAGTATCAGAATTCTACTGGAATAATTTCAGGTGCATGCTTGATTGGCTCTAATTCAATGAGCCTGCTCAGTCAGCCAGTTTGTTTGACCCTGGACAGATGACTTGGAGTATATTGGAAGGTTTGGGTCATGGTTGTGCTTTCAAAAGTAAATAACACTGCACAAAAGCTTTCCATGAAGTTTGACTTTATACCACTTCCCTCCTAAGCATTAGCCAGACCTCTCTTACCTTTATGCTCAAGTCTCCTTCTTCTAAGCTATGGATCACAAGACATGTTCCTCTGAAGAGGCTGCTGGCGACTTCTGCTTAGTGAGAAATCAGTGTGTTTGAGGAGAAGGGACATAGCTTTTCTTTCTCCTTGACTTAACTCTAGCTAGACTCTTCTGAGTCCCTTTTCTGACAAAACTCCAAATTGAGCTCTGCTTTGGCCCCATTATTCTGGGTTTAGCAAGAATCCTGCTGAGTCATTTTGGTTAAAATCTCTCACCCTTGCTTTTACCACCCTTGACATCTTATCACTCTGGCCTGCCTTGTGCAAAAATCCTGTTAGGTCAGCTTAGCAATTACCTTGCCGTTTACTAATTTCCCATCGCTGACCTCCCAGTCTCACTCCTTGCAAAAATCCCCTCTTTTCCTTATTGTACTTGGAGTTGAGCTCAATCCCTCTCTCTGACTAGAAAATCCCATTGTAGTAGCCCTCCTTGACTAAAGTCACCTTTACTGTCTTTGGGGATAGACATGTCCCCAGGGGAAGGTTGCCAGCTCCTGACTAGTTATTGAGAGAATCTGTGTGTTTGGGTAAAAGAGTATTAGGTTTATGAACATATGCACTGTAAATGGGGCAAGTCATGTGAGCTTCACAGGTTTCTTGTGGGCAAATTTGGGCTAATAATAACAACTTCTCAGGTTTTGCAAGGACTAAATTAAGTCATGCAAATGAAATTTCTTTGTAACCTGGTAAGTTAGTCAAAGTTTTTGTTATCATTTAAGCATTTTAATTTTAATTTGCTTATTATTCTTAGACATTTACATATTGTATATTTCAAGATAAAACAAATGCTTAAAATCATCAATATTATAATTATATTTAAATGTAATTCTCAAGATTTCAAATACTTGAACATGTTATTGGGTCTTATGTCATAGAAGCAAGAGATAGAAAATTAACATTTTGGTGGTGTGAGAGTCAGGACCAGAATTCCTTTACACATCTCAATAAAATAGTTGTAAAATCCAGAAAGATCAAATGAGAGTTTTCTGACTATGAACATTTTTAAATGGAAAAGTCA
This sequence comes from Spermophilus citellus, assembly GCF_964194105.1. NCBI lineage: Eukaryota > Metazoa > Chordata > Mammalia > Rodentia > Sciuridae > Spermophilus > Spermophilus citellus. The sequence goes on from NC_138186.1 coordinate 163,077,283, forward strand.
CAAAGTGCTCAGAATTTATGTGTTTTCACAAAAGTATAATTATTTAAAGCTTTGTCATAATTGATAAGCCGCCATGTTCATAGACTACTCCTCCGGTATTAAACCTGTTTCCCTTTACCTCCCCCTGCAAAAGAAGAATTTACTGGTCTTTAAGAGGTTCCCCTGGTTGAAATCTTCTGTACAATACTTGCTTAATGAGCTGATTAACAACTGTTACTGAGAATTAATGGATCAAATCACAGTGGCAATCACCATATTGCAAGTCACTGTGTTGTATTAAGTTATGATGGGGCCATACACTTTACGGTGATGACTCTTACAATGAAGGTATTTGAACAGATTGTGTCATGGGTCTCATTTAAGGAACTCCAAAACTGTTTTGAACATAGGAAAGCCTTTTGGAATCCCCTAATAGTAAGAACGAACAGAATCTACTAGCAGAACATTAGGCCATTAAACACATTGAACATTTTATTTTAAATAATTATGCAGAGTGCTTTTGAAATCTATGTTAACTTTATATACTTATAATCCAAAGACAATGGCAGCGTTTCCATCTGATTAGGCATCTGCCTTCACATGGCTTGCACCAGACTGGTAGATAAATGTAAATGGCTGCTACAGGGGGATCTTGGTTTGGTCAATTTGCTACCTTGCAAGATAGTTTTCGGTTTGCAATATTTTTTTTAAATCGATTTTTTGCACTTAAGTAGTTTTCAAAATATTAATCTTTTAAAAACATGTCTATTAGTGTATTTCCATTATTCATAATAGTGGGGCTCATTTTGTCATATTCATAAATGCATATAACATAGTTTGCTCCATTTCAGTCCCCGGTATGGTATCTGAATCTTGAGTTTTGCATTCTGTTAGAGAATGCTTTAATAATGAGATGCTTTCTCAATAAAGCTGTTGTAAAATAATGAAAAGATGATTGATTCCATTATATAAGCAGCAAGTAATGTGTTATCATGGGCTAATATTGAAATTATAGGTATAACTAGTTGATTGTATGATTTTCTAAATATTTAGTTAAAAATCTGGAACTACTCATTAGCCTTACATAAATTATAACATCCCCTTTTGCAACACAGACTCATGGTTTAAACATTTAAGAAAATAATTCAAAATGACTTATCACTATCAGATGTGGGAAAATGTCTGATTAAATTAAAATATGTTTTCTTAATTAATGTACTCAAACCAGGTATGCAGGTTAAGTAGAGTTATACAAGGGAAGTTTATCAAATTCAGAACATTTTAAACAAATTTAATACTCACAATTTATTCTAATAGACAAATAAGATTATGTAATAAATATTGCACAGAAGGCTGGAATTTATTGGGAAAGGCCCACAAATAAAAGTTTTCCAAGTAAAGACCAATCAATTTCAGCTGACTAAAAGACTTATTGATACAGGTTTTTATTTACTATGTGTTTCTATATACATTACTTCTAACATTATTTCTTTTCCTTATTAGTTTGATTTAATTCACTGTGTACATGTGCCAAGATTTTTCCAACTTCACCCCAGTGCAAACCACTTTCAATCAAATTAACTTAGTCACTATCTTCTAAACACACCATGGAAATCCCACCCAGGGAGCACAGTATAAAATATGAGTGGAGGCTGCAGGGCCACATACCTAAGTTCAAATGCCAGTTCCACTGCTTACTAGCTGTGTGACCCAGGATAATTTATTGAATTTCTCTATGCCCCTATTTCTTCACGGATAAAGGCCTAGACTCTCCCAACGGGATTTCTGCAGAAAAAAAATGAGTCAATACCGATTTACTGCTTGGACACACCTAGTACCAAATAAACATTCAATATGCGTTAGCTATGCCAAAAGGAAGGAGAAGCTCATGTAGGGCAGTCATAAGCCCATTGCCTTACTTCTAATTCTCACAAGAATCTTGTAATAAAGGAAGTACACCTTTTTATTAATACAGGAACTAAGTTTCAGGAAGAACAGTAATTTGTTTGTTCATAGTTGCTCACTTGTATGGGTTCTAAGGGTGTGATTATGGAGTCAAACCCAGGTTTTTCCAAAACTCCTCTGTTGTCTCTGGCTGTGTGTCAGCATCATCTAGAGAGCTTGGCAAGGCACCAACACGAACTTCCTGCCTCAGCTCCAACAGGTAAAGAATGTGGATACCATCCTTTCTGTCCTTACAATAGAAAAAGCTGAACAAACCAAAAGTCAATGATTTTCTTGGACCCATAAGAGAACTGAGGTTATAGAGTAAATCACCATCCTGAAATTTAGAGAGAGAGGTAAATCCAGTGAGTTATAACTCAGGTATTCTTACCTGGTGCAGAATCTGCTGCTTACAGAGAATTTTGGATGAACTGCTGAGGCCTGGGTGTAGACCATTGTGAGAGTGAGAAGCCCCGGAGCCTGTCATCTGTGGGGCACGGGTGTGTGGAGTTACCTCCAGGAGTCTCTCCAGATTCCCAAGGTGAAGAGCAGAGGAAGGTTGCCTCCTGGTTCCCGCAAGGTGAAGGGAAGAGTCATTGCAGAGAAGTGCAGCTGCTTCCTCCAGAACAAAGACCTCTGGGAGGATTTTTGTCAGAGCCTCTCCCAGCTGGAGGGAGGGCATTTCTTTCAAGCCAGCCCCTTCTTGCCTCCTCCTCCTTTCTAAAGGGCAAAACACCAGTGAGGATCACAGTCCCAGGAAACACTCCCATTAAGTGACTGATATTTATTCAGAAGACCACAGAACCCACCACCTGGAGGGGCTGTGGTGCAGCAGAAGGGATTTCCCCTGAAAGAACTGCTAAGTGCAGCCCCTCTCCAAGGAGAAGGTGAGATGGCACAGAATCCACAGGGAAGACCAAGAGGACTATACTACTTTGAAGCCTTGGCGCCTACAGCTACAGCAAATGCTGAACACAGCCCCCTCCCGGCCAGTCCACAGGAGACCTGGCCGGAGGCCTATTACCTCAGGATCTACGGCTCCGTACATAAGGTCTGGTTGTTCACAGAATTTACAGGGATAACCAAGGAAAAACGGCCTGAAGAGATAAAACAAACATTCCAGCCAAACTCAAAAATGACACAGATGTTCCAATTATCAGACAGAAAATTTAAAATCATTTAAAATTAAAATGATAAATAATGTAGGGGCTCTCATGGGAAAAAGTAGGCAGGGTTTGAGGAGAAGTGAAGGGTGGAAACTCTAAGAACCAAAATGAAATGCTAGGAAAAGGGAAAGAACCTGCAGAAATGAGGAATTCATTTTAATAGGGACATGCATAACCTGGATACAGGCTATGACAGTGAGCTTTTGAAGATCAGTTAATATAAATTTACAAAAATGAAAGTTTTCCTTATTCAAAGAGAAAAAAGAATGAACAAGTTAGAACAACTGTCCAAAAACGTAAGACAATTTCAAAAGGTATACAGATGCATCATGGAAATGCCACAAGGAAAAGAATGAAAAAAAAAAAAGGAAAAAAATATTTAAAGTAATAGTTCAAAAAAATTCCAAAATTAATGAAAGACACAAAACTGCAGATCCAAGGAGTTCAGAGTATATCATTCAAGGTAAACACCATCCTTCTCCTCCCAAAAGAACAAACAAGCAAAATCCTCAAACATCTCCTTGTATCAGATGCAATCTGCAAAAATACAAAGATAAAACAGAAATTTTTGAAAAAAATAAAGTCCAAAAGGAAACACACTTTATGTAAAGCGGAGTAAGGATAAGAATTACAGCAGATTTCTAGTCAGAAATGATGCAAGAAAGGGGAGAAATATTTAGTGTTGAAAGTATGAAAGCAATATATAGCATTGGAGTAAAATATCTAGTGTTAAAAGAAAATGCCAATCTAGAATTCTGTGACTTTCCTAGACAGACAAAAACAGAGAGAATTAATTGCTAGCAGATGTGCTGAGCAAGAAATGTTAAAAATTCTTTGGGGAGAAGGAGATTTATGTGTCAGAAACTCTGATCTATAAAGGAAGAGTATTGAAGAAGGAATACATGAAGGTAAAATATAATCTTTTTTTTCCTTTTCCTTAGTGGTCCTAAAAGAAAACTGATTAATAATACTAATATGATTTTGATGATCATAGCATATGCATAAAGAAAATGAACAACTAAAACTGTGATAAACTGTGGGCAGGAGGAATTGGAATTGTCTCTTAGAAGGGAACTTACCTTGCACATAAAACAACTCAGTAGCTCCCTCTTGTCTGAGGAGGATTCATTGTAGGATTGCCCGCCCCCCCCACAAAACACTTGAAACTACAGATTCTACTGAACCCTCTCTATACCATGTTTTTCTATATGTACAAAGTTAATGACTTTTCCACCTTCACTAAACACTCACCATATGTGGTGACCATACTTGGGCAGTTTGAGGTGTGACCACAAAACTAGCATGAGTTTCTTTTTCCTTCTTCACAAATTCCTGAAGAGAAGATGTGTTCTTATTCCACAGTAAGAACAAACCTCTCTATATGGGTTTTTTTTTTCTTCCTTATTAAGCCAGGAAGTTTTGCCTTTTCATTTGAAGAAGCTCTTTGTGGCTCCCTTTGGCTTGTACAAAGTGCCTACATCACCACTCTGTGTCCTAGAGGCCTTGTTATATTAAACAAGGCTTCCTTGGACACAAGAACCCAGACACTGTGACATGGCACTGACAGTCGACCTGGGGAAGTGCTGAAGGGCTGGGTAGAACATTCAGCTTGATGAGCTAGCCACGGAGATGCCACATGTCCTCAGCAGGACAGAGAGGGACAGCATGAGCTGCCATCCCACCGCTCAGAGTGACATGGTCTAAAACACAGACTAGTTTATTTCCGGAATTTTCCATTCAGTATTCTTCAGACCACTGTTGACTGTGACTGAAACCATGGAAATCAACACTGAGGATGAGGCAGGACTACTCTCTAGTGGAATTGCAAAGTAGACTTAGATGACATCAAAATACCTGCTGTGAGCTGTAGGAATATACTAAATAAAAGTTTTAAAGTGTAATTGAAATGTTAAGGAGGAGATAAAATGAAATCACATAAATACTCAAAACCAGAGAAGGCAAAGGAGAAAAAAGAAGCAAAAAGTAAATAAGAAAGGTTACAAGAATGATAGATTCTGATCCAACTTCATAAACAGAACACTTTCATATTTTTAATGTTTTTATTAGTTCGTTATTGTTATAAATAATATTAGGATTAATTTTGACATAATCATACACACATGAAATATAATTTGCTCTACTTCAATCCCAGTGCTTCCTCTTTCCTTTCCCCTCCTTCCCCTCCTTCCTCTACTCTTCTGGCCTTACATTTATTGCTTTTTAATTAGTGCTTATAGATATGCATAATGATGAAGTTCACGGTGGCATATTCACATATGTACATTTCATAATTTGGCCAGTTTCATTCCTCAGTTGCTTTCCTCACCTACCCTTTGGCCTCCTCAACCCCCCTCTTCTACTCCCTTGTTTTACCTTCTGTTTTCATTGGATTCCTCCCTGCTTTTTGTTTCTTATTATTTTTCTCTAGCTTCTGCATATGAGAGAAAACATTTGACCCTTGACTTTCTCAGTCTGGCTTATTTCACTGAGCACGATGTTCTCCAGTTCTAACCATTTGTCAGCAAATGCCCTAATTCCATTCCTCTTTAGGGGTGAGTAAAGCTCCCTGGTGTACATATACCACATTTTCAGTTGTCTGTTGACAAGGATCTGGGCTGCTGGTTCCATAACTTGGCTATTGTGAATTGTTTTGCTATAGACATTGAAAACATGAACTGTTTAAAAACATCATCAAAGAAAGATTGCTAGAATGAATGAAGAAGGGAGAGAGAGAGAGAGAGAGAGAGAGAGAGAGAGAGACCCAACTACATGATAGATTGTCTAAAAGAAGCCATTTTCTTGGACATTTATTTGCTTTGGGAGACCTTGACAGTTTAGAAGTTGAGAAGTCCTGGTCAGCTATTTGCAAAATGCTCCTCAGTTTAGATTTGTCTGATGTTTTTCTCCTGATGAAACTGGGGTTAGAGATTTGAAAGTTCAAAGACGTGAAGTGCCACCACAGCACCTTGAAGGTGCAAAACATCAACAGGATCACCACTGTCCACGCTAGCTAACTTGCATTTCCTGGCTGACTGCAGTGATTCCCGTGAGCAGCCGGGGCTGAGTGGGCCAGCCACTTGCATCCTGCTCCTCAAGTCCCTCACTTCTGATTTTCCCAATGCCTCATCCAAAGACCAGCTCAGAGTCTGAATTGTTTGAATTATCAGAGAGTTTTGCTTCCTGCACTCAGGGTCAGTCAGCCTCATGGGTGTCTGACCTGTGCCGACTCAGGACTCTTGTTTGATGCCCCGTGCTTGGTCTGGATGTGGTGCTGTCACCTTCTTGAAATTCTTAATGATTTCTGAAGAAGGAACTCTTGGGATTATATAGCTAATCCTGAATGCCATAGCCTGGAAGTGTCTCAAATCTTTGAGCATGAAGGCTATTCATTTGCTGTTTTGTATGCTTTCCTATGTCTCCTCTTACCTTTTTAGGTCCATAGTTCCCCTTCTAAATGAATTATAGAACTTTTATAAAATTCTTATTCAACATTGTAAACCATCAGCCACCAGCTTGGAGCTCAGATATAGTAGATTCTCAGCAAATATTTTTTGACCATTGTACAGCACAGCTAATATTTCACTTATTGAAAATATTGCCATTAAGTCATTCAAAATAATAAGCCCTGTAAATGAAGGGCCAAAATTGATAACCCTGATGGAGCATTAAAAAACTGAGCTTCTTCAAGGAAAGATGACCCAGATAACTGATCATCATGAATCCAACTGGGGAATCTGCAAAAGAAGTACACTAATGGTTATGAAAACATCACACTGAATAAGTGGCAGCCAGGAACTTTTAACACATTCATTGAGCAAAGAATTCAATGCCTTTGGACTATATCCTGTCCTGGTCCCCCTCTCTCTGTCCCTCAACTTTCCTGTGCCATGCCCACCACCATGATGTTCTGCGACACCCCAGGCTCAGAGCCATGGAGTCAGCCAGTGTGAACTGAGACCTCTGGAACTAAGAGCCAAAATAAACTTTCCCTCCTCTAAGTTGTTTTTGTGAGATACTTTGCCTACAATACCCCCAGTTTTGCCCAAATTCCACTCCCTGTCTGTCTGCTGTGTTGCTCTGTGGTTTTCCCAAAAGAGATGTGGAGAAATCAGATGACTGACAGGTCACATCTTTAAGTGATATCCGTCAGATCTCACCATTTATGGCAATATGTAAGCTGATTTGTCGTTCTCATGATTATGAGATTCAGTGGATCTGGGGGAGGATGTGGGAATCTGTATTTTAACAAGTGATTCAAATACTTTTCATGATCAGAAAAACCTGGGCTTTGGTGGGAGAACATTTCCTGCTAGAATAGAATGCACCTTCTCTCTTTCTAAGAGGTCATTGGGCAGGGGTAGGTTTCTCAGATGCCCAAGCCTTCCTGCACTCTGTAGCCTTTCTACTGGCACAGTGGCAGGTCTCAGCATTTTCAGTGATTAATGGCACATGATTGGCTTGATGTCATCCACACTGCTATCCTGGGCTGGCCTGCTGGAAGTCCCCAGTAGTTCCTGTTGGCCCATAGTGCTGTCCGATTCCTTCAGACACCATCAGATACAGCATTGTCTCAAAATGGCTGGACTTTTGCCTGGAGCCCCCATGTGGGTTGAAAAGCCAGCCCGGTCCCCACACTGCCTCTCTCATTTGACTGTCATCATAAATTTATATGCCCTGGGTCCCAAAATTTATCACATGTAGCTTGAAGTACATTTGTATCAACTGTGTATTTATTTTTTCATTGCACATTTATAATATTTCATTTCTACCACCTGGCCTTTTGATAGACCCATTTGAGGACTTAGCCAACATTTCTTACCTTGTTTCCAAAGAAAAATTTATCTGAGTTCCCACCGATCTCCACAGTAAGTGTTGAAACTCAGCCCCTGTAAGTTAGGAACGCTGGGTGCTCACCGATTCCAAACCACAGAGAGGAAAGGGAGTGGGGAGGCCAAGACGGCCCACCTTCAGTCCCACGCCTCTGAGTCCACTTACTTGAGTTCTGTGGTTCAAAAACAGAGCAGGAAACAGAGCCCTTCAAGGACACTTTGAAGCAGTCTGGGAAGTGCCACAAAGCTGTCATTAACTGGGTGCTCGTGCCTCTCAATCAGCCATAGGGTAGCTCCGTTCCCATAAAAACATCATGCTGATCAGGCAGCAAGAACAGAGACTCAGGGGTGGCTGGGAGGGGCAGCAGCTCTTATCCAAACGGCTGACAATACCCCAATCAGTGCCAGGGGCAGCAGGTCATGGGCAATCTTTTCCGAAACCGCTCTTTATGGAGGAAGAAATAACTTCGGCATCTCCCTGGCTCCTCTGTTAAGAGCTGACTTATGTGCTGTGATTTAAAAAAAAATAATAAAAGGATAATTTAGGATCCACTGTCCCTTTTGTAGCTATGCAAGTTATAAATTATAGTGTTACAAAATGTAGCCGTTTTAGTTCCCAGTGGGTCCTGTTCTTTGTGTGTATATTTATCCAATTGTCTGATTCACTTAAGTTTGTAACTACAGGGTCTTGCTCTGGGTTTACAAAATGAATAGCTCTAAAAAGTCAAAGCAGCAATCAATTCTTTAAAACCCAGATTTGCCCTGTTTGGAGTCATATAAGGATAGCTTCATGATTATCCAAAACAGACCTAGAGACAAAGGAGCCCCGCGACCCCCTACAGCAACCTGGACTGTGATTTTTCTCTTTACTTTGAATAGCGCTCCATCAGTGAAGAACTACTCTGGGTGATATTGATCTCCTGGGTCTTGTTCAAAAGTGAGATGACAGGTCTATTTTGGATGATAAGTAGATAAGGATTATAAATTCACCTTGAAAATAAATAAAAATAGCTCATCTCACCCTTTTATTTATGTCTCTCTTAGAAGAGGAATTTAACCTACTCTATAGAAAACAATCTTCTTCCCAGGCTTGAGGATACTTTGCAAACCTCAAAACCAGCTTTTATTGGGTTTGAGTAATTTTTAAGCCACTGAAAGAATTAAAGATCTAATTTTTCCCCCTTACAATCTGCCTCAGTCTGTGCTAAGAATCATTACTGCAAATTTTTGAAAGACAAGCCCAAGTGAGCTTTCTAACTAGGGCCCAACCTGATATTTACAAGGAAGCCTCCCCTCTCCTCCCTGGCTGGCATCATCTAAATTCCCTAACACCTGGTACGTCCTACTTTTCACTTGTGAATTAGAAGCTACTAACATAAATTCAATCTAACATTTACAGTCTGCACATAAAGATTGCCTACAAATCTGGGCTGCAATAGAGCAAGAATATGAGAAACTCAAATGAACTTGATCATCCCTGGGCCTCTGAAAATCACCAGCTAGCCAGGTTACTTGTTGAATTACATTGCCACACATTTATTGAGCATCTGCTATGTTCCAGGTACTTGCCAAGGTCTTGGAATTGCCTGAAAGCAGAACAGTTACGCTTCCTCACTGCATATAAATAATACACCAGAGTCAGAGATAAGCCAGCAGGTCACTGTGGCTCTTTCTGGCATCTGCTTTGATAAGGGGGGATCAGGATATTCTAGAAGCAGAAAGAAAGCATAGTTATATGTTGGTCAAGGAAGAACTCTTGAGCATGATGTGTTGTGGGAACTAGAATCAGTTCACCAGGTGTCAGGCACCCTAAACTCATCAGCATATGGCTCTAAAATATATGCTATTAAAAAACAAATGGAGGTGAAGGTTTTAAGGAGAAATCTTGGTTCTATTTGCAAGTTCTCATGAGTCTATAATTATTTCAAAATTAAAAGTTAAAAATAAATACTAACAAAAAGATGATACTGAGGGACTCCTCCTGGGACAGCCTGTTGTCCGTATTTGACTCCAAGTGTGTGACACCTTCCCAGTCTCCTGGGGGCCCTGCTCAAGACAGTCTGGCAATTGGTTTCAAAATTCTTAATATTTTAAACAAGGGCCCTATATATTTATTTCATGCTGGGACCCACAGATTATGTAGTTGTTCTTGCCGTTTTCCATGGGGTTCTTTAAGAAAGGGAGTTTGGATTAGGAGGTTTCAGAGCAGGAGATTTTGGGTAAGGGGAGGATGGGCAGAAAGAACTCAGAAAAAGGATGAATTAGGTATCCGAAGGCCCTGCCGTTTCTATACTTGAGTTATGTCTAAGGCTGTCTTTCAATGCAACAATATTTTTTTAAAGACTAGAAAAAATTGTATGACTTCATAATAATCAGTTGAGGCTTGTTTTTCTAATATCTATAATTCGCATGAAATGTTTTGTCGTAATTGGATGATTAATTCGCCAATAGCAACTGTGTTTTCCCGTCCTGGTTGTGGCCACATACCTTTTCATATGTTTTGTGTATCATGAGAGCTTACTGCAAATTGAGACGTTTGCACTTAGAAATGGACGTGATTTGGCATGAGAAGGAGATACGCGGGGGTTGCAGAAAGATTCAAGGTTCAGGAAGGAGGACTGATGAGGGAGAACAGGTGAAAGGGAAGGAGGGGCGAGGGATGTGTAGAGGGAGAAACAGTGGATAGCGGCAGCCTCTCAGTGGAGACCACATTGACCAGAGACTGAATGAGGTGAGGGGGCGAGTCTAAGTCCCGAGAAAAGAATCACAGAGAAACCAGAATGCCTGGCACAGGGAAGCTATGAGAATATGGCAAAGAATGAGGTCAGAGAGTTGTCATGAGGGACCTGGGGGATGACAGCTTATTCTAATTTGACGGGATTGTAGATATGCAACTTGAATTATTAGCTCTTAGAAACCCTCCAATATATCTGGTCCTAATTCCTGGAACCAATCAGTGGTACCTTCTAAGGAGAGAGGATATCTGCAGGTGGGATGAAGTCAGGGATCTTGAGATGGAGAGATTATCTAGAGTTGTCTGAGTGGACACTAAATGCCATCACAAGTGTCCCTATAAGAGAGGCAGAAAGAGGTTCTTCACACACAGAAGAATCGGGTGTAATATGACCACAGGACAGAGACTGGAATGATACTGTTTGTCAAGGAGCCCCCAGAAACTGAAAGAGGAAACACATTCTCCTTGGTACCTCTGGAGAAGGTGTCCACACCCTTGCTGCTGGCTCAATGAAATTGACTTTGGGCTTCTGGACCCTTGAACTATGAGATAAATTTCTGTCTTTTTAAAGCACCAAGTTAGTGGCGATTCATTACAGCAGAATACAAAATGAATACAGTAGCACATGAATGATGTTTAAGGACAGGCTAGATAAGGTTGCCAAGGGAACAAGTGTTGATAGCAAAGAGAAGATGCTGGAAGGTAAACTCTGGGTATCTCCAACATTTAGAAAAGGAAAGGCAAGGACTGATCTGAACTGATGAGTGACTTCCATGTGTGCAACACTGTGTATGTAGATTGAGAAAATATCCAAAAGAATTAATTTGCCAGAGCAGAGGTGATCATAAGTTTCTAACTTTTCTGCAAATTTGCAGTGTTTAGGAAACCTATAGACTTTTCACAAATTAGGAAAGAATATTTAATCAATTTATTGTATATCCCAAAGGTCAGGTCACTCTAGCTAGCATCTGGGTGACACAAATGTGATAATTTTTTTTTTATTTCCTCTGGTAAGATTGTGTACCTATGTATTAGATACAGAACATTTGTATCAAATTGGAGAAAAACCACAAGTCAAATGATTAACTAAGACTTAATTACAGCCTATAGAATATATTTTAAAATAGTGGGTTTAAGTCACAATTTATTTTTATCGGTTGTTCAAAACATTACAATGCTCTCGACATATCATATTTCATACATTTGATTCAAGTGGGTTATGAACTCCCATTTTTGCCACGTGTACAGATTGCAGAGTCACCTTGGTTACACATCCACGTTTATACGTACTGCCATACCAGTGTCTGTTGTATTTGAAGTGGGATCTGATAGCTCCATGTACATCATAATCTGATTGATGACTGAGCAGACAGAAATTCTGACAAATTTAATCTTCTCTGCAAAAACACAGGTTTTTGACTGAGGGGATGGACTGAGCCCATAAACGGGAATGACACATCATCGTTTCTATGAATTTTGGTTAATATTTTCTCTATGCAAAGCAAAATTAAGTGATGAAATATGCAGTCCTTAAATGAAAGAATGTGCTCAAGAATGAAAATGCTATTAATAAAAACCCAGTGAATAGAAAGCTCCCAAATAAAAGTCAAATGACTTAAGCTGAGTGATCAGGGGCTTGGGTGTGTCCACACGAACAGAAGTGGATTTCTTCTTGAAGGTAATATATCACTTAAGATGCAGGAAATGCACACAGGTTCATGGTATCAAAATAATCTCATCAAAGCAGAAACACTGCGGGAAATGGCTTTCTGGGTCCCTGTAACAATTTCAAATTATTATTTTCCTTTTACTTCTTTTCCTCCATCTCCACTCCTCTTTCTTTCTCCAAAAAGATCCTGTTAGCCCAGACAAATGAGGCAAGTCAATAACATCCACCCAAGTAGACAGGATATATTGAGCCAATTCAAAGGTGGGTGAGCAGCAGCTGTGGTCTTGCCTGTGAAATTAGCTCAGAGGTGGCTTCTGCACAGTGAAGCATCGGGACTCCTTCATTTACACCTCCCTGTCAACACGGAAACGGTGTAGACTTAGGTAAAAACCTGTTTGCCGGTGCTTTGACATCCAAGACTGTGTGTATATGTGTGCAAGAGGAAAGAGAAGAAGGGGAAAGGGAGAGAAATGATGCTTTTCAATCTCTTTTAAAGATTTTTAAAGCAGACAGCCATGAAACAGATTGATCTTTTATTACTTCTGAATTGAGGACAGCTTCCTCTCTTTAAAGCTTCAATTATATTGCATATTTTTATGATTTTAGAAGATACCATGGTAACTTAGGCAATGAACCCAAACCAGGCTATTTAATGTACTGAACCATGTACCATAAACCTCTGCAGTTTTACCAATCTAAATCAGAAATGACTCAATTACAATGGTTTTAGCTGAATTTTTCAAATGCAATTAAAATATAAGGCTTGTAGGAAATATTAAATCTAACCAGAAGAAAAAAATAAAACAGGTATATGTAAGTATTATAGATATGTAAGTTCATTTGACATTATTCTTTTAATATGTGAAGTAGAACTTTAGAGTTTTTATCACATGTTAAAAGTCACTTATAATTCTATGGGAAGTGTTCACATTTCAGGAAAGATTTAGTGTCTAAAAATTATACTGGCTTCTTGCTTGTGCAAAATTATTCCATGACATAGAAAAGTATTCATAATAAAATTGGAGTCAAAAGAGGTTATAACAACAGTAGATATTATAAAATATCAGGATTTCAAAGTTACTTGAATATATGTTTGTATATAATGAAAAGACAGAAATAATGGAAGTAATGTTAACAGCTGTTATCTTGAATGTTGGAATTATAAATTATTTTCTCCTTTGTGCATTTCTGTTTGTTTTAACAAATTTTATAACATACAATTTCATTTTAGTATGAAATCGAGAACACCAACACAAAAAGTTATCTTAAAAGAAAAATAACAAGTTCAAATTCCAACTATTAAAATAATAGCCATGAAACTTATTTACTATTAAATAAATCTATATAGTGCAACTATATATATATATATATATATATATATATATATATATATATATAAAATTTTTTTTCATGCAGAGCAGTGTTGTGATCTTAAGGTACACTCAACATTGACTTTAGCTTTTTTCAACACTGACTAAAGCTATCACAGAGAATCAAGCCAATCAGAAAGCAGTGATTTATTTTGGTGGAGAAGTGGATATTAGTGTTGAGCCAGGAGGTGGCTATTGAGGACAGTTTCCCAGAGAGGAGGAAGTTGTGTAGAGAAGGAACCTCAGAGGACTTCATGAGGTACCTTGAATCTTTGAAAAAATATGAAGTTTTGCATGTTGTAGAACAATGAGGTTCAGGGCAGAAGAGCCACTCGGGGTTCATAAAAGAAAAACTAAGTTAGAAAATATATAGTTTAGACAATGCTCAGAGATGCAAGCTTCCAAGTATCCAGAATAAAGATTGAGATCTCAAAAAGTTTGTACCTTAAGACAAGGGATATATTAGCCCCAGGTATAATATATTAAAGTCCTCAACCAAATATTAACCGTATAAAGCATGCTAGAACAAAAGAAAGCCGTCTTTAAATAAAATAATAATAATAATAATAATAATAATAATAATAATAATAATACAGAAGCTCAAGTATGCAGCACTAATAATATTTAGCATATAAATCAAAAAATCAAATCAAAAATATAAATTAAAAAAATGTATAGAGATATATAAAATATCAGGAATAAATAAGTAAAAGAGAAGATAGAAGAAGTAAACAAAAGGAAACCTAACAAAAACTATGAAAATTTAAATTTTATCATTTTGAAATGTAAAAAGAAAATTGTAATGTATGGATTTAACAGTAAACCATACACCAGTGAAAAAACATTGGTGAAGTGAAAAATGGGTATTTGAGTCTACTAAAGAGACAGAAATCACAAGTAATTTAAACAGAGGAAGATAACATATATGATTAAGCTATGACAGAAGACTGTAAGATACAAAATAATTCTAAAGAGTAACCTAGGACTGAGAAAAAGGTAGACAAAGAAAGACAGACATGGAAAGCAGGCCCACCTAAAGCCTCAAGTTCAGATTTTGTTAGAGAAGGTGCGGTTGTAGCCTTCTGAATTGCAGAGAAGATTTCTGGATTTCCCAGGTCAGACTGGTCCATAGTCACAGAACAAGCACCTTAACTGGTAAGAAGGTGCTCAGTGCAAATAAAAATATCTGCACTAAGAAGGTGTAGGAAACATACCTCTAGCCACAGTGACCCAGGGACACTGAGAGCTGGGATGCTCTTGCGGGCGGGTGGTCTAGAGTGTACAGTAGCTATACTGAGAAGTCCACAGAAGAAAAACTTCCGGGGTGGCAGGGGTAGAGGAGCAGGCCAACAGGAGTCAAAATGTGGGGTCAGTTGGAAGTTTTGGAAATTGTTGGGAGGTCTACATGAAGGTGATGGCCAGTTTATGTCAGGTTTACAATGTTATAGAATATTTTGGACATATGGCTAGGGAAGAGGGTCACTAGACACCAAACATCTGCATCACTGATCAATTATGCAAGAGTCTGACCAAAAGAGATGCCACCTGTTTTCTGAATGTCCCTCCTGTAACACCTACTGAGTAGCTTAATAAAACATGTATAGAGGGGGAAATGGCATAGAAAAACTATATATATATATATATATATATATATATATATATAGAGAGAGAGAGAGAGAGAGAGAGAGAGAGAGAGAGAAATAACAGTAAAAAAATGGACTATTTCACATAAGACCTGGGGAAGGAACAGGGGGAAAGAAAATGAGAATTTCATTTGTAGCAGAAATATTTTTCAAAACTTGAGGCTGAAATAAAGAAAATTTTAGGTAGTCAAAAGTTTGGGTGAATCAGTTACTAATTGATCTACACTGTGAAAAATGCTAAGGAAAGTTGTTTTATGTAAAAGGAAATGATATTAAACAAAAGTCCAGAACTACAGGAATAATAAAAAAGAATCATAAAATGGCAAAAAGTGGGACAAATATAAAATGACAATTATTTTCACTATTATCACATCTTTAAGACTAGTGATCATTAGATTAGTGCCGCAGTCTGGCTGGGCACAATTCAGGAGCCACTTGTCAAAAGAAACTAACTTTATTTTTAGAACCACACACGCCAAACAAAACAGCTCCTCAGGAAAAAACCCTCAGAGTCCAACTGCCACCACCGGCTTCCCACAAGCCTCTCTCCCCAACACCAGCCTCTCCACCTCCCACAATCCTCCTGCTCTTGAGGCTGATTGGCTGGGTCGTGTGGGTGGAGCCAAAGAAGTCCCCCAATGAGCAGCTCCGTGGTGTGAAAGAGCAGGGAAACAGCCCAATGAGCATCACCGCAGAGGAGCCAATCAGCTAGATGTTGCTGGGGCCGCTGTGAGCCAATCATCAGCTGGCAGTCTGAAGGGCGGGGAAACAGCCCAATGAACATCACTGCAGAGGAGCCAATCAGCTAGATGTTGCTGGGACCGCTGTGAGCCAATCATCAGCTGGCAGTTTGAAGGGCAGGGAAACAGCCCAATGAACATCACCACAGAGGAGCCAATCAGCTAGATGTTGCTGGGGCCGCTGTGAGCCAATCATCAGCCGGCAGCTGGCAGTTTGCTGGCAGCTGGAAGTTTGCTGGGGCCCCTTTGGCTGTGGCTCTCAACAGATTAGGAACAATAAAAATGTGTGATAGGGTTTGTAACATACAGAAGTGAAACACTGGTATATAAGAGCATATCAGTGAGTAAAAGTGTTCAGTGAAATCACATAGTAATAAGATACTTACACAAAAATGAAATAGCTATTTATAAAGTTTATTAAGGAATGTCAGAAGCCAAGTTAAGGATGCATAGTGCAATTTCTAAAGAAACCATTGAAATAACTTTTTAAAACAGGAAAATATAGCTAAAAAGCCAATGGAGCTATAAAGGGAATAATAAAAATTTGAGTCATGACAAAGAAGGTAGGAAAGAAGAAACAAAATAACTGAGGACCAATGGGATAAGTGGAAGCAAATAACAAGACAGAAGACTTAAATATATGAACATATCTAAAATTATATTAAATGTAAATGTAACAAACTGATTTTTTAAAAAGCACAGATCTTAAGGCTGAATTTAAAAAGCAAAGCCCAGCTGTGTGTTGTTTTTAAGAATGACTTAGTATGAACATGGGTTAAAATAAATAAATTTAAAAAAAAAACACCAATCATAAGTATGCTGGAGTGCCTATCTTAATAACATACAAATTGTATTTTAAAAAAAGTCACAAACAGAAATGTTTCATAGATAGCAAAAACACTTTTAAATGTTCAGGTATACTAGAACAAAGAGATACTACATAGAGTTCAGAGATAAGGGGGATTTTTTTGGCGGGGGGGGGGGGGGGCTACTGAGGATTGAACTCAGGGGTGCTCAACCACTGAGCTACATCCCCAGCCCTATTTTGTATTTAGAGACAGGGTCTCACTGAGTTGCTTAGTGCCTTGCTTTTGCTGAGGCTGGCTTTGAACTTGTGATCCTCCTGCCTCAGCCTCCTGAGCTGTGAGGATTGTAGGTGTGTGCCACCATGCCCAGTGAGGAGAAATATTTTTTAATGATAAAATGTCAATACATAATGAAGACATAACAACCTTAAAGTGTACCTAACTCTAGAGCTTCAAAACATATGAAGGAAAAAATGAGATAAGAATGGTAAAAATGGACCAATTTATAATTATAGCTGAAAAATTTACTCCTCTCCTCTCAACTAATAATAGAATAAATAGAAATAATATAAAACACTTGGATAGCATCCTAAACCAATTAACAGATTCACATATTTTGAACAATATATTCCAGGACAGTAGAATGCACAAGTATAAAGGGAATATTTGAGTTAAAATCCATAAAATGTCTCAATAAATGCCAAAGGATTGCAATGTTACTAAGCATGTTTGGAAACACTGAATACTTGAAAATTGATAAACACATTTCTAAATAAGTTATGGGACTAAGAATTAATCACAATTAAACTTAGAAAATATTTTGAAGTGAATTGTAGTGAACACCCAGCATGCTAAGATGGATGGGATGGAAGTTCAGCAGTGATTAAAGAGCCCTGAGTATGAACCTGGAAGGTTTATGTTCCAAAGAATAAAAGGGTCAAGTCACTGCTCTAAGTTATCAACTTCATAACTAGGAAAACAAGAGCAAATAAAAAGCAAAATAAACAGAAGATGATTTTAATTGAAATTAGAGTAAAAAATCAGTGGAACAGAAAATGGCAAAATAGTAGAGAAAATCATCCAAACCAAAAGTTGGTTCTTGGAAAATATTATTGAAAATAACTTGACAACAAGATTGACTAAGAAAAGAGAATGCCTAAAAAGAGAAGGAGAAGGAGAGAGGGAGGGGAAAATTGAGAGACAGAAAGTGAGACAGGACAGAGAAGTACAAAGGACAGTATGAGGAATGAAAAGGGTCTATTTCTACAGAACCTACAGGTATGAAGAGAATAGTAAGGAGAATATTGACAACATTTTACCAGAAAATTGAGCAACTACCTTAAAATTGGTAAATACCTCAAGAGTCACAAAACT
The DNA here is from genome assembly GCF_964194105.1 of Spermophilus citellus. Lineage (NCBI taxonomy): Eukaryota > Metazoa > Chordata > Mammalia > Rodentia > Sciuridae > Spermophilus > Spermophilus citellus. Next base: position 163,095,537 of record NC_138186.1, read on the forward strand.
TACACAAGAGGAAAGAGAAATTTTAGGAGCCTTATATTGGTTAAAAATGTTAAATTTATATTTAAAAACCTTTCTCCAGAGAATATTCCAGGACAAATATTTGAGGAAGAAATAATCACAACCCAACCTTAAATGAACCTTTCCCAAAATACAAGATAAGGGATGAGGTGAGCATAAACATGGTACCAAAGCCAGACAAGACCACCATCCATCAAAAACATGGATACAAAAGTCCTCAATAAAATATGACCAATTCAAACACATTTTTATAAAATATGTATGAAGAAAATCCAAAGAAATATTCAGAACAATTACTAGAGCTAGTGAGCAAACTTAACAAAACTCTAGTATACAAATGAGTGCAAATTTTGATGTGTTCCTCTAGATCTGTTACTGAACTTTTAGAAAATGAAATATTTGTGTGAAAACTTGAAGTGTGTTCAGTACGAAGTATGTAGGTCTTTGCACTAAAATCTGCAAATAATGCTGAAAGTTGTAGAGATGTAAATATATGAAAAGCTATTCTGTGTTCATGGATTGGAAGGCTCCTATTAATTAATAAGATTTCAGCTCTTTGAAAAAGAAACCAATAAAACTATAGATTCCACACAGTCCTGATTATAAACCTACTAGGTTTTTTTGTCTTATTTAATTCTTTCTCTTTTTTTTGGTAAAAACTGAAAATATGATTCTAAAATTTATATGAAATTGTAATCAAGGAATGCAATGCTGAAAGAGAATAGCAAGATGCACAATTTATCATACCTGAGTGAAAGATTTACTATAAAGTTCTGGTAATTTAGTTGCCATAATTTTAGTTGCTCAGTAGACAAATTGATTATTGGATCAAAATAGGGTCCAGAAATAGACATATACAAGATATTACTTATTGTTCAAATTTTTGTCTTTAATTTTTGACCAAGATGCAAAGGTAATTTAATGGAAAAGATAGTCTTTTCAACAAAGGGCACTGGACAAACTAGACACCAGTATGGAAATGAAGGGACCTCACTGCCACCTCATTCCATACTCAAAAATTAATTCTAGATGAGATTCAGGAATATAAGTTTCTAAACAACATTTGAGATATTGTTTTCAAACTGGGGAGAGAACAACTTCATAGAGAGAATGGAAAATCAATAATCACAAAAGAAAAGTGATAATAAATTAGAGTTCATCACAAAACTTTCTTTTCTTTTCTTTCTTTTTTTCCCTGGTACTGAGGATTGAACCCAGGGGCATTTAACAACAGAGCCATATTCCAGCCCTTTTTTATATCTTATTTAGAAACAGGGGCTCATTGAGTTGCTTAGGATCTTGCTAGGTTGCTGAAGCTGGCTTCTAACTTTTGCTCCTCCTGCCTCAGCCTCCCAAGCCTCTGGAATTACAGGCATGCACCACCACCCCACCTCTGGCTAATTAAAACCTTTGCTCATCCCAGAACACTGTTAAGGAAAGGAATAGGCAAAACCGTAGTCACACACTGAAGTGCAATTAAATTTGCAATGTTTGTACTTTCAAAATGGCTCTATCTCCAGAAAATATAAAAACTTCAATAGCTTCAATTTTACCTCAATTAAAACCACATCATCATCATATAAGATGGACAAACCATTTAAACAGTCCCTTCAAGAAGAAAGATACACAATGGTCCATAAGCACATTCAAATGTGATAAGGGTCTTCCTCAAGGAAGTGCAGATGACCACTCATACAGAGAGACAAGAACAGCTGAAATTTAAAATTCTGGAAATACCAAATTTTGGCAGTGAAGAATTGGAAGGATAGGAAAGGTAGCAGAATACAACAGTTACTAATATGGCATTATGTAAAAATGTGGATGTGTAACCGATGTGATTCTGCAATCTGTATTTGGGGTAAAAATGGGAGTTCATAACCCACTTGAATCTAATGTATGAAATATGATATATCAAGAGCTTTGTAATGTTTTGAACAACCAATAAAAAAAAGAAACACTGGACATTTAAAAAAAAAAAAAGAATTGGAACTCTCCGTGGATGCTGGGAGAGCATGTGGTGCGACCATTTTAGAAAACATTTTGATAGTTTCTACAAGGAGAAAGATTCATATGTCTAGGACCCAGCATTCGACTCTTCCCCATTTTTTCAAAAGAAATGAAAATATATGATCATAAAAATATCTTTAGAGGAGTGTTTCTAGATGTTTTATTCATAATGTCAAAAACCCCAAGACCACAATGGATGGACAGATAAGTGTATATATAAGTGTAGTATATATGTGGCATATATGGGAAATATGCAATGTACCATTGGAAATACTAATTATTTATTAACAGAGCAGAGAGTTGATAACATACAATAACAAATGATTCTCGACAATGCAATGCTGAGCAAAAGAAGTCAGACACAAAAGACTATGTTCTGTAAAATCCTATTTGCATTAATGTAAATTAGGCAAGATGACTCCTTGCTGTAAAGAAATCAGGCAAGTTGCTGTTTCTGGGTGAGAAGGTTTGACGGTGGTGGAGTCTGAGTTGATTGTATGAGGAGCTGCATACATTCTGTATTGTTTACATAGATATATGCATATAGGAAAGAAAATTGAATTTGATAACTCAGGTTTGAATATTTTACTCTATGTGTTACCTTTAAAAGAAAGGTAGAAATAAAAATTGAATTCTTGTTAGATTTGCTTTTTGAAGTATCATGGTTTAGCCATTGTGAAAGTACTTTTTGTATTTTCTAGACTTGAACAAATGAGTGCATATATTAAAAATAATGAGGCAGGTTTTTCACTGGGGAACAGAGTTTCCTATTATAATAGTAAAACACAGAATGTGTCCAGTGGTATTGAATTAGAACCGGAGGCATCAGTGTGAACTCGGAGCTTTGCAAAGACAAACACAGGTGTCTGTGTAAATGTGTTTATGTGTGTTTTTCCCAAATCTTAATAAGCAGGGGACCTGGAACCAGGGAGTCACCTGTGGTGATGAGCACACCCCACGCTGGTCTTGGTTTCTAAATACCATTCTCTTCCCAAAGGACCAGAGCTCCCTGAATGAAAGGAAGAGTCCAGGGATGGCACACAGACAGGACACAGTGTTTCTGGAACTCTTTTGTGTCACAAAGTTAAGAAAGGCTCAGAGAATGACAGAAGAAATATCAAAAGGACCCAGGATCTGGGACAAATTAAGAATCTAAATAAATAGTGAATGTCATGGATTTTAATCCACTGACAAAAACAACCCCCAAGTCTCCTCTGATACTAATAATAAGTGAGAAAATGAACAAGCAAACAGGGCAAGGGAAGCCTCCCATTTACAGTACAATGCCAAATTATAAATATCAAAGGGCAAAGGGTCAGAAAATTATGAATAATTGCTAAAACTGTTAGGTGAGATGTGTATGGGTCTAGGTTATTTACGTAGTTTCAAGATATCTACCCACAAACTATTTATTATTTACCAAGGGAAAGTAGTACCTTATAGGGAACAGAGCTTTTGATTACCACCTGAGCCAAGCAATCCAAGTTACCAACACTGGGACAAACTGATATCATATGCCTTCTAATACTATTCAGTGAGAAAGACACAACATTCCAGTAGTATTCCTGAGAATAGCATAGAATAGAATTGAATAGTGAAGAAATCCCAGATAAATCCAAATTGAGACTCATTCTACACCATAGTGGGGCAGCATTCTTCATGAGGTTAGGGTCAGGACGAGACTGAAGATCTGTCAGGTGAAGCATGCTTCTCAATTAGATCCTGAACTGGGAGATGTGTGTGTATAATGTGTATCATGTAAATATGTGTGTGTTATTTATATATCTCCATAAAATATACTATTGGGATGATCAACAAATATAAATAAGCAGTGCCAATTAGAAAATACATCGTGTCAGCATTATCCTAAAATTTCCTGATTTTGAACGTTGTGTTTTCCATATTGAAGAGGATGTCCTTTTCCTAAGGAAGTCAATATTAAAGGATGGGAGTAGCTGGTAAAAGGTCCTGGCATTTCCGGCTTCAAAAGGAGAGAGGGAAAGAGGGAGGGGAGAGAAAGAAGAGGAAGAGGAAAATGGAGCAACAGGTACAGACGTGGGGTCTAGGAAAAGCCTATGTGGGGATTTCATGTACTGTTCTAGCACTTTTTTGTAAGTTTGAAATTATAGAAAATTCAGAAGTTAAAGAAAATATAGTGGGAAAGACTTGGCTTACACTTCGCAAAGAAAGATGGGAACATGCAGGTCTCTTCCATCGAGGACCACTGGGTGCTGGGTGTGATCTGTGGCCTCGCTGCTGGCAGTGGACACCCTTGGTGGCTCCTCACTGGCCTCAGAGCCACGTGGCACGAACTACCTTGGGGTTGTGCCTGGTGTCTCCCTCAGAAGCGCAACGTGCTGTGGCTGCAAGTTCTGAAATCTCAAGGCCTAGTCCTGCCATCTGAATTTGTTGGGGAAGAGATGGAGCTGGTAGCAATTACTGGAAATTGTATTGATCTCTTTCTTTAGTTTTACTCAGTTTTACTCAGATAAAAACAATTACATAGAGAAAGCAAAGGGGAAAAAAAATTGCTGTACAACTTAGACTAATTGAAAGAAAAATGTAGTTATTTAAAAAATTAACCAAGTTAAAAGAGATCAGATATTCTAGAATTCTCTTTAGAAGATGTCAGATGTTATGCAGCGCTTGCAGGAGCTGCAAGGCCAGAGGCCAGCAGTAAGAAGCTACATCATTCCTGCTGTGGTCTTCAGAGGAGTAGATTTTAGGAGGGAAAGACTGCAAGGAGAAATCTAAATATCAAAAGTAAATGAATAAGTCATCCACATTATAAGAAAGATAAATTTCCAAGGACAAAACTGGACACTCATCTATGACTAGTGGCTTCTCCAAGCAGAGCAGGATGTGTCTGGAGGGTTGGACTTCTTCTGAAAGGAGGACTTTTTACTTCTCCCTCCTCAGCTCGTCTCTTCAAAAATAATTTATTTAGGCAGCTGCTGTTTCTTGGGAGATTATACTTTTGCTTAAATGGCAGCTTTATAGAATTTTTTTAAAACAAAATACTGATACCATATGAAACATTTTGATGAGATCATGTACCATCTACTTGCATAGGATTCTTACAGGAGTTTTTTCAGCCAGCCTGCAAACATTGCCCGAGCCAAGCCTAATGTTTGGATGAACTGACTGCTGCCGGATACACAGGAATTCGCTGGTGTCTGGAATTTGCAGGGGAGTTTCTTTTGTATGCAATTTTTGCAGTGGAACTAGAGCCCTTGCTTGTTTGCCGTGCTGATTCCACATATATGCAGCATTTCTGATTCATTTATAAACACTTGTCAACAGAGATTTGAATCGTGGTGGTGCTGGATCGGAGAAATAAAAAGGACAAACTAGCAGAGCGGACTCACTCATGTGAACAAGGAGTCTATTAACTGATTTATTTATAAGGCTAGGAGGCAGAAGACAGTTGCCTTTCAAATTGTGTCACTACAATAGCCATTTTTATCTCCTGTAGTCTGTGTGTGTATAATTTAGTTTTCCTTCATAAATTATCCTTTCTATCTTTAGTTTTTCCCAAAAGTTTGTACTAGTCAAATGGAATAACAACCCTTACATATAATAATAGGGGAGGATTATATGAATTTTAAAAGATGCTCTTCAATGAGTTCCACTTAAATGAGTGAAATTAATGTATGTGCAGTGCAAGAAGGTTTGGCTCTTAATAAACACAAAGTATTATTCTTAAAAAAGATCACTATTTAAATAGCTTAGAGCTTTACTAAGAAAAAAAAGAAAAACACTCCATGAAGACAACCATGCTATTTCTTGTGATTAGTAAATTTGATTCCTGATACTGGGAAAGGCAACAACAGACATTAAGGAAGATCTTAGAAAAGATGCTAGGGTGTGTGAGGAGATGTAAGGGGGCGGGGGGTAGAAATGAGGTGAGGGCAACCACAGGGATCAGACAGTTTCCTGCAACAGCCTTCAGATGGCGCTATTATCCCTTAAGAGGTGAGTTCCCACCAACTAGTGGTAGCTGTGGGCTGGAGGGGGGAGAGGGTGAAGGGCAGGTTGGGGAGGGAGGAGAAAGGTGGGGAGTTTTCAGCTGGGAGGAGATGTTAATAAGCTGTGCCTGAAACTTGGGTGTGTCTGCAAAACACAAGGAAGAAACGTAAAACCTGGGGAGAGAAGGACTCTACAAATTGAATTAAGTAACCCTTTTCTGATTAAAGCAAAATGGGTTGAATTTTTGGCAAGAAAATTTTGAACATTTTGGTTTTTCTTTCTGATCTTTGGATGTTTGACCTGGCATGCAGGACTTCGTGAGCAAAATAAAAATGTAAGATTGAATTTATATGCTGCCGTGTCTAACACTGGCTAGCTCTCCTCTCCCTGGCCTTCTTTTTGCAAGTCAATACTGCAAACAAATTAATATATAACTGCACAAAAATGCTCTTATTTCTCTGTTGTCTTGGTGCCCATTTACCCAACCTGAAAGGAAGAACAGATCAGCCATTTTTAAAATCCATTTCAAGAGAGATTATAACAATTACCTATCCCGTCAGTCTGTGTCATTAAGTACAAATGAGTCTGTGATGAGAAAAGTCAAAGCTCCATTTTATTAGTCTTAATTTTAGTTTTTATTTTTAGATACCTAATTTGCTTTCACATTTGATACCTGAGACAAAAGCATAGTCTACTGCTGATGTCTCCGTTTTCCCTGCCGTGACTGTAATTGGGCACTCTCCTAGTGGCGGCACGCTGTTGGCGTAGATACCGTGAAGCAATGAAGACGACTAGATTAAAAAGAAGTCTTTTAATATATTTGTGATTAACTGGCAACTATAATAAGAAGTCACAGGGAAATGGAAATAAACAGAAAAGGTTAACAAGGTAGGACACAGAGATGATTATGTGCACGGGAGGAAGAAAGGGAAAACAGTCGCCCAGCCTTCCCTCTGACACCAACCTGTTTGATAAATAAGTAATGGGGAAAAGAATTTCCGCCCTCAGATTTACACATTTTGTACTCTTCTAGCTTGACCTTTGTACACGGCCACAAATCCCATGCTAAAGAGCAAGGCTATGAATTATGTAAAACAAGAAGCGGTTCAAAGGCTTTGCCTTAGAAATAAGTAGCTTCACCTTCTACCTCGATGGAGAAGACAGATCTCCTTCCATTGACTTTTTATCCAGAGTTTTGAGGATTTTTAAAAAATTTCCTTGACAATTTTGTTTACTCACTCATCATCCAAAAGATTGCTCAACAGATTGTCCAAACGAAAATTATTTTGTTTTTAAGCATAGCGGAACTGGTGATTGGAATCCAAAGTTCCTGTTGCTGATATCTGCCATGCTTAGTATCCTAGGATAAACTTCAGGACTATGCCTTTGAGGGAAAACCCTGGATAAATGACAGTCTAAAACAACAACATGTTGGCTAGTTTTCCAAATATGTCCAACCAGAAAGTGTTAAGACAGCTGAAAAGCCCTGGGAGATGCCAGATGTTTAATATCAGAAAGTGGATACAAAAATGATAAGCAACGGACCTCAGCTATGGAATCTGGGTGATGGGCCCAGAGTGATTGCTGGAAACTGATTTCAGTTATGTTAAAAGCAAAGAAAGTAAGCTATAGCCAAACTTACTAAAGGGGAATAAAAGACTCAGGGCGGAACATGATGATCATTATTATCCAAAGTACAGGTATGAAGACATGAATTGGTATGAATATACTGTGTGTATGAAAGATATGAAAAAATTGTGCTCTATATGTATTATAAGAATTGTAATGCATTCCACTGTCATATATAAATAAAAAAGACTAATAAAATAGATATTACTCCTGTGAAACACAAGGTCTTAGAGCAACCCTACTCTTGCCTAAAGGAGGTGAGCCATGCACAATTTAGAGGAGGAAAAGTACACAATGAGAGTCTGTCTTACACTGAACCGCTCTGTCTTAACCATGACAGTATGTGGTGTTCTCAGCATTTAATTAGCCAAGCACTAAGTTTTATACACAAGATCCTAGACTAAGTATTTTATAACTCTCTGAGATACCTACAGAGAGAGAAACTGAACTGTCAAGAACAGAAGCAACTTCTTCACAGTCAATTAGATAGAATTCACATCCAGTCCCCAAATACCCTCAACCAATACACCCACTGCCCAGTCCCCAAATACCCTCAACCAATACACCCACTGCCTTCACGTCTCATCTTCCAGGGTGGCTTGGTCTCAGCATGGCCCCAAACATGTTTTTCTATTATGTGGTCATCCACGTTGAAATTTAGGAAATCCATCTTTGTAGGATTGCTTTACTCTCAGAATAATCCCAATCATTGTGGGATTTTGTTTGTTTTATCACCATGAGGTGGTAACTGTTTCTTCTCTTTCATAGATTTCTTTGCCTGAGAACTTTGTGGTCTACATATTCCCACCAGACCAGCTGGTATTCAAATCCTTCCTGCACTGAACGTTGAACATGTCTGTAATAGCTGTTTTCTCACAGGGGAGAGAGCACCCCCTTACCTGCAGGGTACCTGCATCTGCACCCATTAGCTCCATGGTGCTTTGAATGACCTGCTCAATTCTGTGGACTTTGAAGCATGGCTCCGTTAGATTGTACAGGGGCTAAGCTTTGATTTTATCCCTTAAAAAGTCAAAACCTATAATTAGACCAAAATAAAACCAGAAAGTTTCTAATTCTCTGTGGAGAAAACCACAGATCTATTCATACTTTTTAGTCTGAATCAGCTGGTGATACTATAGAGAGGTCAATCTGCTCACAGAGCTGTCTACCAGGACATAAAACATGATTCCTAATAACACTGTGTTTCAAATACCTGAAGGTGATTCCAAAACGTTATGAACCATGTATTAGAAAAAAAAATGGGGGATATGGAGAATTTCTTTCCTATAGATCAATTCCAAGTTCTCACAGGAAAGGATAAATCAATCAATAAATAAATAATCACTATATGAATTCTGTTATTTTAAATTCTCTTTTTTTCTTGTATAATTGTGAATTGCCTGGCAACAATTAAGTCACAAATATTTACCTTTTGGATATTGGCTGTGAAACTCCAAGACCAGCGGTAGACTCAGGTCTCCAGGCCTCGGTGCCAAAGTTCTGAGCAGGTGGGGTTTGGGCCACAGAGTTTCATTGTTTCTGCTCTAATCAGCAATGGAGTTCTTTGGCTTGAAGCCTGTAGACAAAAGAGTGAAAATTACAAGAATCAAGATAATGCTACTATTTGGGAGTTTTCCACCTAGTTAATTCACTCACATCTATCACCACAATACACACACACACACACACACACACACACACACACACACCTCTTTACACATATATGCACACACATATATAATAAAATAGTATAATAATAAGTATCTCTATATATGAATAAAATACAGTGGTAGACTTGAGTGAATGTATTTTTTCAGGTCTGGTTCCAGCCGATCTCCTCTCCACAGAAGTCTTAGCAAACCCACTCAAACTTAATGTGCAGCAGCAAGATCTCTGTCCTGCTACTACTTTCATCCTCCTCTTGGATGATGTTACTAGATTAGTTATCGTCGGGTGGTATGACAATGACTCCAAAATAGACAACTAAATGGGACGAATACCTGTCTGTCTTACATCATTGAAGTATATAGTTATGACATGAGCAAACAGATACTCAGAGAGGCAAAAGACTTGCTTAAAAATACATACGTGCCACATTAGGTTTTCAATTCATTCCATTCTATATCTATTTGAGCCTATGGGGGCCTCTCCATTAAAATGAATGCATTAGGACAGTCCTGAACCTTAAGCAACATATTTATTTCATTTAATATTAATTTAGGATTTGCCTAGGTTGTTTATATAGCTATCATCCATTGATTTTTCACTTTTATTTAATATTCCACTGCAAGACTATTCTACAATTTAATTTTCCTCCTTCTCTTGGTGATGTAAACCTTCCATCTTTGCTATGAGGCACAATGCTTCTGGAACATTCCTACAAATATCCATTGGTGCCACATGCACAAATGATTTTCTAGATTTACACCTAGGAATAAAATTATGGAATCAAAAGGTACACGGCTATACAACCTTAATAGATAATGCCGATGCATTTCCAAACTGGGTGTACCCACTTACTCTCATACCCCTCTGCGTATGCACTCAACAGCTCCACATCCTTGCCAATGCTTGGTATTCTTAAGCCTTCTTAACTTTTCTTTCAATGATTAAAACGATTTATTATTCTGTGAAATGTCTTCTCATATCATTTGCCAATTTTTCAATTGGAGACTTATTTTTTTAGAGCTTTTAAAGGATGCTCCCACATTTTGGTCACACAGTCTTGGCTATTTGTGCAGGAGACCATCTTCTCCCAGTCGGTGGCTTGTCCCATGTGCTTGTTCCTCTAGTTGCACAGTGTGGCACTGCCCTGCACCAATTTCCACATCCCCTTTGTGACTCCGGATCCTCACAGTTCTGCTTCTCTTTGTCTTTTTGTATCTCAAGGCCATATTTTTTCATAAGCTGCCTGACCTGCAGGGACCAGACTCAGGCTGCGCCTGTCCTGGGAATCCCCCCTCTGCCTTCCTATCAAATCATCTGATGCGCTTCTCTCTGGTCACTTCTTTCTCTGGTCCTCTTGCCCCATGAGCTGTGTTAGCCACTGCGGCCTCAGGTGGTCCAGTCACTGTTCCAGATGCTCCCTGGCTCCCAGGGTGCCCAGCACTGGGAAGGAGGGTGGCTGGCTGCCTACAGGTTTTGAAATAGAATCAATTATAAGACAGTTACTCCCTGGACCACTATCTCCTTTTTAAACTTATTTTTTAGTTATGACCCCTGAAAATACAGAACGTTCTTCTCCCAAGAAGCCATATGGTTGAACTTCAGAATCCAAAGCTGCCTCAAACATAAAACGCCCGTCTTCCCAGGAAAACCTCCTTCTCAGCACTTTCACACCGTTTGGTGCCTTCCTGCCTCACTGCAGGCCAGTTACGTTTGTGCTCGGGGTCACTCGCCCTGGCTTCTCCACACCCTCATTCCGCTGTTTCATATCCTTTGCATTAGTTCATTCCTGCAGTCTCTCTTGTGGAGTGACAGGATTGTCTACGTTGGGCTCATCGTTCACAAGAAACCTGGAGAAATCTGCATCGCAGCTTCTTAACGATGGGGAAAATACACTAAAATACCAGAATTCGCTTGTCACAAGCTCTAAGAGTTCTTAATGCATCATGAATAAAAAAAGACCAATAATAAGGTCTAAATAAGTACTCCATTTTTTATAAGATTTGTAAAATTAGCCAATCTTTATGCTCTCCCCGAACCTATATTTCTCTCTCCCTCTATGGACCCTTCCTTTGTCCCTTTGTTCACAAAGAAAGTCAGTGTCAACTTTCAGTGCTGTCCTCTGAGCCCAACCTTTGTGACGTGGTGTGTCTCACGGTGGGCTGGGTCCAGGAGGGCTTCACTGAGGTGTACTTGTGATGGGCCACACTGCCTGCCCGTCACTGGTGGTCACTTGCTCTGGACGGGCTGGGTGACTGAGAGGGTTCAGAAGCTGCTGCTCTTTGTAGGGAAGAAGCAGAAATGGGAATGCAGAAGGCTAGCAGAGGGGCTCAAGGGCACATGAGCTGAGTATCTGCTCCTCCAGGTCCACCCCATTCTCCTTGGGATCCTGGTCGGAACGTGGCCGCGCACTTCCATGGAACACTGAATTCTAGCCAAAGGATGAGCCCTCAAGAGTCCTGTGGAGGCAGTGGGATGGGGGGCCTCCACCACAGGTTCCACTGCAATGGGGAGAGTGAGAGAGAGACAGAGGAAAAGAGGGCAGAGGAAGAGAGGAGAGGAGGGAATGGAGGGAGGGAGGGGGCAAAGAAAGAGCAAGCAGGTGACTGGAACTGCAATCAGAGCTTAATCCCTTTGGTCTGAGGCCCTGACTTGTTTTAAGAATGAAATGCCACCTGCTGGCTGGAGGAATCACTCTTCACTTTATGGTCATGTTGTTTGCCCTTTAATAGGAGGAGGACTGAGACAGACACCTTGGGTGGAGGATGGAGGAAGATGGGGCACTGGGCAGTGGAGGGTGAGAGAAGAGGCAAGTGACAGATGGGCAGCGGGAGGTCACCAGAGCTTCACTTTCCCCTACTCCCTGCTCCTTGGTGTTAGTGCACTGAATGCGCAGGTGCAAGGCCTTTCACCCGGCGTCTCCCCTTCTCCTACACACCTCACCCAACAGATGCCCCCCACCCCCGCAACACACTAGAGATGGGGCAGTAGAGTGGTGGCTTTGGAGACCCCAGACCTGCACCTGGGAAAAGCTTTGTAGAATAACCATTTAGGATGTGAGTACTGTGATTTTATTTAACATCTGCCAATTTAACAGGATTTCTTTGATTTCTAAAGGTTATAGATCTTCAAAAATAATTATTTGTCATTGTGCTTAAGTCATCCAAGCCCAGGTTTGCCCAGGGTTTGATGGGTGATGCTTGGGCCTCTCTCACAGGGGAATTGAAGGAACTTGGGCATGAGGAGTGCTCAGTACCACCCTAGGCAAATGGCAAGAACTGGCCAATGTTAGCTGCTATTTGTATAGTGTAGAAATGAGAGAGAGAGAGAGAAAGAGAGAGAGAGAGACACTATTTTTCCAGTTGTCTAACTGGTTGCTGCCCTCCTTCCAGGATCTGCGCCACGAGCTTGGACAAGTCTTTTTCTCTTAGAGGCCTGCTCTGATTCCTCATGTATAAAATGAAGGGGTTTCACTCTTTCACTCCTTGACCTTCAGGGTCCAGTAGATCCTAATCCTCTGTCACTCCACTTACCCTCTTGCCTACACATGCATGCCCACTTCCAGATGACAGAGGGTAAGAAAAAGAACAAACGAACAAAGGCATGGGTCCTTCCCATGTTAACAATAAGAACAAAAGCGCATACCAGCCTGGGGTAGCCCCAGGGCAGTGGTGGTATTTGTCCTGATCACTTAGTATCCTCAGCATCCAAGCTCTGTGGCACAGGGTCAATGCTCAAAAACATTTGTTGAATGCAAAATAAAAATAACCTATTTAAACAGTGCCATTCTGTGAAGAAAGTGACGGACAATTATACGTAAAGACCTTTACGTTTGGTAATCAAAGACGTTCAGTTAAAACAATGACATATGATCTGTCAAATCAGCTGATGTTAAAAAATAACAATGCTCACATCCTCTGTAAATGATGGATAAATTATCACCTTTTCCCTAGAGTGGAACAATCTACCAAAAGGCTTAACAATGTGCACATGCCTTAACCTGGCAGTCCTACTACACCCGGAAATGCATTTCAAGGAGAGAACTAAGGCCATATATAGACTCAGCTAAAGAAAGATGCTGGCACTCATAAAATTCTGAAGGAACCAACATGTTCAACTGTGAACAATGAGTAAATAAAAGACAACATAGTCTTTCAACAAAATATTATTTCGCTATCAGACATTGCATGTGAATATCAATTTTTTAAAAATACTCAAAAGAAATGTTGTGAAAAGGTAGTTTATGTAACAGCAGGAAGAGTGTCATTCCACAAAAATCCATATAAATCTATAGAAAAGGTCCCCCCCACCCCCGGCTTAAATACAAGATTAACTGTAGCTGTATCTGGGTAGTGAGGTTAGATATTTCTAGACTTTTCTCCTTTTTGCTAATTTTCTGGTTTTTCTACAATGCCTATGAAGTGCCGTAATAATAAAATGAAAAAATCTTCTTAATTTAAAAATGTAGCTTTTAGCTTTCACAAGCTTAGACTTGCAGGTAGTCTTTTGTGGTGGAATCTGAGCTGTGGTCTTTGCTCAAGCTTTCTAGCTCCTTCATTAGTGTGGCTAACTTAATCAGATTCTAAGCTCCTTAAGGGCAGGGTTGATATCCTTTATTCTTGAAAGTATCTTGCACCCCTTCTGGCTGCTTAATAAAAATTCACTGCTCTGAATTCAGTCAAGTACGATTTCAATTTCTGTTCTCATTAAACGTCCCCTATAAATCAATTTAAACAGCTCTAGTAATAAGAGTCTTGCCCAAGGTTTTCTTTCCCCACCCCTTTTCCCCACCCTGTGAGCCAGCTCCTCACCATCCCCGACACGAGGGGGGAAGAGCCTCCTTCAATAGTGCACACATGTCGAAGCAGGAAGATATTTGTTTTGTGTTGCTCCAGGGTGACGGGTTAAGTAACAGGAAAGTGAATTCAGCTCATCTAAGAAAATCTTCTAATTATTAAAGATTGGCATCAATAAGAGATAGCTATGTGACCAGTTTATAGCCACTTTTCAACTAGGGACACCTAAGCTGAAGAGAGAAAATAGCATCACGGGCGGTGCCAACACTGGACAGACATGGGATCAGGTGACCTTTGACTGCTATTTAAATCTAAACGGACCTTCCTTGTGTTTCTTAGGCTACATTCCCTGCTAAGCTAGAGGGCAGGAGAAGGCCAAGCGCACAGATGCATTCTGTGGCTCAGTGTTCCACAGAGCTCACCCCTGGATTCCTGACCCAGGACTCCTTCCCCAAACACCCTGCCATCATCTCCCACCCCTTCAACAGACACCTAACCACACTGTGCACCTTCCTCCAGCACCTGTGATGAACATGACCTGTCATTTACGGGATGATTTTTTAAAAATTATGATTTCTTGACTAAGCATTCTTGTAAGTACTTGATGTGAATTATTTTGGCTCATACTCCCAAAATGAACCAGTGAGATAGGAGTGTATGGATCACAAAACCAAGGATAATAAAAGTTTGATAATATACCTAAGCCACACCATTAGTGTAAGCAAATACAGAATTTAAACTGAGGTAGGTCTGACTTCAAACTCAGAATTCACTACCAAGACGGGAGGTGCAATTCCTGAAATAGCAAAGCTTGGTGGTTTTGTTTTGTTTTGTTTTTTTCCCTAGACTTGGTTTTCAGATGTTATTTAAAAGGGAACTCTGAATTCCATTTCTCCCACATTATTCAGTATTTGCAGTGATAAGCTCTGAACATTATTTCTTCACATTATGGCTTTTTCTTTTCTGGGTCATGTCTCTGAGGTCTCTTTCTGGAGACAGGCACAGTGGCTGAGCAAAGTTTGTCAGGGTTTTAACAGACAGCAAGCAGGGGTTCTGGGAGCTGCCCTGCGACCACATGCAGACTGTTTCTCTAGTCAGTCCAGGCCCTTCCTGCCTCCTTTGCCCCCACCCAGCACCAATTTTTCTCAATGCACTGACACTGGGTGCCCTCATCCTTGCTGGACTCCAAGTGTCTCCAGCCACGGTGTGTCTTGTAATCAAGCTAGCAGAACCAGCCACCATTATCCACACCACAGTGTCTCCCCGAGGGGCAGCTGGAGCTCAGGCTCAGGGGTTGTCGATAAACGAGATGGTTAACTTCATGTGTTAACTTGCCTGGGCAAAGGGGTGCCCATATAGCTGCTAAAACATGATGTCTAGGTGTGTCCATGAGGGTGCTGCTAGAAGAGGTTGGCATTTGAATCAACTGAGCAAAGGGGATCTGCCCTCACCCCTCTGGGCAGGAATCACCCCTTCTGTTGAGCGTCTTGGTAGGACAGAAAGGTACAAGAAGGGGAAACCTCTCTGTCTTTGTCTCTTCCTGAGTGAGGAGACTGTCTTCTTTTTCTTGCCCTGGGGCATCAGAGGTTGTCAGGCCTTGGACTCTGGGACCTATACCAGTGGCCTCCTTTGTTCTCAGGTCTTCAGCTTAAACTGGGGGTGTGCCATCAGCCCTCCTGGTTCTCAGGCCTTTACGCTCTGACAGTCGCACCACTGGATTTCCTCCTCCTCCAGCTTACAGCTTATTTGGGGAGGCCTTGGCCTTCATAATCATGTGGGAAAGTTGGCAGGTCAGCCTCTTATCACGCTTTGTAGGCATTTTGCTTCTCTGGAGAATGCTGGCAGATAACAACAGGACATTCCGTGTGGCACTTTGGTCCCTCCTTCTCCCAGAGCAGCCTCTCTAGTTTAGAATTGTCAACACACCTCAGATAAAACTGACTCTCAGTTGCCAGATTTTGCCCAGGGGCCTCTCTGGGTCTTTGGAGTCATCTTGGTGCTCCCGAAGCTAAAGAGCCTCCTCCCAAGGCTCTCAGTGGTTCGCTTCCTTTTGATGAGACAGGAAGCTGGGAATGGAAGCCAGTTCAGTCCAGGCAGTTCTTGTGACTCTTTCTCAGCCAAGCACATTTTATCCATTCTGGCTGAAAACGCGCTCGGATCTCTGCCAGGCACGCGCTGTGTTGTGATCACGTCTTGTCCAGGGGTCGGCCCGGCTCCGCTCTGCTGTGAACTTATGCCCTCTCTTTCCTCTGTGTGCAGTTCCTGAATCCTGGGCCACCGTGCAGAAAAATATGCTTGGTTTATCTATCACAGCCAGAGGAGCCCAGGGGATGCTTATTTCATAGCTAATGTGAGGAGGATAAACTTGTTTATAAATATTGATAGCTACTGATGTCCTGTTGCTGGGTACTTTAAAAAAAGACTGCATAACTACCCTCTAGGTTTTTTATTTTATAGTAATTTCATGAAATTAATGCAACAAATTCCCTTTAGTGCTTACACTTATACTGTAAACTATAAAGAAAAAAATGTCCAAAGAAGACCTTTAAGAAGCATGAAGCCAAGAAAAGTAACTTGAGGAATGACTGTAATCTAGCTGGATCACCATTTCATGGTCATCATATGTAACTCATCCTACTCTCATTTCCTTCCCGTTGTCCTCAGGCAGTGTTGTCTCTCCATGCTCTTTAAATTTGTTCAATTTCTGTTGGCCCCTGGGGTCAGTGGATCATAGGCAAGGATTTCTTGCAGTGTCATATTCAGATACATGAGCAAGATATGTTTGGTTATCTCAGTTGACTAGCAGGTGTCTTTTTGGTTTTGTGACATCTGTATGTCTTGTCCTGAATACAGTGCCTGACAGTGCATAATATCTCAAGCTGTTTATTTAACAGTTTCTCTCCCCTACACTGGAACCTCACGAATGCAAAGATGGGTGTTCCTCTTTGTTAGATTTGTTAAATTATTAGATTTCTTTCTGTAAACTTACCGCTCAGAAAAATAGAATATCATGAACAAGTCATATTTATTCTAACAGAATAATAGCTGTTTCACATTGGAAGTACTCTTAATATAATCCACCCTATTAATGAGTAAAAGAGGAAAAAAAAACTCAAATAGAAGGCTTCCAGCAATGTAGGGAAGACAGGAATATTATTAACCTGATGTAGGTAACTTGGAGGAAAATAAAACACAGCAAACCTTATAAAACTTCTCTTCAAGATAATTAATGAAATATAATCACAAGATAATCTTTATTCAAATAGAAGAACTTGGTATCGTCAACATGTCAATTGCTCTCAGCTGATATCTAGATACAAGGGAATTGCAGTCAAAATTCCAGCATGAGTTTTTATGCTTCAAAATCAGATCTGAAGTGTACAGGAAAGAGCAAAAGGGCTAATAGTAGCAGAAACCTTCCTTTAAGAAGAAAAAGGTGAGAGAATTTGGCCTAACAGATATTAAAACTATACGCAATGCTAAAGTAATTAAAATGGTGAGGTTTTGGTGCAGGGAAAACAGATATACCAGGAAACTTGACAGTACAAAGATGGCTTTCAAGATGGATAGGAAAAGATGGACCATCCTATAGACAGTTCTGGGAAACTGTTCATAAGAAAACAAACCAAATTGTGTCCTTTATAACACATCTAGAGTTAAATCACAGAAA
This sequence comes from Spermophilus citellus, assembly GCF_964194105.1. Lineage (NCBI taxonomy): Eukaryota > Metazoa > Chordata > Mammalia > Rodentia > Sciuridae > Spermophilus > Spermophilus citellus. The sequence goes on from NC_138186.1 coordinate 163,113,291, forward strand.
GATTAAATGCCTATGCTTTAAAATCAAACTATTGAAAGTTTACAATATAACAAACACATTTTTATATTCTTGACACAGGAGCGATTTCTTAAACAAAACATACAAAAGTCAGTATCCATCCACAAAAGATTGAAAAATTCAACTTTGTTAAAATTAAGAACTTCTTTGCACATATATGTACTGTCAAAGTTAGAATCATATCATTTCTAAAAGTTATTTTAAAATATATGGAATGTTTAAAGTAGACAAAGGATGCAAAGGCATTTGGAGCAGAGAAGGTGTGATTGTTTAGTAAGTTCATATAAAGACGCTCATTAGAAATCAAAAATATATAATGACTTTTAAACTCTATTGTCATTCATACTAGATTGGTATTTCAAAGTGTGTCATTGCAATGGGGATCTCCAGCAACAGGATCTCTTATCCTCCATTGATGGGAATTTCAACTGACTTTACTGCTTTAGAAGACAACTTACCACTGTCTTACAACATTACACATGGATCTGACTCATGTAATGGAGACTGTCAGTCCCCTGCCCCATCACAGCTTTGACCAGCTCTAGAGGTGAGCTGCAGGTGAGACGAGCAGGCTCCACACACACTGAGGTTTTTCGAGCATCCGCCAGGATTGTTCAGCTTATGTTTGGATCAGGCAGGAAGTATCAGCACTAATCCCCCACCGAGGACCCTGAGCAATGAGAGACTGGATGTGCAGGAGCACTGGTCCAGCTTCCTTGGCCCTTGGGGGCGATTCTGACGGAGGTTAAACAGTCTCTCAAAGGTTCTCAGTAGAATTGGTTCCAATTGCCCACACAGCAACCACTCATTGATCCATTTACTGGTGTTCCATCCTCCCCCACCTCCTTTCCCCACTCCTTCACTGAGGTGCCTGGAATAACCTCCTGAATAAACTCAGGATCTACATTTTGCAGAACTCAACTAAAACACTCTGATGGAGCAGGTCCACTCCTAGATAAGCAGCCTCAAGGAACTCTTGCACGCCTGCACGAAGGGAAAATGTTGATGCTGTTTCCAGCAGCAAGTGATGAGAAAGTCTGTCAATGGCTCAATGCCTGCTAGTGGAAGAACAGATACCTTGCAATAGAGTCATTTAATGAAATACTGTGCATGAGTAAAAGTTAGTGATCTATAGACGAATTAGTTGACCTCAATAAATTTTAGAAACATAATGTTGAATGGAAAAAGATGGTAAAAACATATACAGTGTTTTATTAAATTCAAAAATGAGGAAATTAAATGATATGCTAACATGATTTATAAATATATATATTATACATATATAATATATATGAAATTTTAAAGAAGAACAGGAGAATGAAAATAAACCAAGATTAAGGTCAACAATTGCCTCTGAGAAGGAGGCAGAGGACAGCATGAGGAGGGGCCCATGAGAGCTGGTAAACTTTGGTTGTGCTGTGTTTCTAAGGTTAAGTAAGTGGTAGGTTCATGAGCACCTGTCTTAATGCCATGCTTCATGGCTCATATATTTATTAATAAAAAGTGGGGAAAATCATGACACATTTGAGATACAATAAAAAAACCTTATTAGACCTACCTTTTTTGTGAAAAGTGTACAGCACTATATACTGAAATACATTAATTATTTGAGAGATGATTATTATACCCAAAGGCTTTATATAGTCCTATGGTTTTTCCAGTTCATGTTTTACATATAGAAAAATGCATAAGATTTATGAAGATTGTTTCATAGAGAAAATCTGCTTGAAACATTTCCACTCTTTTTCTAGGTTTCTTTGAATAGTGTTCCATATGATAACTTAGACTGGCCAGATGGAGAGACGACATACCCTATGTAGTCTAATACAAGATAACATTTTGATATTTCTTATAATGCGTAGTCTCATATGATGCTAATTTGCCTTTATCATGCTTGGACTTCATGGAAACTTCCCAATGGTAAGGGATGGGACTTGACATGTTAGGAGTGCTACCAAAATCATGCAGAGACACCTGACTTACACAGGAAAGGGGCATCGTGGTTCTGAATTATATTTATTTTTCTATTTGGAAGGCTATGGTGTTAGAATAAGTACTTATGTAATGTGTGTGTGTGTGTGTGTGTGTGTGTGTGTGTGTGTTTCTACATAGTTAAAAATTATTCAGTGATTTTTTTTTAAAATGAAAAGAGTAGTCTAACTTGATACATTTAAGTCAATTATAAATTCTGCAATTGTACATATATAATGAACATGAAATTCAATCCAATATCCAAAATTATGTGGCTGAATTACATGGAAACTGTGTGGGAAGAACGGACACAATGTAAAAACTGCATATGTTATTTCCTTCCAAAACACTTTCACCACTTATAAAAAGCCATTGAGCAAGCCAATGAAATAAATAAAACACCTGTTTTGAAGTGTGCTTCTTATAATGACAAGATTAAAAAGTCCATAAAGTAAAAAGCAATACAGCCTTAAAACACACTTAGATAACTTTCTTGTTTCTATACAAATAATTAATCTTAAATGATTCAGCAAAAGATTAATATGGATTGTCAGTCTTGGATTTCTAATTTTAAGAGTTATGATGGATCCAAGGAAGATGCTAGACAGACTGTGTGGTATACACTGGCCTTGACATGGTAGTGAGTGCCGCCCTCCTCCTGTCAATTCCTGTAAAGATGGAGAGAGAAATCACAACCGGCTTTCAGGTCCACATAGAGAAGTGCACTCACAGGCCTGCAGATTCCATGTGATGGATGGAAACACTGTTTTAATCCTTTCCTTTGAATTCCAGATGCATACAATCTTCCTTATTACCCCAGAAAGCGAGAACGCTTTAGATTTGGTATTGCTTTTTACCATGTATATGAACTTTCAAAAGGATACTTTTGATGTTAGGAAAGAAAGACAAAGCAAAGAGAGAAAATTGCTTTGAGGTAGGAAATCCTTTGTTTGACTTGCCAGATCTGTGCTAATAAGTGACAAAAAGTTTGGAACGCGATGAGAAAGATGATTTTTGTTGTGTGCTTATATTATGGCAGGTATTGTAAGACAATGACTAAATTTCCTCTCCCTTTCTTAAAACTCCTTTTTGCAAATACGAATCCTGAAGCAACATAATAGTAATAAAGATGTCTCGTGTTCACATAAAGCAATTTGTTTAGTAGTCCTCTTTACCTAGGGAGAAGAAAACCAACATTTATTGTATGCTGACTATATGCAGTTCAGAAACCTGAAGTTTTTATGCATTTAAAAATGTGTTCATGATGTATTTAAGAGAGAGGTATTATTCTTGCTTATTTCACATGATAAAACAGATGTCAGAAAATGTGAGTTAATGTCCCAACCAGGAAGTGTTGAAGATGAGTTCCAAATTCAGGACCTCCCACTCTTCATGATGGCCACTTCTCTACAGGGCTGTTGCTAAGCTATAAGGTACCTCACATCTGTAACTTATAAATGGGCAGCACTGCAGGGTCTTGTGGCCTGGGTCTCTGTGTTTGGCATCAAAAACACTTAAGAACTTGATTCACTCTTTTCTAAACTGCCTATAGTAGTGGCATTCAAAAAATTTCAATTATCATTTTAAAGAGGAAATGACCCTTCCTTTCAATTATTTTGCAGATGAGATTCCCATCCTTTTGGGTTACAAGACTGACTCAAAATAAATCTGTTCCAACCATTTAAAAGACCACAATGGTAGAAACAGAGACACCAGAGACTTGGCCCCAAAAAAGAAAAGCCCACAATTAGAAGCAAATGATCAGAACCTATCACTGAAAATATTGAATAATTTGAGAGAAATGGAATCCTGAGTTCCCTTTTCAATAGCATCTGAAAACTGAGTCTAGAAAAATAAAGGACCAAGTTTTAGTATTTCAGGAATTGTGCCTCCCATCTTGGTGGTGAATTCTTTAACACACACTGCAGTTCTTACTCCCAAATATCAACTGGAGCGAGTTTTCAGATGACTCTAACTACGTGCCCAATCACTATCCATATGCTACTCAATTTGGCACAATTCAAAGGCTAGTTCCTATACAAAAAGAGAACAAAAGAAAACTAACCCTTTTCAGAGGACCATGCCACTTAAATGTGACATGTTGGATAAATCCTGTCACTAGCAACTACTTATTTCTGGCATGCATTTGGTTTTCCCAGTAATATTGATTCCTTTTTCTTTATCCATTTTTTTTCCTAGTGCAGAACTTTTTAGAAGTAACCTCTAAAACAAAAACCCTCTCACATTTGCCTGAACTTAACCTGGGAATATACTGTACAGCAGCATAAAATTCAAGTTCACATAAGTACTTGAATGCTGCTTCCTTTATCAAGTATGCACCACATCTTGAAAGAAACCACTGATGTTTCTTTGCTCATGTGTTTGATGAACCATACTTCCACTGAAGAAGATGGAGTGGGATGAAATGATGAAAGACAGGAACCAGAGAGGCTGAAAAGTGACCTAGAAATCTTCATTTTAGCAATCATAGCTGTGGCTGAATTCAAGTTTACAGCAGCAGGGGTGAAATTAGAGTACAAATTACCATGCTAGGCCCGGGAAATTATTCTCTGCTGCATGGTTATTAAGTGATAGATAAATAAATAACACTCTAGGACTGATTGACAAAATATAAGCGACCTAAAAGCTCAAAGGGGCACCATGCAAATAGTACTGTGTAATCACGAGGCATTTTAAAGCTAAAATGAGATTTGTCACAGCAGAGAAACCTTAAAATGGTATCTGCCTGATCCATCACTGAAGTAATTCACAGGGAGTCCTTAATCCCAAGGAACTTACAACCCACTGGCCACATACTGGCATTTATTTTTATTTTCGAAGAAGACCACTAATGGCTCATGGCAAGCAATGCATATTCCAGAGTTGTTTTCAAATACTCTGTTTCAGCAATTTGAAGAAGTCTCTCTTTACCTTGCAATTTAACACGTCTGACATGCAGTGGTTCCTTGGAGCTGACGGAGTATGAGGCTAACAACACAGGAACATGTGTTCTTCTACATCTTCCATTTTGCTGGTTAAAAGCATGGACAAAGTAGTTTGCACTAAAGGTCAAGTTTGCACCCTTACCTCAGGGTCCCACATGCTGTACTTTGCATTGGTTTCCATGGGCTTTCTCAGTTGACAGAACTGCCTGGCCCCAGACAACTTTCAAATGCAATGACAAACTGGGGGTGGGAAATGGGGCCGCTGCACATGTCTTCAATGCCACTTTACTGATGGAGAGAAAAACCACTTGGAAAAGTACCCAGTTGGTGCCATTGGGCAATATATGTTTCCTTTCTAAATTCATTGGGTCTCAGTGCTATTCAGTGGTACTTAGTCCTTTTCACATAGGGTATCTGTGTTTTGAATTTTGCTAAATCATCTTCAATTGATTTCATCAACAAACAAGGGTTTGGATGCTTGGAAGATATAACAACGCCCTGCTGTCTCCTTTCTTCCAAAGCTAATGTCAGTTAGAGACACAGGACAGACCCAAATGCATTCAAAATTGCACGGCACTTACAAAGTGCAGCTAAGAAGCAATGGATCAGAGGTGAGTCCTCCAGCCTGCAGAGTGGGGATAGTTGACAAAGCAACACTTCTGTAATGGCTTTCTCTGAGAGCAAAGACATTCATTTCTGGTGAGTGTTGAGGCTTAGGTCTTGTGATTTTGCCACTGCAGAGTCAGGAGCAGTAGGAAGTAAATGGTTCATTAATTTATCAAAGTAGCAAAATTCCAAAAGGTCAAAATTACCAGTTATATCATCCATAATAAGATATTAATCTCAGATAAATAAATACACACACATATATATGTATATTATGACCGGTGTGTGTGTGTGTGTGTGTGTGTGTGTGTGCACGCATCTGAAGGGCAATGCATGGCATAAATTTATTTGTTTAGTTTTCCTCATTAACTAGAGACTACAGAGTATCTTCCACAATCTAGTCGAATTTTCCTTTATTCCTTTATCTGCTCCCCAAGGACAAGCACATTTGAAGATGAGGCCACACGTGTTCTGCACTGAATGACATGCCCAGGGTCGCCCAGAGGCACTTGGAGAGCTGGACAATATAAAGGAGGGACTCCTGATCCCAGGACCAGGACTTTTGATTAGAGTATCAATTTGGGGTCTGGAAATGCATCTCAGTTTCTTCCACATACAAAAATGTGGCCTATTGAAACAATTTGCGCATGTGCGCTCTTTGCACTCCTTCTCGGATGATCAAGAATAGGTTTTAATAGTTTATCACTTTTGGCCTCACTTCAAATCCCTTCTATTATTTTCTATTATTTACCCAACAAATTGTCCACTCAACAAAATGGTTAAATGCATTTTCTTGGAAGATTATAGCTCATTATTAGTGTCAACTTTCCCCCCACTTCTGAAAAATGTCCAGTTTGCTATTGGGAATGACACAATTTATTGTAAGTTCAGAAAACCCATAATGATGGATAATGCTTCAGAGGACAGCCTGGGAGCAGCATTTTGCCCCCAGGGAGGATGTATCTGACATGTGACACGTGATCTGTACTGGTCACAGTTTTTTAGCTTTGGAATACTATACTTAACTTCCTTATTCAATGTTACAGTGTAAACTTACAGGGAAACTTTGCTTTGAATCAGATGCTGAAAGCAACTCTTAGGAAAAATAAGAAACTAGTTGAAGATGACCTTGGGTTTGACCTGCTTCTCCTTCAAGTTTTGGATCTCCTCCCTCTTTGCTCTTGAGTAACACTATTCTTATCAAATGTCCAATGGCCTCATTCTTTCTGTGATCAATCCAGTTTTTTCTACTATTACACAAGATCTTCTCTCCTGCCAATATGTAGACATCCTTGTCCCTTCTCTTGCAGTCCTGATTTCCTACTTGCTGTTTGGATGGATTATCTATGGCAATGTCATTGTATCTACTAATAGACAAGTTTTTCTTTATAATAGTTGCACATGACAAATATTTAGATGACTATGAAGAGGAGTACCCCATCTTACCCAGGACATCACTGTCAAAAATGCAAACTGCTTCCCTGAAGATGACTCACTAGGACCAGAGTTTTTGTATTAAGCAGCATTTTGTTTTCCATTTTGGCACTGGGGATTGAACCCAGGGTGCTTTACCGCTGAGCTATATCCCCACCCCTTTCTTATTTTTTTAATTTTGAGACAAAGTCTCCTGAGTTTCTGAGACTGGTCTCAAACTTACAATCCTCCTGCCTCAGCTTCCCTAGTTGCTGGGATTAGAGGTGTGCCATCACACCCCATTGCTCAGCATTTGAATGCATCTTCGTGGTATGTTGTAAGTCTGTAAACACCAAGGACAGTGGACCCAGGAACACTTTGGAATCCTTCATCCTACTCATAAGCAACTGAATGACCACAAGATGGGCAGATGAGATAAAGGAAGGACATAGTTACCGAAGAACCAAAGATGCAAATCTTACCAGACTAAGTACATGAGCTTTAGTGACTCTATTTTCTATGCTTCCCAAATATTTTGTTCCAAAGTCTCTACAAGTTATTTAAATGTCCCGGAAAATAGAACATTTTTGCCATCCATCTACCAGTTCCAGAGTGGCCCTTACATCTGGAATTTTATTTGTTTGTGGGCATATCAAAAAAATGCATGCATACATTTGAGAAAGAAAAAAAGCAAATAGCTCTAAAATCTTATAACAAACAGAACGTTCCCTGTTTCACCCTTTCCCAATCTCACTCCCCAGATGCTTGTTACTAATGTACTATTTCACAATCTCTTCACTTTAGAAATTCTGGCTTCTTGTTTTAAGGGAGGAGGGGAAAAATTCTAACTACCTATCTTCTTCCTATGAAAAGTTACATTGTTATTTTTGTTGAAACATTGTTGAAGATTGAATGTATTTTGACCTTGAAGCATTGTTCACTGTAAAGCCAAGTAGAGAACTTGTTCCCCTCGCCTGTAACTACTGATCCTCATTCTCTCTCCATTTCCTCTTAATCCATCCCCCTATCCCCACCCTTCTTCTGCCTTCCTCATCTTCTTCCTTTGACTTTGACATTGGGGTTAGCAATCACTTTCTATTAATTTGCTTACTTTTCTATATGTTTACTGGAGTAATTTTCCAATATCTCTGACTAATGACTATTAATATTTTCTCTGAATATTCCTTATAATATTCTTGTTTCTCATAAAGTGGAGTAACATTCTCTTTTTTTCTCCTTCAATATCAGTGAGCATGTTTGGAATTTTACTTCTGTACCCTGGATTGTCCCTGTTCCCTCTTTTGAGATTGTTAAAAATGGTGGCCTCTGTGTTCCATGTGGGAGCTTCTCCTACACTCTCATGATCTTGGCTACCATTCAGATGAAAGAACTAGCCACTAAGAGGACCACTGGGGAAGCTTTTTTACCAGGACAAGCTTGTTATCAGTGAACTGTGCTCTAGAATGAAGAAAACATCAGCTTGTGTTTTCACATATGCATGGTCCACTCTGGGACTATTTAGTTTTTCCAAGGAATACTTGCTGCCCAATAGACCCCCTCCACCACCACCAGCCATTCACACAGGACTGCCTGTTTCCGAATGTAGGCTCCCCAAGATCAGCTTTTCCAGAGCACAGAGTTCAGGGCACACTTGTCACTGGCTGAGTGGAGGAGAAGAGGGTATCTGGTATCTGAACTGTCCGTACATGGTCATTCAGTTCATCCCTCTTCATTCAACCTTGAACTTACCACCACTTTCTACTTCACCCCATTCTCCCTGCACATAGGCTTCTCTATAGCTTTGTGTGGTGGATTGCTTTTGTTCTTCTTTGCAGAAATGTGGGGTTCATTTTTTCCTTCTGTTATATCATCACGAACCCTCAGTCAGTCTTCTGTTTTCTCAGAATTCTGTGATACTGATCTGCGGCACGCGCTGGGAAGCAAGAGATAGCAACGCAAAGATACAGCGCTGCGGATTCTGTGGGCTCCTGCCAGCTGTGCAATCACTGTACACAGTGCTGAATTCTGGGTTTGAGACAGGGGAAGGAAGCGGTCCAGTTCGGTTCTCCACCGGTCAGACCACAGAGGAAGCCAGCAGCCACCATCTTGGAGAGCTGATGTCATCATCCCTGTTTTCGACTGATCGCAGCTCATTCAAGCATAGAACAGGTAATTTCAGGCTGCCCTTCGCCTGCGTCTCGCAGACAAATTACTCAGGCGCAGTGCTAAAGAACCCGCGGAAACTGCTTCTTGGGGCCTGCTCCTATCAGAACATACACGGAGCCCGGGGCGGCCGAATTCTGGCTCCTGGAACTGCTCTGGCCCAGGGCTAAGGAGCCTGCAGAGGCTGCTTCTTGGAGCCTGCTCCTATCAGAGCATGCACGGAGCCCAGAGCGGCCGGGTTCTGGCTCCCGGAACTGCTCTGGCCCAGGGCTGAAGAACCCTCGGAAACTGCTTCTTGGGGCCTGCTCCTGTCGGGGCATGCACCGAGCCTGGAGCAGCCGAGTTCAGGCTTCCGGAGCTGCTCTGACCCAGGGCTGAGGAACCCGCGGAGACTGCTTCTCGGTCCGGATCCTGCTGAGTGCTGTGGGGGCCAGAGGGGCAGAGCAGAGCTGCAGCCCGTGTCCGGAACAGCCCCAGCGACCCGCCGGTGTGGTATCACTTCACCCCAACTGCGGTGGGGGCTGAGCAGAGCTGCCGCCCGAGCCCGCAAGGTAGGCAGACCACCGGCTGATCGGCAGAACCGGCCCAGCTGCCTGCCAGCGTGGTAGACACGTCACACCAATGGGAATAGGGGCAGAGCAGGGCCGCCGCCGGCGCCCGGAGTGGGCCTAGTGACCCACCGGCGTGGTATCGCTTCATCCCAACTGCAGTAGAGGCCGAGCAGAGCCGCTGCCCGAGCCCGCAAGGTAGGCAGACCTGAGACCGACCAGCGGGACAGGCCCAGCGGCCTGCTGGCGTGGTAGACATGTCACACCAATTGGAGTAGGGGCAGAGCAGGGCCGCCACCCACGCCCGGAAAAGGCCTAGCGACCCGCCGGCATGGTATCACTTCACCCCAACTGCAGTAGAGGCCGAGCAGAGCCGCTGCCCGAGCCCACAAGGTAGGCAGACCTGCGACCGACCAGCGGGACAGGCCCAGTGGCCTGCCGGCGTGGTAGTCACGTCACACCAATTGGAGTAGGGGCAGAGCAGAGCCGCCGCCCACGCCCGGAACAGGCCCAGCGACGCCCCGGCGTGGTAGACACGTCACCCCAATTGGTGTAAGGGCAGAGCAGAGCCGCCGCCCGCGCCTGCAAGATAGGCAGACCTGCGACCGACCGGCAGAACAGCCCCAGGGGTCCGCGGGCGTGGTAGACAGGTCACACCAACTGGAGGAGGAGCACAGCCACTGCCCGCCCTGCAAGGGAGACTTTTCAACTATACAACAGCAATATAAATATATAGGGGGAAAATTTCAAAAACACAACAGTTTCACCAAGCAGAAAGAAACGCGAGCAGTATGAAACGACAAGGAAAGAAAGGACCACAAGCAATGCAGGTCAACTCAACTTTAGAAGAGGTAATAGCTGCAGCAGATGGAATGTCAGATATACTTCAGATGATCTGGAGTCTCAAGGAAGACATGAGACAGCAAAATCAGACAATGAAAGATCACTCGACAATGAATTACATTAAAAAATCCAAGAAGCAAAAGATCAACTATACAGGGAGATAGAGGTAATAAAAAACAAACAAACAGAAATCCTAGAAATGCAGGAAGCAATAAACCAACTTAAAAACTCAATTGAGAATACTACCAGCAGAGTAGATCACTTAGAAGATAGAACATCAGACAATGAAGACAAAGTATTTCAACTTGAAAAGAACATAGACAGCTCAGCAAGACTGTTAAGGAACCATGAGCAGAACATTCAAGAAATATGGGACAACATAAAGAGACCAAACTTAAGAGTCATTGGGATACAGGAAGGTATAGAGGTCCAAACCAAAGGAATGAGCAATCTATTCAATGAAATAATATGAGAAAACTTCCCAGACTTAAAGAATGAGACAGAATCCCAAATCCTAGAAGCCTACAGGACGCCGAATGTGCAAAATCATAAGAGATCCACACCTAGACACATTATAATGAAGATGCCCAGCATACAGAATAAGGTGAGAATTTTAAAAGCTACAAGAGAAAGGAAGCAGATTACATTTAGGGGTAAACCAATCAGGATAACAGCTGATCTTTCAACACAGACTCTGAAAGCTAGAAGATCCTGGAATAACATATTTCAAACACTGAAAGAAAATGGGTTCCAACCAAGAATCGTGTATCCGGCAAAATTAAGCTTCAGGATGGAAGATGAAATTAAAACCTTCCACGATAAACAAAAGTTAAAAGAATTTGCAGCTAGAAAACCATCTCTTCAAAACATCCTTGGCAAAACATTTCAGGAAGAGGAAATGGAAAACAACAATGAAAAACAACAGTGGGGGGTAGGACAGTAAAGGGGGGAAAATAATCAAAGAGGAAAACAAACCATGTTTAGTAACATAAATAAACCAAATGGCCGGAAGAACAAACCATATCTCAATAATAACCCTAAATGTTAATGGCTTAAACTCACCAATTAAGAGACACAGGCTAGTAGAATGGATCACAAAACAAGACCCAACAATACGCTGCCTACAGGAGATGCATTTGATAGGAAAAGATATACATAGACTGAAGGTGAAAGGTTGGGAAAAATCATATCACTCATATGGACTTCGGAAACAAGCAGGAGTGTCCATACTCATATCGAATAAAATAGATTTCAAGCCAAAGTTAATCAAAAGGGATAAAGAGGGACACTACATACTGCTCAAGGGAACCATACACCAACAAGACATAACAATCATAAATATATATGCCCCAAACAACGGTGCAGCTATGTTCATCAAGCAAACTCTTCTCAAGTTCAAGAGTCTAATAGACCACCATAAAATAATCATGGGAGACTTCAACACACCTCTCTCACCACTGGACAGATCTTCCAAACAAAAGTTGAATAAGGAAACTATAGAACTCAATAACAATTAATAACCTAGACTTAATTGACATATATAAAATATACCACCCAAAATCAAGCAGTTACACTTTTTTTCTCAGCAGCACATGGATCCTTCTAAGAAACAGATCATATTTTTTTTTCAGATCATATATTATGTCACAGGGCAACTCTTAGACAATATAAAGGAGTAGAGATAATACCATGCATCTTATCTGATCATAATGGAATGAAACTGAAAATGAACGATAAAAGAAGGAAGGAAAAATCAAGCATCACTTGGAGAATGAACAATAGGTTACTGAATGATCAATGGGTTATAGACGACATCAAAGAGGAAATTAAAAAATTCTTAGAGATCAATGAAAACACAGACACAACATATCAGAATCTATGGGACACATTGAAAGCAGTTCTAAGAGGAAAATTCATTGCTTGGAGTTCATTCCTTAAAAAAAGAAAAAACCAACAAATAAATGATCTCATACTTCATCTCAAAATCCTAGAAAAAGAAGAGCAAAACAACAGCAAAAGAAGTAGAAGGCAAGAAATAATTAAAATCAGAGCTGAAATTAATGAAATCGAAACAAAAGAAACAATTGAAAAAATTGACAAGACTAAAAGTTGATTCTTTGAAAAAATAAATAAAATCGACAGACCCTTAGCCATGCTAACAAAGAAAAGAAGAGAGAGAACTCAAATTACTAGCATACGGGATGAAAAAGGCAACATCACAACAGACACTTCAGAAATACAGAGGATAATCAGAAATTATTTTGAATCCTTATACTCCAATAAAATAGAAGATAGTGAAGGCATCGATAAATTTCTTAAGTCACATGATCTGCCCAGATTGAGTCAGGAGGATATAGATAACCTAAACAGACCAATATCAATTGAAGAAATAGAAGAAACCATCAAAAGATTACCAACTAAGAAAAGCCCAGGACCGGATGGGTATAGAGCAGAGTTTTACAAAACCTTTAAAGAGGAACTAATACCAGTACTTTTCAAGCTATTTCAGGAAATAGAAAAAGAGGGAGAACTTCCAAATTCATTCTACGAGGCCAACATCACCCTGATTCCTAAACCAGACAAAGACACTTCAAAGAAAGAAAACTACAGACCAATATCTCTAATGAACCTAGATGCAAAAATCCTCAATAAAATTCTGGCGAATCAGATTCAAAAACATATCAAAAAAATTGTGCGTCATGATCAAGTAGGATTCATCCCTGGGATGCAAGGCTGGTTCAAAAATGGAAGTCAATAAATGTTATTCACCACATCAATAGACTTAAAATTAAGAACCATATGATCATCTCAATAGATGCAGAAAAAGCATTCGACAAAGTACAGCATCCCTTTATGTTAAAAACTCTAGAAAAACTAGGGATAACAGGAACATACCTCAACATTGTAAAAGCAATCTATGCTAAGCCTCAGGCTAGCATCATTCTGAATGGAGAAAAATTGAAGGCATTCCCTCTAAAATCTGGAACAAGACAGGGATGCCCTCTCTCACCACTTCTGTTCAACATAGTTCTCGAAACACTGGCCAGAGCAATTACACAGACAAAAGAAATTAAAGGCATAAAAATAGGAAAAGAAGAACTTAAATTATCACTAGATAATAGACCCAAAAGGGTCTACAAAGAAACTATTAGAGCTAAGAAATGAATTCAGCAAAGTGGCAGGATATAAAATCAACACGCATAAATCAAAGGCATTCCTGTATATCAGCGACAAATCCTCTGAAATGGAAATGAGGAAAAACACTCCATTCACAATATCCTCAAAAACAATAAAATACTTGGGAATCAACCTAACAAAAGAGGTGAAAGACTTATACAATGAAAACTACAGAACCCTAAAGAGAGAAATAGAAGATCTTAGAAGATGGAAAAATATACCCTGTTCATGGATAGGCAGAACTAACATCACATAAATGGCGATATTACCAAAAGTTCTCTATAGGTTTAATGCAATGCCAATCAAAATCCCAACGGCATTTCTTGTAGAAATAGATAAAGCAATCATGAAATTCACATGGAAAAACAAAAGACCCAGAATAGCAAAAACAATGCTAAGCAGGAAGTGTGAATCAGTCGGTATGGCAATACCAGACTTCAAACTATACTACAGAGCAATAGTAACAAAAACAGCATGGTACTGGCACCAAAACAGGCGGGTGGACCAATGGTACAGAATAGAGGACACAGAAACCAATCCACAAAACTACAACTATCTTATATTTGATAAAGGGGCTAAAAGCATGCAATGGAGGAAGGATAGCATCTTCAACAAATGGTGCTGGGAAAACTGGAAATCCATATGTATCAAAATGAAACGGAATCCCTTTCTCTCGCCATGCACAAAAGTTAACTCAAAATGGATCAAGGAGCTTGATATCAAATCAGATACACAGCGTCTGATAGAAGAAAAAGTTGGCTAAGATCTACATACTGTGGGGTCGGGACCCAAATTCCTCAATAGGACACCCATAGCACAAGAGTTAATTACTAGAATCAACAAATGGGACTTACTTAAACTAAAAAGTTTTTTCTCATCAAAAGAAACAATAAGAGAGGTAAATAGGGATCCTACGTCCTGGGAACAAATCTTTACTCCTCACACTTCAGATAGAGCCCTAATATCCAGAGTATCCAAAGAACTCAAAAAATTAGACAATAAGATAACAAATAACCCAATCAACAAATGGGCCAAGGACCTGAACAGACACTTCTCAGAGGAGGACATACTATCAATCAACAAGCACATGAAAAAATGCTCAGCATCGCTAGCAGTCAGAGAAATGCAAATCAAAACCACCCTAAGATACCATCTCACTCCAGTAAGATTGGCAGCCATTATGAAGTCAAACAACAACAAGTGCTGGCGAGGATGTGGAGAAAAGGTACACTTGCTCATTGTTGGTGGGACTGCAAATTGGTGCAGCCAATTTGGAAAGCAGTATGGAGATTTCTTGGAAAGCTGGGAATGGAACCACCATTTGACCCAGCTATTCCCCTTCTGGGTCTATTCCCTAAAGACCTAAAAAGAGCATGCTACAGGGACTGCTACATCAATGTTCATAGCAGCACAATTCACAATAGCAAGACTGTGGAACCAACCTAGATGCCCTTCAATAGATGAATGGATAAAAAAAAATGTGGCATCTATACACAATGGAGTATTACTCTGCATTAAAAATGATAAAATCATAGAATTTGGAGGGAAATGGATGGCATTAGAGCAGATTATGCTAAGTGAAGCCAGCCAATCCCTAAAAAACCAATGCCAAATGTCTTCTTTGATATAAGGAGAGTAACTAAGAATAGAGTAAGGACAAAGAGCATGAGAAGAAGATTAACATTAAACAGGGATGAGAGGTGGGAGGGAAAGTGAGAGGGAAGGGAAATTGCATGGAGATGGAAGGAGACCCTCATGGTTATACAAAATTACATACAAGAGGAAGTGAGGGGAAAGGGAAAAATAATACAAGGGGGAGAAATGAATTACATTAGAGGGGGTAGAGGGAGAAGAAGGGCGGGGAGGGGAGGGGAGGGGGGATAGTAGAGGATAGGAAAGGCAGCAGAATACAACAGACACTAGTATGGCAATATGTAAATCAATGGAAGTGTAACTGATGTGATTCTGCAATCTGTATACGGGGTAAAAATGGGAGTTCATAACCCACTTGAATCAAAATGTGAAATATGATATGTCAAGAACTATGTAATGTTTTGAACATCCAAGAATAAAAAAAAAGACAAAAGCTGAAAAAAAAAAGAATTCTGTGATATTTCCTAATGGTTTTTCCCCCTCTTCACCCATCCTCTTTGTCCTTGAGGGCTTTTATTTTTTAAATTAGCCACTTATTATTTAGTGGAATATCATGAAAGGACATGTTCAATTGGCCTATTTTCCTGGAAGTCCCAGCATGAATATTTCATTGCCAAGAGAGGCTGGAGTTGCATTTATTTCTTGCATGATCTTTTTTTTGCAGCCTCACAGTAAGTTGTGTGATAGCTAGCAGTGGATAGCATCAAATTATGCAAGATTATAAAATTGTAAGGTATGTTTGAGACACTTTCTGATTTTCATAATTATAAGAAGGACTAAAGTAAGAGTTGGAGATTGTTAGTGATTCAGCTTTGAAATAAAGTTTTTTTCAATTATGAGTATTTTGAATTTGGAAATCATAAGGCAATCAATTTAAAAGAAAAAAATAGGTTACCACCTACAAGTTCTAATTAATGCAAATGACAATTATCTCTAGTTCTGTACACTAAAAATTAGAAAATAAACAGGAAACGGGAAATGCATTCAACTTATACATAAATAAAGGAAGTAAAGAAGGATTTTGTGAAAAATACGACATGCCTGCTGACATTCATAACCAATTTCACATTTTGAAATTTTCAAAGCAGTCTCATTGCTATAACATTAATTTTATTTTATATTTAGAAAATGCTATAAATTTGAACTGGAAAGTAAATAAAATAGCACTTAATCTGTTTTATATGTTTGTACATGAGCAGTCTAGTTGGAAAGAAAAATGTTTCTTGGCCAAGTAGGGAGAAAGAAAAAAAAATCTTTCACAAACTAAATGATCATCTTTAATTTCTTTTCTAGCTCTACAATTTTATTATTGCAAGTCTCTTAAATTACTCTGTTTCACCTCAACTATAAAATTGCAATAATAATACCTGCTCTCACAGAATTATGAGTATCAAATTAGGCACCATACGAGGGACTCTAAATTCCTTTAGAAATGTAATTTATTATTACTAATCAAATCTGTAGAAATAAAAATGTAAAAAGTCCATGAAATTATCACACACCTTGCAATCTTCTCTTCCCACTACTAACATCTATGTACAGAGTTGTCCCTGTATGTCTCCTTACATTTTTTTTAATCCTAATCTAGTTTGCAGTGTAGCCTGGGTCACATGGTTGAATCGCATCTGCTGTCAAATGCTGCCTCCTGAAGAAGCAGCTCATGAAATATAACTGAAGTTCTCACAGTGGTGATGCCATTTCTCTAGGAGCCTTCAGAGAAAACACAACCCAGAGCGCAAGTCTTCCATTGTCACCGCTGAGCTTTCTCATGTCGGGCGCTGAGAAGACTCCTGTAAGCCAGCCCCAAATGCTATGGAACACAGCTTCCAATTTCACCCCAAAACAGCTTTTCAGCTACTACCTGTGCCTTCAAAATGCTGGGGAACCAGAAGTATTCATTTGGTGAATTTTTATGGCCTTTGATGAATCTGCCAGAAATTCAGAGCATACATGAACTCATTTCATAGTTTCCTTGTGGTGTCTTATGCAATGAAAAGGGGTGAGGGAATTTCTCCTTTGTTCCATATGAATCTACAGGTGATTTACTACAGGAGACAAATCTGTATGGGAAAAAAAATCTTACCTTCACTTCTTGAGGCCTCTTAAAATCAAAAACAAACATACAAGAGTTCTTAACTTTCCACTAGGAGTTCATGCACTACAGAACAATAGAAATAACCAGTCTATCCGTTTCTCTCCCCCCATTCGTCTTTGTTTACTGTAGTCTTTTCCTCATGCAGGGAAAGCACATGGAAATAGTAGGAGACATTCAATGATTCATAAAATTATAAGAGGTTATGAGGGGCAAGGGGGAGGGAAAAAAAGAGAGAGAATTGAACAACAGCAGGGGAGGTAGAGAGGGAAGATGGGAGGGGAGGGGAGGGGAGGGGGGATAGTAGGGGGTAGGAAAGGTAGCAGAATACAACAGTCACTAATATGGCATTATGTAAAAATGTGAATATGTAACAGATGTGATTCTGCAATCTGTATTTGGGGTGAAAATGGGAGTTCAAAACACAATTTGAGTCAAATGTATGAAAGATGATATATCATGAGCTATGTAATGCTTTAAATAATCAATAAAAAAAAGAAAAAAAAAAGAAATAACCAGTCTACAACCTACTGTTCAGTTTGGAGAAAACATCCTATAAAGTGTCTTTATCATTGCTCAGTAGATGCCCAAATGAAGGATTAGCTTTGTCGTGGTGATGTTTCCCCTGGACTTGTCTCTTCCTAACATGGTTTTGCTCTTCTGTGAGTTTTGAGGTGTGTTTACTATGCAATACAGGCAGATTGGTTCTTACCTTCACTGCTGGTGACACATCGGTAGGAGATATGAGTGAGCGGTTTTCAGTGCACTGCCATCCTTAGGAGCTAATGAAACCGTCTGTATGTAATGGAAATATATCAAATACACACGGAAGCCATACTTGGCATTAAAAAAATAGACTATGACATTTCTGACTACTGTAGGCTTTTCAAAAAGTAGGTAGGAGAAATTCCAACATGTGGTCACAGAACAAGAACATGAGACTCCTTGAATGGTCTCTTCTCATCTGTCTTGCACAACAAAACAAAAGTTGGCACTGGTTTCAGGAGCCCAACCTCTCATTGAAAAGACATTGCTGAAAAGTTGTTCACTGTGAATCCTAGAATAGGAAAGAGGAGGTGGATACAAGTACCACTCTGAGAAGCAGTTTGGTAGAAAACATGGGGACTCTTCATACACAAAACCAAATAGCATCAGCTACCACAAGGAGGTCTCAACTGACCTGGCACCTGTAAGCCTTACAGTATCTACCAGTGCTGAGGAAGGGCACTTGGATTAATAACAACTTACTATGTCACTAATTTTTAATGAAACAGATTATTAAAAGGTATTCAAAACTCCACAAGATGTTTTATTGGGGGGCTGCGATTCAAAAGGTATAGTACTTACTATAGATGTCACTAGACACAGAATCATATGAAGGTGGCCATCTCTGGGATCAGATAAACTTAATTACAGCAAATTAAATATCACTTATGGATAGTATTTGTCACCACAGGAAATCATTAGACAAAGAAGTGAAGTTAATTTGATCTATGTTTAAGCTCCCTGAATAGGGGCCTCATACTTAATTGATGGCCACATGGATGTGTTTGAACCCTGTTGAAAACTCCCCTGAGTCTGGGTGGCACCGCCTCTATGGGGTTGGATGTGTGGCTAGCACAGCTTGCAGAACTCTCAAGTATTCCAAACACATCCTTACTGTTCAAAGGCTTTCTTATGAGACTTACAAATCTATTTCCTTCTGTTTTTTATCCTTTCCTTTTATCCTGACCTTTTTTATCAAAATATAAATTCAAGTGGTTTTTAAAAAAAATAGCTGGAAATTAGGTGGCTAAATAAAGAAAATAGAAGGAAAGTAAGATGAAGCTTGTGGCCACATTAATAAGAGAAAAGCAGCAGTGAGGTCTTGAATGCTTGGCACAGGGAGGCTGCAAGAAATGAGCAACAATCGATGCACAGGACAGACGGTGCACACAGACTGCCTAGGTACTGAGGCCTGAGGAGGTTCGCCCACAAACACCCTGGTGAAGCAGGTGGTATGGCTTAACATGCAAGCTCAAACAAAATGGCGCAGGGACTATAAAACACACAGAACCATGAATGATACCCGTCATGACTCTGAGGAGCCTCAATAGCTGCCCCTTCTCTTTCCCTTTATCTGCAGCTCCAACAGAACGGACTGAACTCAATAAATACCACTGAGTGTCCACTCAGTTGTCGGGCCCCAACTCCTGAGCTCCAACCCAAATATCATTAGCGACCTGGAGGACAGACCCGCACACTTGGCGCTCACTTGTACTAGAATAGCTATGGTGCGAAGGAGCTGGATCTCGCAGCCAGACTCCATGGGAACACCAAAGTGGGGAAATATTGGGTGACTTCCAGACACATGAGTTTGCAGCCTTACTGGTAGGTTTTGAAAAAATAAAGTGGAGTCCCAATTACTCGCGATGAGTTCCTAGAAATTGTTCAAACAAGGCTACTTCAAAGAGGGTTGCTTCATTACATTTTGTATACGTGTTGAAAGCATTAATGAATTAAATACCATATATGCCACAATTTGGGGGAGTCTCTTGGCTCCCGTTTATTTATTTATTTACTTACTTTTATTGTTCTGTAAGCTCTAAGGAAATAGATTGAACTTCTCTCAACTACTGAATGGCTGGGATAAATGCGCAGACTCAAAACCATGTGCTTCTTCCCAGCAGGGTGAGCCATGGACTACAGCAGTAATGAGCTTGGCTTACGCAAACTGACCCAACTTTGACTGGGGATGTTCAGTGGGGCTGGGGAGCGTTGTGTGATGGAGCTGGCAGTGAGGTCATAGCCTACATAGGCTGTGCACATCCCTGTGGTCACCTCCTACATTACTGGTCCTCTTGCACACACAAACCATGGGCCCTGGTGTAGCTTACACATCGCAAGCAGCCCTACAGAGAGTCCCACATGTGAAACCGAGGCCCTCTCTCTCATAGCTGAGATGAAATGTGGCCTGCCATCCCCCATAGACACTGTTTGGAAGCTGATTTCATGACCTCAATTGAATAATGGGATGACTGTAGCCTCATAAAAGTCCCTGAATCAGAATATCTCAGCTAAGCTGGAAAAACATTCATTCTAAGGAGAATGTGTAGATTGAAGTATGTATATTACAAGCCCCAGAACAACCACTAAAACATCCTTGCAAAAAGATATGGCAAAAATGCAATACAAATTAAAGTGGTACTCTAGAAAATGTCCAAAAGACACAGAAAGAAGGAGAAAAGGGGAAGGGAGAACAGAAAGAACAAATTAAGTAATGTTATCATTAAATCTAAACATATAAGTGTGTATAGTAAATATTAATGGTCTAAAACACTAATTAAAATACAGAAATAAAGACTTTCAGAGTGAATAAAGGCAATGACTCCAATACTGTTGCTTATAATAAAGTCGTTTTAAATATAAGGATATAGGTAGGTAAAAGATGGCATAAAAACACTAATTAAAAGAAAGTTTGGGTGGTAACATTGATATCAGAAAAAGTAGGTTCTAGAGCAAAGAAAAATACAAAGAGACAAAGAAAAAATATACACTCATGAAGGAATCAATTTAATGAGACAACATAATAGTTCCCTTTGCGTATGTATCTTTAAAACACAAGGAACAAAAATGAAAGAATTAAAGGAGAAATAATCAAACCTACAAATTATACTTATAAGACTTTAGCACTACTCTGAAAGTAATCTATAAAAGTAGAAGACAAAAAACCAGAAAGCATATAAAATAAATGAATATCACCATTAACCAATGAATTGTATATGTTATTCCACCCAACAAGAGCAGAACATACATTTTTCTCAAATACACTTTAGACAGTACTAACATAGATCTCACCTGTGGGCTTGAGCAAACATTTTAACATATGTGAAATTAAGTCATGAAAGTAGGCTACCAGACTATCAAGGAAGTAAACTAGGATCAAACAGAGATACGGGAACATTTCCAAACACTTGCAAACTAAAAATATCCTTGTAAATAATCCATAGGTCAAGTAGGGAGTCTTAGTGGAAATTATAAAATGTTTTGAGTTGAAAGAAAATGAAAATAGAACATCCAAATTTGTACAATGAGACCAAAGCAGTACTTGGAGTGAAGTTCTTAGCATTAAATGTTTATATTTGATAAGGAGGTCTTAAATAAGTAAATTTCAATGATAAAAAAGTAGAAAATATGAATAAATAAATCTAAAGCAAATCTGAGGAAAGAAGAAAACACTAGGGATAGTAGGAACAGACCTCAACATTGTAAAAGCTATATATGTTAAAGCCAAGGCCAACATCTTTGTAAATGGAGAAAAATTGAAAGCATTCCCTCTAAAAACTGGAACAAGTCAGGGATGCCCTCTTTCAGCACTTGTATTCAACATAGTCCTTAAAACTCTAGCCAGAGCAACTAGACAAAAGAAAATAAATAAAGGGATACAAATAGGAAAAAAAATAGCTCAAACTATCCCTGTTTGCCAACAATATGACTCTATATGTAGAATACTCATAAAGTCTACCAGAAAACTTCTAGAATTCATAAATGAATTCAGCCAAGTAGCAAGATATAAACTTAACATTCAAAAATCAATTCCATTCCTATACACCAATGATCAACAGGAAGAGAAATTAGAAAAATTATTCCATTAACAATATCCTAAAAAAACCTTGGAAATCAATCTAATAAAAGAGGTGAAAGATCTCTACAGTGAAAACTACAGAACACTAAAGAAAAAGAATTGAAGAAAACCTTAAAGATGAAAAGATCTCCCAATGCTCTTGGATAGGCAGATTAATATTGTCAAAGTGGCCACACTACCAAAAGCACTATACAGATTTAATGCAATTCCTATTAAATCCCAATGACATTCTTCATAGAAATAGAAAAATCAGTCATGAAATTCATTTGGAAAAACAAGAGGCCCAGAATAGCCAAATCAATACTTGGTGAGAACAGTGAAGGAGGAGGCATCCCAATACCAGGCCTTAAATTATACTATGGAACTGTAGTGACAAAAAGGCATTTTATTGACACAAAAACAGACCCAAAGACCAATGGAACAGAAAAAAAGACACAGAGACAAATCTATAAAAAGACAGTTATCTCATACTAGACAAAGACATCATAAACATACATGGGAGAAATGGTAGCCTCTTTTAAAAAATGATGCTGGGAAAAATGGAAATCCATATGTATATGCAGTGGCATGAAATTGAACCACTATCTTTCACCCTGCACAAAACTCAACTCAAAGCTGATGAAGAACCTAGGCATTAGACCAGAGATCCTGTGCCTACTAGAAGAAAATGTAGGCCCAACTCTATCATGTCAGTTTGAGAACAAGAAGTAAAATCAAGAATCAATTAAAGGGAAGATATCAAACTAAAAAGCTTCTTCAAAACTAAGGAAACAATCAAGAATAGAAAGAGAGAGGTTATAGAATGGGAGAAAATCTTTGCCACCTGCACCTCAGATACAGCATTAATCTTTAGCATAGATAAATAAGTAAAAAAACTTAACAACAAAAAAACAGATAACCCAATCGATAAATGGCCAAAGGAAGTGAATAGGAACTTCACAGAAGAAGAAATACAAATGGTCAACAAATATCTGAAAAATGTTCTACATCTCTAGCAATTAGAGAAATGCAAATAAACCACACTGACATTCCATCTCACCCCAGTCAGAATGGCAATTATCAAGGGTACAGGTAACAATAAATGTTGGTGAGGATGTGGGGAAAATGTACACTCATAGGTTGCTGGTGGGATTGAAATTGGTGTGACCACCCTGAAAAGCAATATAGAGATTCTGCAGAAAACTTGGAATGAAAAAAACATTTGACCCAGTTATCCCAGTCCTTGTTATATACCCAAAGGACTTAAAATAAGCATACTATAGTGATGTGTCCACATCAATGTTTATAGAAGCTCAAATCACAATAGCTAAGCTATGGAACCAATGTAGGTGCCTTTCAACAAATGAATGGATAAAGAAAATGTGGTATATTTACACCATGAAATATTACTCAGCCATAAAGAAGAATGAAATTATGGCATTTGTCAGTAAATGGATGGAACTGGAGACTGTCATGCTAAATGAAATAAACTAATCCCCCCCAAAAAAGGCCAAATGTTCTCTCTCATATGCAGAGGCTAACACACAATAGTGGGCTGGGGCAGGGAATAGAAGTTCAGTGGATTAGACAAAGAGGAATGAAGGGAAAGGAGGGAGAATGGGAATAGGAAAGACAGTAGAATTAATCAGACATAACCTATTTTCAAATATGAATACACAACCAGTGAAACTCTACACGTTCAATCACAAGAATGGGATCCTAATCAGAATAAGTTATACTCCACATATGTATAATATGTCAAAGTACATCCTGCTGTAATGTATATTTAAAAGGAACAAATTTTAAAAATTAAAAAAAAAGAAATAAGAAAGATTAGAACAAAGGTTAATGAAATCAAAACATGAAACCAATAAGAAACAACCAATAAAAAAGTTGGTTCCTTTAAAAATAATCAATAAAATGGACAAATTCTAGCAATACTGACAAAAAATTTAAAGGATAAGATACAAATTTCCAAAGTCAGCAATAAAAGAAAACATAATCCTACACTCTGTAGCCATTGAACATAAAATAAGAGGATACCATGTATGGATCAATGCACACAAAATCCCTGATTTTGTTAGTGCTTCTCTAATGGATCCTCTCCTTTTTATTCCCACTTCTGTAATCCAGTCTGGGTCTTCATTACTTGCTTTGACATGTATAAATGCCACCAAATAATTCTGTCCCCTTCCTGTTCCTTCCTCATTACAAGAACCTATTAAAGTCTTAGAAAGTTATATTTCTAAATTATGTATTTGATTATTTTTTTCTCATGATAATTAAGAAATAAAATGAAAGTTCAATGGCTTTCTAAAAAAAAAGACCAATTCCTTGAAAACTACTAACTGTCCAAACTCATACATTTTGAAAGGAATAACCTGAATAGATTTATAAATATTAAAAACATTCAATTCATAGTTTAAAGAACCCTTAAAAAATTTCTGCATCCATGTGGTTTTACTGGTTGATTTCATTTTACTGGTTAATTTAGGAAAATGAATTTATCAATATACAAACAAAGTATATAACATGGTTCATTGGCATTCATCACAGGAATGCAGTAACGGTTCAATATTTGAAAATCAATCGATGGTATCCACCGTATTAGCAGTCTGAACAAGTAAAATCTCATGGCTCATGAACATATCAATTCACGTGAAGAAATCATTTGACAAAAAAATCAACATCCATTTATGAATTAAAAGAAAAAGCAATCAGGAAACCAGAAATAAGAGGGAACTTCTTGAACCTGACCATGGACATTTCCTAAAATGCACAGCTCACTTCGTGCTTATTCATGAAAAACTGAGTATTTTCCTCCTAAAGTCAGGAATAAAGCAAAGATGTCTACCCTCCTATCAGCCAGGCAACCTTCCACTCCATGCCCCTCCCAAAGCAATGCAGGAGGAACAAGAAAGATAAGGCACCTAGACTGCACAGCAGTAAGTCACACTGTCCCCGTTCACAGGCAACCTGATGGTCTGCACAGAAACTCCTAGAACTACGTTAACTCAGTAAGCACTTAGGCCACAAGGTCAACACACAAAACTCAATGGTACCTCTATATACAGTACTAGCAAAGAACAGTTGGAAACCGAATTCTTATATGCAATTACCATAGCTCCAAAACTAACACTTCTGAGTACATATCTAAGAACACATGAACAAGATCAATGTGCTGAAAACAAAGGAGCACACCTTTTTCATGAACTAGAAGACAGCATATTAAAGATTTTCATTGTTCCCAAACTGATATACAGAGTTGATACAATTTCTATCAAAATCCCAGTAGGAGTTTTCTCTCTGTGTGTGAACTTTATGTGCCAAGTGAAGAAATGAGAATGGCCAAAGCAATTTTGAAAAGGAAGGATAAATTTGGAGGACATGAATTACCCTTTCAGATTTACTGTACAGCTAAATGAATAAGGTATGGGGTACTGGCACGGGGATACCTCCACAGACCAATGGGAACATAATGAAGAGTCCACAAGAGGACCCACACCGACACCAATATGGCTGATTGAGTTTTGAAAACTGAGTAAAGGTTATTCAATGAAGAACAACAGTCTTTTCCACAAATTGTTGGGAAACTGGATATCAAAATTGGTATTTAAAACAATGGACCTCCATTTGTACCTCCACCTCATGCAAAAATTAACTTGGTAGACCATGCATCTGCGTATAAAGCCAACAGTGTAGAAGAAAACAGGAGCAAATCTTTGTTAGGCAGAGAGTTCTTACATATGAAACACAAAATACAAACCATATTATAACTGCTGCATTGGACTTCATTAAAATGAAATCCTTTTGCTGCATCAATGCAACTATTGAGAAATTATAAGACTGTCTACAAACTGCAAAAAGACATTTGCAATTCATATACCCAACCAAGGCCTTGTAGCAATAATATAAAGAATGCTCAATACTTGATAGCAAGCAAACCACTCAATTTAAAAATAGACACAAACTTGAATACATTCCACCAAAGTAGATAAAAAGATAAAAGGAAGACAAGTGGTCCTATGGAAAGATGGTCAACATCATTAGCTCTTAAGGAAATGGGAAAGTTAGCTCCTGATAAAAACCACTACACAACTATTAAAATGGCTAACGGGAAAAATGACGATGTCAATGGCGACAATGAAGCAGAGCAAACGGAACTGTCAAATAGCGCCGGTGGGATATGGAAAGTCACCTAAACAGGGCAAACACAAATTCGTAAAGTTAAGAATGCATTCACTATGAGACTCAGCAATCCTGTGCCTGGTTATTTATCCTGAAGATGCGAAAATAACACTCATGTCAACATCAGTACACAAACATTCATGGCAGTTCCACTCATAATTGCATAATTATCCAAAATAAAAAAAAAATTGTTCACTGGACAAATGGTTAAACTGTACTCTGTCATCGCAATGGAACACTACAGCAATAGGGAGTGATAAACTGTCAATACCAGAAACACACTGAGTTAATATCAAATGCATTTGCTGATCAGTCAAAGAAGCCAGATCACAAACATTCTATGCCATTCCATTATATGACACCCTTGAAAAGTCAGAGGTCTAGGGATGGAGAAGAGAGCATCGGCCGTGGTTTCAGGGCTGGGAGAGGATGTGATAAACAAGGGGGCTAGCATGGGGTACAGCGGGCATCTTCAAAAGGTGATAGGACAATTCTGTTTGCTGATTGTGGTAGTGGTGACTTCTTCCTTGTGTTAAAAACATGTAGACCGGTACAAATATATTTTTGCAGTAGCTGAATTAAAAGAATTATATTAAAATAAAAAGGTATTGTAAACCATAAAATAACATACCTTAAAACCAGAGGGCAGATATTAGTCCAAAGTATAGTGCTATCTAGAAACATTTAAAATCAATTCTTGTTGAAAACTGGAGACTTGGACACGTTTAACTCTTGTGTGAGCAGAAGTTGTTGAATCTTGATCCTTATTCCTGGCCATTATCCTATCGCTGATGGCATTTCCAGAGTTTTCCTCCCGGCAGGAGAACCGTGACAAACAAGTCTACATGTGACAGACAGAGAAGCTGAGAGGAGGGAGCCGGGCTGCCCGCCCTGAGCAGGCTCCGCTGCAGCCCACCGCCCACCGTGATAGAAACGTGGTGCCCTCAGCCCTGCTGAGGCAGACCTGACTGAGGTCCGCAGGCCCGGGCCCTTCCCTTACAATTGGGAGGCACCTGTGGACAATGTGGCACCACCTCTGCTATTTATGGGGAAGGGGAGGGTGGAGAGGGATCTAAGGACAGTCTGAAATTTTTATGTAGGACATGTGCATTTTTAAAATAGCTCACACATTGAGAGGAAGTCTAGACAACATTATTCAATGAAGAAAAATAAAAAGATTTCAAAGGCATGATAGTATGAATATCCATATCCAGATGGACCGTTCAGCAAAAAACAAACAAAAGAAACATTTTTATATAAAACATATAACTTGGAGGCACACCTTTAGTATATAAAATATATACTATACAGCCCTTAAACAAGAGATAGCTTTTTGTGCACTGGCCTGGTTTTGTCTAAGAGCTAAAGAATATGTTCTGAATGAATCCATCCTGCTAAAAAATCCCCACAAATTTATGTGAATTTATATATAGTACATAATAACATTGATAGATAATTGTGTTAACTTTTTGTCCCTGTGACCAAACTACCTGAGATAAACAACTTAAAGGAGGAAAAATTTATTTTGGCTCATGGTTTTCAGAGGTGTCCATCCATAGTAGTCTGGCTCCAAGGTAAAAATGTCATGGTGGAAGGGTGTGGCAGAAGGCAGCTGTCCACTCCGGGCAGCCAGGAAGGGGGTGGGAGGTCAGAACGAGAGTGTTAGCACCAGAAGGGGCCAGAGAGAAGATATTCCCTCCCAGGCTATGCCCCAGTGACATGTTCCTTCAGTCAGGTCCCACCTCCCACAGTTTCCACAACCTCCCAATAGTCCTTTTAGCTATCAGTGGATTAATCCACCAACGAGGTCAGAACCTTCAAATCTCCACTGTGAACACTGTTGCTTGAGGACCAAGCATTCAACACTAGAGTCTTTGGGGGACGCTTCATATCTAAACCATTACAGCAATATAGATAGTTACATGTACATGTGTGTAAAGATAGAAAAATAGGACATATTAATGGGATAATTTCAACCGTAGGTTTGCTTGTAAGAGAAAAATAAGTGATAAAAGAGGCCCTTTCTGCTTTATAATTTAAGAAAATATTTTCCATATCAAAGTTAAACATGCAATTTCTTTTAAATGAAAGAAAAGACAAAGGCACCTACTGATGTTAACACTGGCTTCTTAGCCTGATAAAAAGAGATGTAAACTTTATCTTCTGTGATTTTCTGCACTACCGAAAATACTATAGTAAGTAAGTATAACCTGTGAACAGTAAAACACTGTTAAAATTACCGTTGACTAGAATAACCCCCATCTATGCCCTAGCATCCTTTCACAGAACGCCTTCACTATAATTAAGAATTAACCATTTTCAAGTTCTACCCCACACACATGTTCTAATCCCAAATCTTTTTAATTAGTCGAACCTAATCTTCTAAGCTGTCAAAAAGAAATTCATAGAAATGTGAGACATTTGTTTCAAACTTATGAATCGAGTAGAAGCACTTTTAAAAATCCCATTCACCATCCCATTACCCCAGATCAGTGAACCTTCTCCCCTGCATTCTGGATTATTTAGGTTCACTGTCGCATGGTTCAAGGGTGACCACATAGCTGAGATGTGCGGCATGTGTTTTATCACGACCAACCCCAAGGCCAGCAACTTAAAAGAGAAACTGCCTGTTCCTTGCTCACATTACCACATGCTTCCCTGGGGAACCAGGTGAGTCAGCCTCATGTTTTCAGGTGCATTAAGGCAGGGAAAAGGGAATGTGAGGAGTCACACTATTGGCAAAGGTGGTGTGACTCTCTTTCTCTCCTATTTCATAAGCCAGAAACCATCCTTCACCCCCAAAAGGCAGAAAAATGAAATCCTACCATTTGCTCAGAAGAAACAGTGAAAACCTTTGTGAACAGAAACTATGACAACCAGACAGAATGGTACAATAGTCAGAAACTGACATTGGTAAAAACAGGAGGAATTTAGCCCATGAAGATACGTTTTTCATGTAACAGATTTGTTTCAAAATGCATGGTAAAAAAAAGTTTGACACTTTTTTTCTATTGCCCTGAAATTGTTCTTGAAAACGGAATTTGATAGAGATTATTAAGCTTTTCTCTAAAGGAAAAAATAAAACCTTAAGCTAATTGGCCATTTTCACATAACAGTACTACCAAGTAAATCTAGAGAATTACTAGTTTAAAAAAAAAAAAAAAAAGATTTGTGTTAGATCCTGACATTAGCAAGATTTAAAAAAATGAATATTTGTACTTAATTGGTTTATTTGACAAAGGATTTTTGAATGCCCACTAAGAGT
Source organism: Spermophilus citellus (assembly GCF_964194105.1). Lineage (NCBI taxonomy): Eukaryota > Metazoa > Chordata > Mammalia > Rodentia > Sciuridae > Spermophilus > Spermophilus citellus. The sequence continues at coordinate 163,142,776 of NC_138186.1, forward strand.
TGTGGATTTGGGTCCAAAGTACTCAGCATCAATCTTTTGGGTGTCTGTCATAAATACTAATATGTAAGCATCATAAATAAATAAGATATAGGCTCAATCTGTCTGGAAATGTGCATAAACTAGTTTCTGGATTATGTTAGCACAGAGTCCTTGCCTTGAGGATATGGTATGTGGCATGAGCCTGGCTCCCTGAAGTTAACACAGGCACTTACCCAGAAACTTAAAATTAGGACAAATACTTATGAAAATGTATGCGCTCACAGAAGTTAAGAAATTATGGGTTTTGACCTTGAGAAACAGCTCTGTCTATTCATAAAATATTGATAAGGCATTATGCATTCCTTCCTGCCCACCCCAAGTCTCATCTCCAATTTAGAATCCCTGTTTCCCTGCACTGCCCTATAGTCGCCCAATTTTCTATAGAGAAAAGCCCCCTGACTTCAGATGTGAGGACATTGTGTTTTGCAATCCCCAAGCACTTGTGAAAGATCAGGCCCTTCTCTTATATCTAATAAATAGGCTGCATTTTCACACACATCAGAGTAACTGACGATACAGAAGTTTCCAGTTCTGGATAGCTGATATTTTTCAGTTTACAACCACATGTTTGGGTTTCACTGGAACACTCCCCAAAATATCCCAAGGTCCAGTTTTAAAATGAATCATCAATAAAATAGTTAAATCCTAGAATTTGGGAATCATGTTTTCTTTTTTTAAAAAAGATCATCCATTGAATTAAAAAAAAGATATAATGGGAAATAATGTGTATCTAATTATTAATGTACTATAGAAATTAGCTTTTATATTGCAATTTATATTGCAATTACCTTCTTTGTGTTATAAAGCAGAACAATACAGAAGAAGAACTTCTTTATTAATGCCTAATAGCATGGCAATTTAAAATATTCAAGTTTCTTTAATAAGGTAGTGTATGAAATGTTACTTAATTTGACAAGATTAATTATACAATTAATTTAAGACTGCTCTCAATTAAATTAGTAAAAATTCTTAAGCTTGCTGCTTTTGAAAAGAGTGCTGGAATCTAGCATGAAGTGAGATACCTATTAAACATGATATTAATTAGACAAAGATGGAATAATGCATGTTTTGTTACCATAAAGGGCATTGTCAGAGAGTTGGTAACGAGGCATTATTTCATTACTTTAATAATAATGATGGAACCCAGCCCTCTAAACAATAGAGACGCTTCCATAACAGGGCTGGAAAATACAGTGGCTTCGGACAGTGCTCAGAAGAACCCAGGGTAACAACAATAAAGCCTCTCTCCTGGTGAACAGGACTGTATTTTGGCATCTCTTAGAGGTGTCGCCATGGGTAGCTGACTGCCCTATGTCTCAGAGGTGGAATAACCCTGCTGGACCCACCGTGGTGGAGGCACTGCTCCTGAGCTATTTAGGACCAACGGCTTGAGCTCATCAAAGTTCCATGTTTACTTCGATCCAAGTCAACAGAGAGAGGCCAATTAAATCCATTTCACTGAAATATAACCACAAAATCTTCATTTATGTATTTACCATGAAGCATTCTAATTTATCGTTTGGGGGACCCAAAACCCCAATTCCCAGATCTACAGTGAGCCCTTTCATGATGTTAAATTTCCTGGAAAGTCATATCAGTGATCTCAAAGCGTCTCTGATGTTTAAGAAATATGGACTATAATTCATGCAGGCTGTGGTACAGCCCAGGGTTTTATTCCTCTCTTACCATAAGAGCACCTCTATGGTGACTAGGTGTTCCCACTGCCTGGATTTGCTCTCTCTCCTACTTGGCTCTTCACCCATGGGGAAGTCTGGCCTAATTCTACGCTGAAGCACATGGGGGCTAAGGTGGAGGAGGTACTGATTGTCCATACTCTGCAAGCTGAATAGGAAAGAGGAGCTGGGAAACTGGAAGGAAGCCCACTGATCTGGGCATAATTCAATCTTATTCTGGGCTAGGAATCATTCTGAAAATTTTATGTAACTTGCACACTTTGCTTGCTAAGAGCTGAATTTCTTAATTCAAGCTTCATACTTCCAGGGGAACCAAAAGCTCCTAACATATTGAATATAACGGTTCCTTGAGCTGCAGTTGGGGTTGAGGTTGGGTTTAAAGCAAGATGCAGTGTCTCTGCTAATTCATGTGGGCAGGAGGAGGCATTTTTTTTCTGCATCCAGACTCATGGTGTTTGTGTGTAGATCATAGACTGGAGTCAGACCCGATTCTTCCTGAATTTCAGCTCTCCCTAGGCTCTAGACAGAGGAGCCACTGAACAGGGCAAAACCACAGCAGGGTGCATGGAGATGCGTTGGAGAGCAGTTGAACAGAAAGCAGGAGCAACACACATTCCACTACTACCAAGGGTTCCCAAAGACCACTCAGAAGAACCAAGGTAGTGCCTGTGTGTTGAAACAAAAGAAAAGAGAAAAAAAATTTCTCACAATTCTTTAAATACATCACATAGGAGTCTTAACTTCCAAATGCAGGTTGGTCTTAATTTATAAATTATAGTCAGTAGTTCATGAGGAAATACACACAGAGAGAACGTTTCCTAAACTCATCATTTTAAGATAAGAAAAAAAAATGCCACGTAAGTCAAGCCCACACAGGGAGTGGTAGGATTGGAACTCAAGTCCAGGTTTTTTTGCTCTCTCACATGTTTTGTGTTATACATTGTCATTAGGTAAGTCTTGTAAAGTTGTTCACTATATAAATAACTATAAATCGAAAATGCCCCCAATTATAACAATCACTGAAAAAAATGTTCTTTTGCTTCATATTATACATGTTCAGTAAGACAGTTGTCCAAAGATGGTGGTCATTATGGAAACAATAGCTTGCATTTATTGAGTGCTTGCTGTGTGCCTGGCGTCTTTCTAGAGACAGAGCATCTCCCTATTGACATCCACTATAAATTGGGGACCAGGTTTCCTCCAGAACAAACGATGGCATTAACACTTAAAATCAAGATTCTTAATGTATGGTGGAAAGAGCATCTCATTAGTATGTGCATTCTACATGCATTTAACTCTTCTCTCCAGTCACTTCACAGGTATTTAGAAGTGATCTGATTAAAATGCACCGCACACGTATTAAAATTTCCATCTTACAAGAAGTTCTCCCTGACTCCACCTGAGTGGAATGCTTAAGTAAAAACAGTACAACCACCCTCAATAGGAATTTAACAAGAAATGTAAAAAGGTCCTCTAAATGGAATTGCCCTGCTGTCTATCATCTATCCATCTACCTATTTATCATCAATGTCTGTTGGCCCTGTTGGTAACACACACACACACTCACACACACACACACACACACACTCTCACTCACTTACTCTCTCTCTCTCTCTCTTTCACTCCCAATCAAATCAGTCAAATCAGTCCTGATCTTCACAGGACAGTCCTCTCTGAGAATAACGGGTTATCTACAGGGAAATACAGTATTTAGCTGCAACCCACCAAGCTGTGCCTACCTGGGGTTAAACAGGAAGTGTCATGGTGTCCCACAAGGGCTGGATTTGTTTTCTGGAGACTCTCAGCAGGAAGTTTCTACCACAAACCAAGCAGAGCCTTTCACATTTCCTCCAGGTAGAGCAGGGCATGGCCTACCCAGGATGATGCAGCCCCCCAGGAAGCCCAGGGCAGATGGAGGAGGGGAAACAGGAAGACAAATAGCAGCAGCCACACACAGGCCGAGTTCCAGAGCAGGTGGGAGGGAGCCAACCTTCCGTGGAGAGGCAAGAGCAAAGTCTACATACTTAAACACTGGGCCTTAGGCACGAGCTCCAGAAACAAAACTGAGAGTCACCGAGGGCTGGCCCCAAAGAGAGTGCAACTCTGGAGGCCACTGAAGAGGAACCACCTTGGGTGGGGACTAGGATTCCTTTAATCCAGATTTTCTGGAGGAAGAACTGGTTTCTAATATCAGACTCATTATACATCCTTCATAGCAATGTCTTTATTTACTACATGAATAATAATATGTACAATAGGACTCCCTCTTATCAAAGATGCTCTTTGCAAGCTTACAAAAATCCCCCGAATTTCAAACATCACTGAAGTATGTTCTCTAATTTCATGTACTCTGTGGATAGAAGTCCCAAGGCGATAGTCATTATGAAATAAAGACTCCCATTAATTGAGTTCCTACCTTGTGCCTGGAATCATTCTAAGCACTTTGCATGTGGTTCACTTGCTGAACCTGAGGTTAATCAAAGTGGGAGTTCATAGGTGTAGGACCTGCTAGAGGGCTCAGGGTTCAGGACCCTTGAAGCCTATTCTTGGATCCCACAGCAAACTATGTCTACTGGATAGACAGGTGTCTGCAGAACAGTGAGTGCCACTGATTGACTGCCAAGCCATGAACCTCTAACATTTGAACAATGCTCACATTTACTTAACCCTAAATGTGAGCATTGTTCAAATTTGGGTCTCATCAAAATAACCAATGATCACATCTCACTCAAGGTTGCCTCAAAACAGTGAAAATCAAGAATATTAAGTTTGAGACTGTTACTATTTAGAAAATTTACCTATGCCTTTACCTCTTGACCTATCATCAAACTCAGAATCAATCTCAAAGATAAATTATTAAAAATAAAAAGACTTGGAAGATTTATGATAACACAAGAAAGGAAATAACTCCAATGCCTCTCAGCAGGGGAGTGGTTCAATAAGCTCTGGTGTAGTTGTTCAAGGGAATTCTATGCATATGTGAGAATGAAGAATAAAACATCTATATTCCAGTGTGGAGTGATCCCCAGAAATATACAGGTAAGGGAAGAAAGAAGAGAGAGAGAAGAGAAGGGTGAAGGAGAATCATGGTGTTTGGTTGTGGAGTAAGATAAGAGGGAAACGTTCACACACATTTACTTTTATTTATGCAAAGGAGTATTGGAATGTAATAAAATACTATTGCAAATAGCCACCTATTCTAGGAGGAGTCAGGGCACTGAATAGAGGAGAGTTGGGTGGAAGTGAGACTTTTCTGAAAATAGCATTATAATTATTCAGGTTTAAAATAGCTGTATTGAAGTATAACTCACATACAATAAGCAGCACATGGTTAAGGGCATGATTTGACAAGGTTTGACTAATGAAACCATCACTGTAATCAAGATAGTAACGTCGCCACCAACACAAAGTCTTCTCCTGCCCTTTGTGACACTCCCCTTCAGCTCTTTCCTTGCCCCGCCCCTTTCTCCTCCTTCCTCCATCCCACCTGCATTCTCCAAGTCTCCACTGGTCTGCTTTCTGTCACTATAGACCTGCTTTCTGTCACTATAGATCAGTTGGCGTTTTCTAGAATGGCATATAAATGGACTCTTACAGTACTGATCTTCTTTTTTTGTTGGCTTCTTTCACTCAGCACAATTATTTTGAGACTCATACGTGTTGTTGCATGTATTAATAGTTCTTTTTCCGGCAAAATAGTACTCCACTCTATAGATATACCCCAGTTTGTCCATTCACTGACTGGTGTTTAACCATTCAATGCATTTATCTTCTAGGTGTGGCCACTGCAAATAAACCTGCTAAGACTATTCATAAGGGTGTGTGGACATAGGCTTTCATTTCTCTTGGGCAAATACCAAATGTGGAACCAATGGATCTTGTGGTACGTATATATTGAATGTATAAAAAGGTGGGGATGCTTTGCAAATGCATTGTTTTACATGAATGACGAGAGTGTGTGAGAGTTACGGGTGCTACACATCCTGACAACACCGGGAAGGCCAATTGCCTTAATTTTAGTCATCAATTAGGTATTTAAAGTTCACTCATGGTAGTCTCATTTGCATTTCTCAAATAAATAATAATGTTCATAATGCTTTTATATATTTATTTGACACGCATTTCCTCTTTGATAAAGCATCTATTTAAATTGTTTGTCCATTTTTAAATTGGATTGTTCATTTTATTCATATTGAGTTTTAAGAGCTTGTTATGTATTCTGAATGCAAATCATTTATGATACATTATATTCTACTTGTCTCTATTCTATTGTTGTGATAACTTCCAGTTTTATAGATATTAGAAACCCTATATTACATTGCTATTTTTGTTTAAAAAGTGAATTATCTTTTAAAATATAAGATGTATGAAATATATTTAAACAGAACAAACACAAATTAATACTATAACAAATTATATAATACTTAAATAGATTACATATATTGTATATCAGGTGATACATATGATATTTAAATATACATGCTTATAATATTTACTTGTGATATTTAAATATACATGTTTGTTTCAGAGGAGAAATCTTCTTTCATCCTTTCCTTTTCTTTGTTCCTCTGTACCTAATGCCTGGCTTTTCTTTGACTGCTTTTTAACATTTTTCCTTACCATTGGTTTTGTGCAGTTTGATGATAATGTCCTTAATATACTTCTTTGTGGTTCTTGGGCTTGGGTTTTCTGTAGTACCAGAATCTGCAGGTTCATGATTTTTGTCAAATTTTTTAAATGTTTATATATTATTTCTTAACTATTGCTTTTGAATCTCCCTCTTCTTTCCTTTGAGGACTTCAGTTGGCATGCTTAAAGTTGTTCCCCAACTCACTGATGTGCTTTGTATTTATTTAAAATATTTCTCCTCTGTGTGTACAATTTCTACTGTTATGCCTTCATGACCACGGATATTTTCTTGTGCAATTCTAAGTTGGTATTAATTCCATCCAGCATGTTTTAAATATCAAACACAGTCATTTTTGGTCCTTAGAAGTTCAATCTGGATCTTTTTCACATCTTTTATATCTTCCTTTAACTTTTAAATTTATGATAGAATGAAAGTGTCCTATCTTTTTAAGTCCTTGTTCACTAATTTTAAAATCATTTCATTTCTGCATTAGGTTTGATTGCATTCTTTCTCTGATAAATTTTACTTTCCCATTTCTTTGCATGCCTGGTCGCTTTACTAGATGCCAGAGGTTGTGACTTCTACTTTTTTGGATATTCACTGTCTTTGCATTCTTATTAGTGGTCTACAGTTTTATTAAGTTACTTGAAAATCATTTGGTCCTTTTGATTCTTGCTTTTCATATTATCAGGTAGGGCCAGGTCGCAGTTCAGTTTAGAGCTCATATTTCCCAACTATTGTGACAAACCCTTCTGGGTACTGTAATGTGCTGTGCATTACAAAGCTCTGTGAGTTGGCTGGCAGGCACACGTCCTGTCTGTGCACTGAGTACTATTACTTCGAATCCACTGGGACATGCTTTCCAGGCCTGGCCCAGGGGTTCACTCCTGCATTGATCAGGTCTCTGTTGAACACTGGGAGGGATCTTTGTGGATATCTAGAGTTCCCTCTGTGTAGCTCTTTCCCCCTACATTTACTGCACAGCAATCTCAAGTATATTGGAATTTCTCTTTACAATACTCATTCATGAAGTTAGGGAGTCTTTCATGCCCTGCCTGGGTTTCTCCCAATTTGGCGACAAACTTGGTCAATTCATAGGCTCCGTTTCATTTATTTTTTTCTTTCTCAATTTCGGTTTTCCTTCAAAGCCTGATAGCTAGTGTTTTGTGAAGCAGTATTTTTTTTTTTTTTTTTTTGGTCTGGATATTTAGTTGATTCAGGGAAAGGACAAATATAGCCCCCTGTTTTTTTAATTTGTTCTGAGGTAGAATTCCTTTACCATACTATGTGGTTTAATCTATTAAAAATAGTCTCTAAAAACTGATAAAAGACTAAAATAAATTAACATAATTGTACACCAAGTTAATATCATACCCACCCAGAAAATAATTATTCTAATTTATTTAGAGCACACAATTTTGCCTTTTCATCTTTAAAGGTGTTTTGTTTTTGTTGTTTTTTTTTTTTTTTTTTTTTTTGATACTAGGGATTGAACCCGGGGCACTATACCACTGAAATACAACCCCATCCCTTTTTTTTTTTTTTTTAAAGAGAGAGAGAGAGAGAGAGAGAGAGAGAGAGAGAGAATTTTTTAATATTGAATTTTAGTTTTCGGTGGACACAACATCTTTATTTTATTTTTATGTGGTGCTGAGGATCGAACCCAGCACCCTGTGCATGCCAGGCGAGCACGTTACCGCTTGAGCCACATCCCCAGCCCATCCCTTTTAACTTTTTATTTTGAAACAGGGTCTTGCTAAATTGCTTAGGGCCTACCCAAATTGCTAAGGCTGGCCTTGAATTTGTGATCCTCCTGCCTCAATCTCCCAAATGACTGGGATTACAGGCTTGTGCCACTGCACCTGGCTCTGGTTATGTACTTTTAGGCTTCATAAGAAGGACATAAGAAAATCCTAGACCTTATTTAAAAGCATAATTATTTACGGTAATAATGGTAATTATATATTATAATGTAATACAAATAAAAAATTATGCTAATGTGACGAGAAACAGAAAATTCAGCATGAGAGAAAAGATAGATATGATTACAAAAGATGCAAATGATTATAATATTTACTGATGAATGGAAATTTTAATAAAATGATTTTTTTCAAAAATATTTCTTTCTTAGCTTTGTCTGTTGAAGAGGTCTAGACTAAATGACAATCCAATATACACACAAAGGACTCTGAATATGGACTCTAAGTCCCATTTCCACCACATGAATGAGGACTCTTTGGAGAATTTGCTGCTTCCACCAGGTTGAGCTAAATAAATGCCAGTAGATCCTGGACACTTTTATTGTACCCAAACAAGAAGATTTTTAATTAGCTTCAGGACATGTGAAAAGAAAAAAAAAAGAGCTGGGGCCTTCCTCCCATTGATCAAACATGGGATAGTTTGACCATTAATAAAAATGACTGCTATAATTATTTAAAACATAGTTCTATTGGATCATATGATAAAGAGAGAAAGGGGAAAATGTTGGTTTTTATACACAGTGACTAGTAAATGGAACATAAGCTTTTTCTCTGAAAACCAACACTGAATTGGAAAGATTTAAGCATCTATCTTACATTCCTACCTCACATGTATTTCTAAATCGCTAAGAGACTCGTAAGGTGTTCTTCAAAGAACTCTTCCAGCCAGTTCTTAATCCTGTGTCAGAAAATATGTATGAAACTTAGAATTTTGCTTCTCTTTACCAAAGGCATAAATGTAAATGTGAACAGAATAAAAGTGGATGGAAGTTTTGGTTTACTTATTCTTGTATAAATCTAGTACATTAAAATTCCATTTGTCAAGAGGAAAATACCAATATGACAAATAGACAAAGCATTTTAAACATAAGAAATGGATCTGTCTTTTTATACTAAAGTAACCATTTATGGATAATTATCCTAGCTATCTCTGTTTTATGAGCACAGCATGTACCAAGAAAGGTGATGGTATATCTCATCCCATCAAAAAACCAAAACTTATTGGGAGATCCTGAGCAACTCCATACTTTTCCTGATGAGTTTGAGGCAATGTTTACTAGAGGATGAGGTGACTGGGCAAGAGGCACAGAAAAGATAAAAGAGTAAAGGGCAGAAATTTTCTTTGAACACAACCATCTCTTAGGAAATTCTATTAGCAATATTCTCTATGAAATTAAAACCGAACATGAAAAAGTTCATGAGACAGAATTCTTAAAAAATGAGAAAGAGCAAAACTCCAAGCACAATTTTTTTTTTCTAAAAAGGAAATATACAGTTTGGAGCACAGGAATTTAGGGAAGCCACCCGATGCCTGGCTATATGAGTAGTTTGGGCAAGTTACATTTCTGCACCAGTCTTTTATCTATATCATTGGGCCATCACTTGCACCTATAACATAGGGTTGTTGAAAGAATAAAATGAGTTGATGTATACAAGTAATTAAGTAAAAACTGCTCCAGAATAAGTGTTTGACAGAGTTAGTTGGGATTATTCCTTTGATGTAAGGTTTTTCATAAGCCCAACAAATTTCAATATATCTGGGTGAGGTAGAGAGTTACCTGTTCATGTCTTAGGGCATAGGATGTGAAACAAACCCAGAGAGTCTTTGAGGTTGAGGAGGAGATCACCTGAGAAGAAAAAGCATATGAGAGAAGTCTAACTGGAGCATGCAGGTGAAATTGGGCCTTGTAAAGTCGGGTGGTGTTTCCCTGTTAAAGAGAAACATGGCCTCCTGGAAACTTTGGTGGCCAGCCTCATTGGTAGATCTATAAGGCAGTGTTCAGTAGAGACATCAGTGGTGCATAGGGAAAATAGTTCCTGGTCACAGCTAGGTTATTGCCCAGGTATTTGGAAGAAAAAACACCTCCTTCTGTCTTACTCATCAGTGGGTCTTATAATTTTTTCTGTTTCAGTATTACTCTCTTTGCCGTGTATTTTCTTTTTTTTTTTTAAAGAGAGAGTGAGAGAGAGGGGGAGAGAGAGAGAGAGAATTTTAATATTTATTTTTTAGTTTCCGGCGGACACAACATCTTTGTATGTGGTGCTGAGGATCGAACCTGGGCCGCACGCATGCCAGGCGAGCGCGCTACCGCTTGAGCCACATCCCCAGCCCTGCCTTGTATTTTCTAAGAGGTCAAGTCACCTTTAATGCCATCATCCGTATTTAATTTGCCACTCGCTTCTTCCCCCCACCCTTTATTTGCTCCCTTGAGTATAAAGGAATGCAAGATTCTATTCTTTGACATTTTCACATTAAGCAATTGGAATCATGAATTTTCTCTAGGAAAAACTACTGAAGCACCATTAATGTTATTGATCTTAGTGAAGTGGGTTTTTTTAGCATTAGACTTTTTTTTTTTTTTAGTTGTAGATGGACACAATACCTTTATTTTATTTATTTATTTATTCGTGGTGCTGAGGATCACATGCTAGGCAAGCACTCTACCACTGAGCCACAACACTACAGCCCCTTATTGATGATCTTAATAGAGAGCTTTGCTAGCTCTGAATTAGACATTCTCTAATAGAAATGAGAGTTCATAGGTGGAGGGGGCACACCAGTCTGGATAAGAGTGGAGGGTAATAAGGTAGCATGACCCCACTTGTCTCCAGGCCCTGATGACTTGCCACCAAAGAACTCTCTGGACAGGTGGGGTCATCAAAAGCCTAACCATTTCCATTTTTAAGAATTCATAGTTAGGGGTCTTAAGAAAAAGATGCTGTGTTTCTTTATCCCTCCCTTACAGCAAGGAAAAGAGAACCCAAATAATTATTGGATAATAATTTCTGGACTGAAAGGACTGTATAATAAATCACCCAGAAATCAATTTGAAGACATTCATAGAACAGGTCACTGGCATTGTTGCAAACAGGTCTAGACTGATCTAATCTTCCATGACAGAATGGCAGGGTTGCTGGATTGGGGAGAAATAATGGATATAATCTATCTCAAGTTCAGCAAGGTGTAGATCCTGGCTCTCATGACATGCTCATTAATAATCCTGGCATGACATTCTCTATCAATGTTCCTTGCTCTGCTCTGACACAGGTTTCTGTTGGTCCCTATTGCTCTTCTGGGTGGTTTATTCCTGCATTCATGAAGCCAGACTTTGGGGCCTAAGAATGTCGGTGCCCTCTGCAGGGAGGGTCCTGCTCTGACTCATTTCCTTGGACAAGGACACCACTTTCAGGCTTAGCACCAAATCCCCTTGCTGAGCATCATCACCGTCTCCTTGTGCTCCTGCAGCTCTGTTTATTTCTCTTCTCCATGAGAGACCCTTATGCTCTTGCCTGCGTCCACATTTAAAAATCACACCATCTGTAGGGAGATAATTAATGTGTCAGTCTGGGTTACTGGCCCGATGTTGGTGGATGAATTCTGTGGACATGGTTTAATAAGACTCTAAAATGTTTTAGGTGGCGTGGAAGAAAATTGACAAGAGGTAAAAACATGGAATGAACAGCGCATTGAATTATACCAAGCAGAGGCGGCATAGGTTCATAAGGATTAAGAGCCCAGACTCTAGAACCTTCTTACTTGGGTTTGAATCCTTAAACTACCTTACAGCTGTGTGTCCTTGGGTAATTTACTTAATTTCTCTCGGTCACCTTTTCCTTATCTACACTGTGTTTTCAATCTTTGTTTAGATACTGCTTGAATAGGATTATTCAAGTCAGTTTTACATAATTAACGTTGAATGTATTAACTGATGGATGCGGGGTGAAAAAAGGAAAACTGTAAGCATTAGTCTCAATTGGGCCACTCCATTATGAAGTGTTTAAATTGTTGAGTTTCACAATCTTTATTCTACATTATAAAATAATCTGGATTTGTGCATTTATATTGGAAATTAACATGATTAGTAACATTATGTCAATAATTTTTTTTGGAAAAACTTTCAGAACTTAATGTGTTCCTAAGATTGAGACTGCCATTGTAGCCAATTTTTTAATGATTATAGGTGTCACTTAGAACAGGGAAATCTTGTTCAGGCTTCTTCCCGTTTATAATTAAAAGCAGTTTTCACGAAGTAACTAGTCCTAGTTGTGCCTATTTGAAAGTCTTTCTCTCTTTTATTTTTCTTTCTTGTAGACAAGAGTACTGCCTTAACAAATACGGATCAAGCCACACTCCTGGAGGTTTGAAACTAAGAAGCCTAAGGCGAACTGAAGAGTCCTTGAGGTTCTTTCGGTCCTTAGTGGTTACAAACTTGGTAAAGGACTCTGACTGTATACACCCCAATGTCCTTCCCTGATGGAAGGACCAGCTCTGATAGACCCACCTTCCTGTGAGCCTCGTAGACTATATATGGCCTCATACACTTAGCATTTGGAATCTACTCACAGGAATGACATGACCCTGATGTTGGGAGGTCACAAGGAGCATGACCGGAGGCGTCCTTGCTCTGGCTTGGTCTCCTCTGTCCCCTTGCTGTCTGTCTTCGTCTGTCTGGACTGCAGAAGCAGAGCACCTGTGGTCTTCCTGTATGTTATTCTTGGGGCTTATCAACAACATTAATTTATTACTCACTGTTCTGGGGGCCAGGAACTTTAAGTTCCAAGTGCTGCCTGATTTGATGTCTGGGGAGGGCCTTTTTGGTTCACAGATGGCCGTTTTCTGCATCCTTGTGTGGTCAAAGGTGTGCAGGAGCTCTTCACGGTCTCTTATCAGAGCACTGATTTCATTCCTAGGGACAGATGACCGAATCTTCTCCCAAGATCCCTTTTCCTAATGCCATCATGTGGGGATTAGGAATTCAACAGCGTTTGGAGAGAACACACACGTTCTGTCTGCGGCATCTCACCAGGTGCCATTCAGGTGCACCTCTTCTCCATGGAGTTGCATGGGGCTGGGAATATAAACTAGCAAATACCTTCTCAGGAAGACTGTCTCGAGTACTGCCAGAGAATCATCACAGGAAGTACCAGAAGTGCCTTAGGAAAACGGCTCCTCAGGATTTCTCAAGCAGACGCTTCAAGAATCAGTAAAGGGACAGACACAAATCAGCATCTGAAAGCATGAGGGCTTTTTCTTTTTCTCTTACTCAGATTTAAATTTAACTGAAGCCAGGTTGGGACATAGTGGGGTTGAATTGAAAGGAAGGGCAGAGGCAGAGGGAGGGGAAGATGCTGAGGTCCATGAAGAATGAGAGATAGCTTTTCTGCATAAGGCTATGCCTATGACCTTAAATACTTAGCTGTGTACCAGCCCACCTACCTGTATTCTGACCACGGGACTTTTGCATATCACCAAGCACATTAGCTTTTAGTTTTGAGAACTATACACATAAAGATTGAGAAAAATTTTAGTAGGAAGTGGAGGAAGTGGTGTACCTTGAATTATGATGCTTCTAGTCTTTTGACTATAACTAGCACAGCCATGAGAATGTTGAGTATACAAATACACCTTCCCAGATGCCTTTATCAGCCTGTTTTGAATTCAGTTAGAATCTCCCTGCTCTTCTCTTCAAGTCTACACCATAGGTCTGCTCCTATTGAACAGGAGTGAAGCTGCCACAAAGTTGGAAGTCTGCAAAAGAGGAGGGGAGGAGTTTCCCATGTTCAGAATTTCAGGCCTTCTTTTGACACCCTCTGGAAACACCCCTGCAGCAGAGGGACTCCCCTTGGAGTCCAGGAGGGAAAAACTCATAAAAACCTTAATGCAACCACCTTAGAGCAGGAAATAGAGCATAACAGTTGTGTGGAAGAGGCCCTCGTACCCAGGAGCGAGTGGCTCCAGCAAGATGCTTAACATACTCCACTTCTGGGCACTGCAAGTGCTCGATGATGGGAGCGCAAGGGAGGTGTGGACAAGGCCTCCCGCGAGAGGCTGTGAGGCTGAAATAAGTCAGTCAAGTGCAAGTAGCACAGTATCTGGAACATAGTGAGTTCTCAATGAACATCACCATTAGGAAGAAAGAGTCAAGTGTCATTGGTGGGCTGAATATGTTAAAATATGTTTTATAACTTTATATTTATTTTTAAGTATGTGTAAGATATGTATGTGTGTGTGAGCACACACACATGCACACACACATACATATAAGGGTTTAGAATCCCTTATCCAAAATGCTTGGGACCAGAAGTGTTTTGAATTTCATATATTTTTTTTTCAAATTTTGGAATACTTGTATATACATAATGAGGTGCCTCGGGAATGGACCCAAGACTAAAGCTGAAATTCATTATGTTTCAAATACTTTGAATACACTTCATACTCATGACCTGTAATGTGCAATTTTACCCAAGATTTTTAGTGCACCTCTGTTCTGACGGCAATCCTTCATGCAAAGCCAAGTGCAGAATTTTCTCCTTCTGCTGTCGTGTCAGTACTCAGAAGCGATCAGGTTTTGGAGTACTTTGGGTTTCAGATTTTTGGATTAGGAATGCTCAACCCACATATGTTGAACATCCCTAATGTATTTATGTGCATAAAACAGAACAGTGTGACAACTTGTGGTAATGTTTTCAAACAGTATATAATTTGTGTAGTAATGGAAGAGGGAGATAAACAAACGATTGTTTCTCATGAGAACTTCTAATTCCTGTGCCTCCAAAAAGAGAGAAATTGTTTTGGACTATGAGGACTATGGGTTTTTATCTTAATCAGAACTTAAAAAACCCCAAGGTCTATGGAAATGTTTAAAAAAAGAAAGAAAGAAAAAGCATATATACATACATTTTAAAACAAGTGAGTTAACACTTTCTTAACATTCCAGGGATTTTTTTTTTTTTTTGTATGTGAGACAGATTTAAATGGAGAAAAGAGCAAAGGATTTTGTAAGTAACCTAGCTGAAAAAGCTTTCATTAGAATCTTTAAATTCCAAACTTAAAAAAAATGGTGTGTTATTAGGACTTTCCATTTATATCAAGAACTTTTTTTTCAGAAAAAAAAAGAGAATGAGAAAAATTTTACACTAGAGGTTGCATTTGTTTTCAGATATTACAGTTGATTAAAAATGGGGAAAACAGTCAAATGTCCAGCCCTGCTCTTTGAAGTAGTTTAATTTTGCAGCATGGGATCAAAGTGTGGAGCTGCATTTCCTCTGCCTGTTCTGAGAGGTTCTCGCTGCAAAAGGTCATTCCAAACCAGTTTCCCTCTTTGAGAGCACTTACGTGTCTTCCTCTGATGTGCATAAGGGTCTGAATTTGGTCATGCAAAATAAAAGATTTAAAGGAATGGAAGACACTGTGAGCACGTTTTGAAAGTAATTATTTATTTATTAACTTTTTATTTAGAAATAATTGTAGATTCATTCAAAGTTGTCAAGTGAGGATACACACACACACACACACACACACACCCCAGCACTTACACACACAGACACACACACACACACACACACACACACACACACCAGCCATTTCATCTAACAGCCTCAGCCTGGAGGCACCTTCAATCAACAGCAGCCTATTCACCAGAGGGAGGCCAGAAAGCCTCTAATTCTGATAGCATTTGTCCTAGAATCAGGTCAAGCCCAGGAGGCTGAATAAAAATGGAAGAATTATCTGGGGTCAGAACCAAGACCCCTGTATCAAAGCCTTGATTATCAATGACCAAACAAAATGACCCGACAGATTGGAAGAACATTTATATGATGCATATAATTTTCAGCCATTATCCCTTTCCATTCTCATAGAGAGAAATGCGCAATACTAAGCACAATAGCTCTTAAGAGGTCTGAGTCCTTCAATTCCATCAGGAAACAGAGCACAAATACTGACTTCCCAGACTGCTAGTGTCACATCCATTACCTCTAATATGGGTGCTCCGAGAATGGGAGATGTTTTTCCGGCCATGCTTTTAAAAGCTTACACGCTAACACATGTGAATGGGACACCCGGCCGGCTGGAGGCAATGGGATGATGTGCCCCATGGCTAGTACATCTGCTGACACCTCTCCCTACTGAAGCCTTGCTGAGCATCGCAGATCAAAGTATGGGGTCATTCCCCAAGAAGCCCAGATAACCACTGGACAAAGATGTAGGCTGCCGCAACCTACTAACTATGCTTGGCATTGGAAGTGGAACTTAGTCGGGGGTTACTGATGATAGAGGGGGGCTTCCCCAAGCACTCAGTTGAAGACATGTTGAAGGAGCTGGAGGGACAAGATCAGAAAAAGGAGGGGAGTCCAATGTTGCATGGGGAGATTACAACCTTATTAGTGATCTTAAAATGTTTGCTTCTAGCTAAATCCCTGGGTCCTGGAATGGTATATATCATATAGCTGTTGCTCAAAACACTATTGCTGAATTAATGACAGAATTCTTGTTTTTTTCCCCTATTTTTAATCAACAAAGAATAATATCAAATGGGGGGAGCCAGCTGGCTCTTTGAAGTAGATTTTCACAGGACAGTTGCCCCTTAAGGAGGGAGGTTTTAGTCTGGGTCTATGTATGTAGAAATACAGTTCTATAGTTTTCAGTTTCTAGTATTGCTGTTCTCCAAGTGACAAAGCTTTGGAGACTCTTGATTTGTCCTCCTATTCTATGTAGCCAATCTGTTACTAGATTTGCCTTCACGGACCAGTCTCATTCTCATCAATTCAAATTGTGCTGCCATTGTATATCACATAATGTCTTAATTACTACATTAATTTTTCTAATCTTCAATAGACTTAATTTTCTTTTTGGTTAAAACTGTTCTGTGCATTATCAAAAAAGAATGTTACAAAAACAGATTTGTTTTCTTATAACAAGAGAATTTTAGCTACTATGGAAAAATTGGAAGAGTTACGTAGAAAAGTATGCAAATCATACCTTAACCAGGAATAGCCAGAGTTACCATGATGACTTGTATCCTAATGCCATTTTTTTCTTAGCTGATGTCTATTTTCCTTTCACAAAACTTTGTCCTGATCATGCACGTGGCCTTTGTTGCAGTTTGGGTCTGGCATGTCCTCCTAACTGTCGTGTGTTGAAGGCTTGGTCCACAGCTGGAGGCACTACTGGGGAATGGCAGTAACTGTGGGAGGTGGGGTTTAGTTGGAAGAAGTAGATGACTGGGGGCATGTTTTTGAAGGGCTTGTCCTTCCTTTCTGTCATTTGCTTCCTAGCTGCCATGCAATGAGCCGTCTCCTCTGCCACGCCCTGTGCTGTGACATTCTGCTTCCCCCCAGGCCCAAAGCAATGGAACCAACCAAGCCCAGAATGAAACTTCCAAAACTGTGAAGCAAAATAAATCCTTCCTTCTTAAGTTGATTTTCTCAGGCATTTCATCCCAGTGTTGAAAAGCTGATTGCTATACCTTTGTAACACCCTGTATTCAATTTAAAATATATCAAGTATTTCTCAGAGCATTTTATTCTGTAACATTACTGTTTGAATGGTATCTATCCTATGGATAGTGAATAACTGATTCCCTTACTGATAGACATTTCTATTCTACACAAGGAATGCTGAAATAAATATGCTGTCATAATATAATGAGTAAATTGTCTAATGAGTGCATTTTAAAATTCGATATTGCCACATTGCCTGACCGAGAAGTCATATCAACTTAAACTACCACCAGCAAAATGAAATGAATTGGCATTCAGCAAGCAAATAAGCCAAACACCAGATTAGATAAAGCTGAAGAAAAAATTGATGAAATTGGAGATAAATCTGAGGAATCACCAAGAAAATAGACACAAGGATAAAGATGCAGAAAATATTGAAGAAGAGTTTAGAAATGTGAAATATAGAATAAATCATGCCAAAATCTATGTGACAGGAGTTTACAAGAAGGCACAAATTAAAATGTGGAAGGATCAATATTTAAAGATATATGATTGAAAATTTTTTCCAGCATCAATGAAAAATATAAATTATTTAATTAAAAAATAATAATGAGTCCTGAACAGGACAAAAAATAATATCAAAGAATGGAAGAAAAAATCTTTAAAATAAGAAGAAATAAAATAATTCACTACCAGTGGAATAAAAATTAGACTGTCTGGTAGACTTATCAACAGAAACAACAAGCCAAAAGATAATGAAATCATACATTCAAAGTTTTGGGACAAAGTGGATTTTACATATTAATGAAACTATTATTTAAGTTTGAAGGTAAAAAGAATTTTAGACAAAATGAGATTTTACTGCTTAAATTCTCACCAACATAAGTAATAAGAAACAAAGTGAGAGTAAAGTTGTATTCAAAGCAATTCTGGGGCTAAGAAATTTGGAATGCATGCCACAAATACAAAAACAAAAATCTAGTGACTCAATAATAGTCAAGATAGTGACAATAACTTGTTGGGATGGAAAAGCAGAACAGAACTAAAATAACATCTGATAACATTTCAAAAAGGAGAAAGGTGTTTGGAATTAAAGTGATCTAAAGTCTTCTTTTTATTCAGAAGGATGGTGGACAACCTGGTTAAGTTAAACTTTGTTAATTCAAGTTGTCCCATTCAAAATTTCAGCATAAGACTTGCAAAAAAATTCAATGAAAGTCACCTTAAAAAGTAAATGGAGAAAGAATATAAATAAAACAAGATGTATTCTCTTATGCATATTTTAGGACCAAGCAGCTCAATCCTAGAAAACTTGGATGCAAACATAAATAAATTAATTAAATAATAAAGTATACAAGTTTTTGATTATAGCATTGTTTGTAGTTGTGAAAAGGCTGAAAATTAAGTGGTAAATAAACTGGTTTATTCATGACATGATATACATAAAATCAATCAAATATATATATATATAGATATATATAGATTAACATAGGTAAATGCTCAGAATGTGTTGTGAAAAAAGTAGGCTGTAAAGGGAATGTGTGACATTATTTTTGTAAAATGTACAGGCAGAATTGTGCTGTGTGTGCCTTCTATATGGTGTTCAGAAAGCAAAGTACAAAATATGAAAGAAGATACACTTTTCAGCTTCAAAGCACTTGCAACTTCTGAGAAGGAAGCAAAAGAACTGGATGGAGCTTTAGCTACATAAAACACCTCATTACTTTCAAAAAATACTGATTTGAAGGAAATACGGTACTATTAGTTAAATCTGGTATATGGTAGATGCATGAATGTTTGATGTGTTATTTTCTGTTCTTTTTCGTATATTTGAAACAATTCAGACTTAAAAATAACATTTGAAAGAGAGCCTTTTTCTTGCCCAAATTACCAAAGTTAGATAAATGTTTTTTAAACAGGTGGCTTCAGACAGTTTGCTACTCAAAAACTACTTAGCCCACACTTACAAATCTAAAGCAAATGACATCCTTTTAAAAGTACTTTGGCTAAAGACTAAACATTTCTTCTAGCGATATTCCGATTGCTCAAGAACAATTTCAGAACTCCTCTTCCATAATTTCCTAAAGCACTATGTTATATGAGTTATGGTGAAGCTGTATCATTTTAGATTGAAATCTCCCATCAACCCCAGCCCCTCCTCCCCTCACCTTCGGGGCCGTGTACGTGGTCGGGCTCCCTCCAGGCACTTAAGCTCAGCAAGGTGACTTAGAGGTCCCTGCCCTAGTGGAACTTCCAAGTAACTACACTGTTGTGAGCATGAAATTCACCAATGAAGGGGGAACTTAGAAATGATGGGTAGGTCGAAAGAACATAGTTACAAGTATGAGGATAGAATTTTAAAAAGAATGTAAAATGGAACATAGTTTAAATGTCCAAAGAATGATAGAAAGGAAATGTCAAGGTATAGAAAGAACTCAAGAGTAAAATGAGAGTAAAAATAAAAACTGTGATATGAAGGGCTTAGCAAGAGACCTGGAGAAAGACAGAAGGAGAGGGAAGGACAGACTGTTACAGAGTGCTTTTGAAGACCATGTCTAGGAAATGCAGCAGGAAAGAATGAGAAGCAAAAAGAAAGACAGACTACCAGGATATCTTTCTAAATCCGTCCCAATGACACCATAGGCATCTAACCCAGCCATTGCAAATGCCACTTACTGTGGTCTTAATTCCAATTAAGGATGCTGAAATTCTGTGACATATGCAAGCTCAAAAGGACAAAGTTCCAACACTCTCTTAAGAGAATTCTTTAGAACTTCATCTCTCATATCTGGCTGGCGAAACCCAAGAGCCCAGCCTGTGATGGAGTGTGGCGCAGAGGAAAGACGACCGTTTTAACTCAGTGTCCCAGAGTCTGTTTCAAAACAAGATGGAAATTGCTTCCTGAGAGCTTCGGTTAAAACCGTGTAACGAATGTTTCAGCAGATCTCAAATATTGTAATTTATCACATGTTTATCCCCCAAAGAAATCTGCAATAAAATCCCAGAGTGTGCAAGATAAATGTGCTGGAGCACATGGGCGGTGATTAAGAGTGTGGGCTCCCACCTCACAGGAGCCCAGCCTTAAATCTTCTCAGCAGCTTCCCACGGGGACAACCTGAGTGAGCTTTCTGTTCTGAGCCTCAGTGTCCCCAACCGTAAAGGGTTGCTAAGGATATGTACCCAAGCAGGTCATTTGGGGGAAATACATTAAAGTGGGCAGGTAAAATGTGTGGCGCTGCGCAGAGAGGGAAAGCACCCATCATGCAGATAGGGGAAGCACCCAGCATGCAGTGGTCTTGCTAATGGCAGTGCCACAGTCTGGTAGGGCTGTGGTGGTCATCACAAACGCCAACATTGTCCTGAAGCAATAATTCACTCTTGTGGTTGCTTCCACAGAGGAGGCTTCCCTGACCTGCAGAGTGCATCTGCCAGGATCTCTCATTTCAGCTCCATTTTATATTCAAATTGGGCTCACATTCCCTCCTCACCATTTCGAAGTGCCAGGCACTTGGCACCTAGAGCTGAGGCTGGCGAAATTGTCACCCAGCAAGGGCAGCTTTCAGGGAAATACTAAATTTTACTTTATAGGATGATGAACAAACAACAATTATTAAAAAAAAATGATTAAACTTACAATTGACTCCAAAAACCCTTGGGCATCTATTTCTGCAGGAGGGATGAGCTAGGCAAAGAGACAACACAGCCGTAGACAGTATTTGAATTATGTTGGAGTCAAGTCATTCATTCTGCTCTTGAAGATGAATATCTGGGATTTTATCCAACCTGTGTTTATCTCACAGAAAGCAATCTTATTTCCTTAATAAAAAGAGAATGGTTGGGGGAAAGAACTGGGACGTGCAGCTGGAGATAGGTGGAAGGAGACATGGAACTTCTCATTCACCAGATGCCAGTCATTTGCACATCTACACTGGAACCTTATCTGTTATGTCATGGTTCTATTCCTTAAAATGAGGTGGCAATTAACTGTTACTACAGCAACAGGGCACAGGATGCACTGTGAAGGCAGAAATATCTGATTATGACCATAGATCACACAGGGAGTAAATAACAGCAATGAATCATCTAAGCAGAATAAGGACGCACCCTCCTCACCATCCACCCTCCACAGTCTAGTGCCCTGAATTTACAAATTGCAGAGAAAATTTGAGTACTGCATGCTATGCCACAACCAATAGAAATCTCTTTATGTTAAATGGAAATGCTTTAAAGTAGAAAGCCAATGTCTGTGGCTGAGGATCTCCAGTCTGGCTCCCCAGTGGAACCATTCAGGATGCTTCTGAAAAACATCCTGTGCCCTGGGTCCTCCTGAAGAGTTTTGACCCCTGGGTGCTTCTAGGCTGTACTGAGCATGGAGAACCAAGGTCTTAGGTCCTCATAGGAAAAGCATTAACTGGTATCAGTGAACTGGTTTGTGAGAAAACATTTTTTTTTAAACTGGGTAATAAAAAGAGATATTTCTGATGAATATGTGTTTAAACAGCAAGCAAGAAAAAAAACAGCTTATATATTTGCTCATTAAGATAATTTTAAATAAAAAATTTCATATGGGAATAAAGGTCTTTCTTAGGATAAATGAGTGTCTGGGAGTCGGGCAGGAAGAGGAGGGTTGCCATGTTGGAAACTCAGTTTTTCAAAATGCACATTTGTGGTATTTTTCTTTCCTACAAAGGCCAAGTCAAAACTTCCCAGCAGTCTAGCACATGCACAATCGCAAAGCTCACCCCTCATTAGCTCCTAGGCTTATTTGGGTTCCTTGCTGCTGCTGCTGCGGACTTGCACAGATCTTCCCTGGAATCCTGCAGCCCTGGCAGGAGATGAGAGAGATCAGATGGTACTGCCACCATAGCAGATGGCTGGTGCCCCATCCCAGCTGCCCTGTAGCTCCACTTACCTCACATCTGGCGGGGACTCCGGGGTAGCTACAGTGGGGCTAGAAGTTACTTTTGATGCCTTGACATCAGGAAGTTGGGGCCCATTGAAATTCCAGAAGTGCTAAGTCTATAGCAAAGGAAAGACAAATAGGCATGGATTCATCTGTGAAAGATTTTCTTTGGGCTCCAGTACAATGTTGATTTGCACCCCAAAATCCTCTAGTAATTTCTTAAATGGATTATGAGGCAATCCAATGATTCATAAATGGAACTTTGCCCCCTGCACTGAGTGTAATTTAAAAGAACTCTTAAGATACTCTTCTGGTATATTTATCTGCTAGAAGAGAAAATGTCTGTTCTTTTCAGATTCGTGGCAGACCTCGAATTCTATATCTATCTCGAGATTCTATATCTAAATTTTTATCGAACTCTTCCACCTCTCTGTGAAGGGTGTGAGGCATCTTTGCTGAATTCGAAATAGTAACTGACAATAGTTTAGGCAAACTGTCATTTGCCTATGAAGATGAGACTGTTTCCTTGGTCATCTAATAATAACACTAGAGTTTTTCTAATTCCTATTTGAGGGTTCACAGAGAATAAGGAGAATAAGTGGAAGTGGATAAGTACATACAGATCTTTAACAAAATGTCTCACAAATACTCTCTTGGTTAAATCCTTATGTAATCAGCTAAAGAAGTACAAGCTTATGTTGGGCTTTTAATCTATTGACATGCTATAGTTTAATTTGATAAAAGATGGCTCCATGGTGGGTTACCAATAAAATATAAATTGTAGGTAATTATCCCACCAAAATTAAATTCTTTATCATTTAGAACTAGGAATACAGACTTAGGGAAAGCTTCTATTTTCAAAGAGTAGTCTTTTCTGAATACTTTTAAACTGCAGCTATTCTCAAATGTCCTAGAGAAACAAACAGCTGTTGCATCCTACGCAGAACTAAGGGTTCAAAAATCAGTACTAAGACTTTCCATTTTAGCCCAGCAGGGCCACCCAAGTGACATTTCCGGGGAATAGAATCAACTTCCAGTAAATTAGCAAACATACACCACAAATGGAAATATTCAATTGAATATTTATAAGAAATAAAAAATTGAAGGTATATTGAAAGGGGAATAGCTTTTTATTGTTGAAATGCCTAATGTTTCAAGCTAATCGTTTGGAGAGTAATTAACATTTTATGAGTAACTGTGCAATGGTGTTTGTTATTATTAAAGGAAAAAGAAAAGAAAATGCTTCCCAAGTGCAGTTTGTTTTTTTCAAGTTCCAGAGACGGATTTAAGGGTGTGTGCTGATGTGGTGGAAAGAGGACTTGGAATCAAGGAAGGCTCAGTATAGCTAGTTAATCGCTTGGTCTCCTTTCCTCTCCTCTGAAACTTGAGTGAAGGCTAGGCTAATTGTTTCTTGTACACATCTTGTCCCACATTGAGCCTCTTCCTCAAAGACTCTGATTCACTAGGTCTGGGAGATCCACTTTTAGCATTCAGGAATTAGATCTCCTAAGTGCAATGTTTAGCTCAGGTAAAACTAACATGTAGGTCAAAACATTAAAGGGCTCGCAGCTCTTAGTCCAAGAAAGAAATGCATGGAAAGTTGTTGGGAATCATATTCAAACAGGGAATACAAACCACATTTAAGCCCAACTCTTCCAAAGTAGAGGCATCTCCACCTACATTTCTGAAAGGGAGCCCAAAATTTGAAAGTCTCTATTGTGATTCAGCAACACATTCAAAATCCCATCACGTTGGAATCTGGCTTCCCTTTCCAAAAAGGGCTTCTCTGCTGAGTCAGTTTGAAATGCTACAGTTCAGTGGCTAAAACATATTTGAATTATATTTTCTAATAACGTGTCCTAGAAACTAGTGAATCTGTATGTGCCAGTCAGCTTTGCATTCCTGCAATGACACCCCGAGACTGCCAAGTTTGTATAAAGAAGGGGTTTATTGAGCATGCAGTTTTGAAGAGTGGCTACGCCTTGGCTGCACACCTGCTTGGTGTAGACGGCAAGTAAAAGACTATATCTCAAGTCAGGATTAAAGAGAGAGAAGGTGGGTTCAAACTCAGGCATTTAAAACAATCCTCCCAAAAGAGTACCAAGGAGACCCACAGAACTATCCCAGTGACCTAAAGACCTCCACGCAGGCTCCACCTCCTGAAGGTTCCACCACCTCCCAACAGTGCCACCTTGTGGACCAAACCTTCAATCAATCACAGTGCATCCTTGGGGAACAGTAACCGTATTTAGACCATAGCTCCTCGTTTGTCCACCAATTTCTGCACCTGTGGGTCCACTCCCATTCCCCCCGCATCCAGGTTCTAAAGCACATGGGCAGTCACACCCTCGCTTGTCAATTGCCTCATATTCCATCTCAGATTTATTATCTCTCTTGTTCACCCCCCATGCCCGCTTCCTCACTGAAGTCATATAAATTATCGCGATGCCCTTTGGTCTGGTCTGCTAGCCTCCAGTTTACTTCCTCCACTCATCTTTCAGTGCAGTTCGAATTAACCTTTCTGGTTCACAGCTCTTACCCTATTATTCACTTTCACAAAATCATACTTTTGATTAATTGCCTCTGTAAAGTTGTCAAAAGTCCTTCCAGAGTTGGAAGGCTCTCAATAATTTGAACACATTTAACATTGCAAATTATTTTATTCTATTTTTATGGTCATATTCTATGATTGAGCCAAAGTAGGAATTGTTCCTATGTCAAGCACTTGAACCCAGAATGCTTCTGTTTGATTTGTTCTACTCTTTCATATACACTATATTGCTCTTCATTTCCACTCGTTGAAAGGATAATAGAGCAGATCTGACTACTTAATGCTATTTTCCTAACAGTCATTTAATTTTTATACTCTCCTTTCTCTTTTACATATGCATATGCATCTTCATAAAATGTATCAATTTTATATATTTTTGTATTCTCACTATGAGCCCTTGCCATTTGGCTATATAATTGTCAGAGTTTTTGTTTTTAATAGTTGCATAATTTCCAGCCAACAGATGTGCCATAATTCAGTTAAATACTTTTCTATTGATGGCCAGTCTGGTTGTTTATAAATTTTAGCCATTATAAATAGTGCTGTAATTAATAGCTCCATGTATAACATTCTTCTTTGGTTTTAATATCTTTTGATAATTTTCCAGAATTGAAATTACTGGGCTAAAGGTATGCTTTTTGTGTATTTTTGAAGTATACTGACAAATTGTTTCCAAAAAGTTTATATCAATTTCTATGGCCATCAATAACATATACAAGTATATTATTTTTATTACATACTTGTTTGCTCAAAAGAAAACAAAACTATACCTCACTAATATATCAATTTTTACATTTAATTTACTTATTGGCACTTGGAATTGAACTAGGGGTGCCTAACTATTGAATCACATCCCCAGTCCTTTTTACTTTTTATTTTGAGACAGAGTTTCTGTTATTTTGAGACTAAGTTTCTGAGGCTGACTTTGAACTAGCAATCCTCCTGCCTCAGCCTCCCAAGTTGCTTAAATTAGTTGTGTCCCACTACATCTGGTTTATTTTCATATTTTAATTAAATACATATTTTAGGAAATGTAATTTTTGTACTTTAAGTATTGAATTATCTTTCTGTGTAAATTATTTACATCACTTTTGGGATAAATTTGTAAATTTCAAAAGGCCATTAGCAGTGTCAGTCTCATTTTCTGGACTGTAGAAGACTTTAGCACTGCTCTGTTGCATCAACAGTATTCAATAGATATTTGTGTTATCAATAAACACTTCTTAATTATTCAAGATTTTAATATTTTTAATAACCCGTATGAACATTTTATAAACTATGGGCATTGTTCTTTGTCTTCTTTAGGGTAAATATTTTCTTTATATCTTGGTTTAATATTGTTTTAGCAGACAAAAGAAATTACAGTAGACACTCTTACTATACTCTTAGTGCTTTCTTAATTTGCCTTAAAACCTAAAAGATGTATTTATAGAGATGCTAATATATAAATTCGTGTTTTCATTTATTATGTTTTTACTGTTTCCATTTGGGAATAAACTTCATTTATCTTGAATCAATGGCTATCTTCAATGCTTCTCTTTCCCAGTTCTGCCTGAAGCTGGGCTATTTACCTGCAACCATAGCTACTGATGGCTCAGAACCAAAGCCTTTGGTTTGGATCCCACCTGGAGCCTCGTCTTTGCTTCTATAAGTAGGATCTATATATATTTTTACCCAGGCAGGAGGGATTTAAATTAATACAGCTAACACTTTGATATTCGGGATTAAGTCAGCATTGCTGCTATTTTAACCATAAACCTTTATGTCAGCTATAATAACAGAACTTCTGCAGTGGTCTCATGCTGGGTACCTGATATTTTAATGTGATTATTTTGATAAAGGGACATTTTGATACATATATTTTTATATGTCCTAGAAAAACAAATCGTTAAATTTTAGATATATTTCAATTACCAAGAAAGAATGTTCAACACTTTCAATCCATCCTTGAGGCCTACTCCACCTGTTGATCACCTCACTGATCTCTGAACTTCCTCTTTCCTGGATGTCACAGCCAAATAAAAATTATGACTAAATTTAAAAATCCATTTTGTCAATATCTATAATAGACTTAGTAATTGAATTTCTGTTTTGTGTTTCCATCTTTGAAGTATTTTTAGTATAATGACCCACTTGTATTAGGGTTCTCCAGAGAAGCAGGACCACTAGGATATAGATAGATAGACAGATAGAGATATAGACATAGGTAGATAGATACAAAAGAAGAGATTTGCTATGGGAATTGGCTCATGCAAGTATGGAAGCCAAGAAGTCCCACAGCAAATTGTCTGCAAGCTGGAGAATGAGGAAAGCCAGTGTTGGCTTTCAATGTGGATTTGAAGGTTTGGGAAGCAGGGGAGAAGATGGTGTAACTCCCAGTCCAAGGAGGAAGGCTTGAGAACTGGGGAGGAAAAGAGTAGGAAGATACTTTAAGTCCTGGAGTCCAAAGGCCCATGAGCTAGGAACTGAGGGCAGGAGAAGATAGAGCTCTCAGCTCAAGAAGACAGAAAAAATTTCACCTCTCCAATATGTTTTCCTACTATTCAGACAGGCCATCTACGGATTGGATGATTCCTGCTCACATTAGTGAAGGTGCTAATCTCTCCTGGAGACCCCCCACAGACCCACCAAGAAAGACATCTTATCAGCTGTCTGGGCATCCCTTAGCTCAGTCCAGTTGACATAAAATCAACGATCACACCTCCTCAGTCTAGAGAGGCTCTTCTCATTCCTGTCAGTGTCCCTTCCTAGCAAGCCAGCTTGGTGCTGACTGCTCGCTCCTGAGTTCTGATACAGGGACCCCGGTCCTCTGTCACTGTACCTAGACCCCGGTCCTCTGTCACTGTACCTAAAATATCTCTGTTGGAGATCTTCAGCTCCTCAGCAGAACCTGCCTTGCTACTTGTAGAAGCCCATTGTAAAGCCTCATTTGGTCCAACTTACCAGGATAGCCAAGTTTAGCAACTTCATGCAGAGAAGCAACTGGCTCTCCCTTGAAGAGTCCTTCACTTCTGCTTCACTCTAGGGCACCACCCCCTCTTCCTCTCCTGGGAGCAGCAGAGCCCCAGCTGAATTCCTGCTCTTCCCAGCCTTCATGGTACTTACCCAACGTATGTTTTTCGAAGCTATTTTTATTGTGCTTAGCTCATTTTCAATACATTGACAAGTCCTAGAAAGCCAAGAGTCCTATGATGTTACTTTTATACTTCCCTAAGTCACATCGACTCACTTATGCTTTTATACAGAATAATAATAATAAAAAACATTAATTTTGTCCTGCTATTCTTCTCTGGCTTTTTTCTTTGTTCCTAAACAACCCCCTGTTTCAGCAAAATATAATTACTGAGTCCTTTTACATCTTAGTTTATATTGGTTGCCCAATGGATAAATCTACTTAAAAAGCAAACACACAAAAACAGCATCGTTTCTCTGCAAAAGTTATGTGCATCTTCCCAGATATTTTGCATCTGACTTGCATCTGACTTCTCCTCCCAGCACCCACCCCTGGACTTACAGTGCGTAACTGTCTCCTCTTCATTTGACATCTTCTCTCTTCCAGTCAGGGTTATGCTCTCTAAACAGAGCAAGTGTGGGGAGATGCAAGAAAAAACTTCAAAAAACTGCTGCTCGTGATCTAGGTATGGGATTTTTAAAAAATGCTTTATTTTGTTCTGCGTTTGGTGGTGTGATAAATTGGCATTGATCCATTCATGAATTCATTCAGGAATTGGCAAAATTCCTGGTTGTAAGGAGGGTTGCATACTTTGCTCATGAGCAGGAAAAGTCAACGGATCCATGGGAGGGGGAGGAAACCAATAATGTTGCTTCATTACCCCAAGTCGGCTAAACTATGTTCTCTACCAAAAAAGGTTCTCATCTATTAATGGAGCATCTGTTTTATGCATTACACAGAAGTCCCAAATGCAAACAGTGGACAACCCACACAGCTTTGTTTCTGTGCATCTACTTATTGGGGATTCAAATATACAATAATCTTGTATTTATTGTGCTGACATAATGTGCACATAAACACTGGATATTATTATCTATCTTCATAAATGCGAATGCTGCTAATTTAGTTACTATTAGTGATCTTACCAGTTCTGTATAGATCAAAATAAACATTGCCATTTTTTTTTTCCTTTCTGCTATGTGCTTAGCCTACATAAGCAAGGGACTGGGGAGACCTTACATGGTATAGAAATATTTCTCTGTGTCTTCTACCCATGTTGGATAAATGTTCATCAAGATTCTTTGCATTTTAGAGGATTATATTCTCAGCAATATCAAAAAATGAGACAAAGCTTTTATAATTAGCCAAAAATTCAGATAAATAGAAAATACAAAAACTGAGCCTCAGAGTTGAAATAGAGATCTTATTTTGACCAAAATGCCAGGAAGGTATTATCCTGGGTCTCAAGTAACATGTTGGCTTGAAGGGAAACAGAAATTCCACATCATGCTCCTTCCCATGAAATATCTTTGTGGTCGTGAACTGTTTGTTGTAGGAGGCCAAGGAGGAAAGTTGAATGTCAATAGAAAGGGTAGAATGAACCAGCCCACAGGTAGTGAGTGCTGATTGCAAAGGTCAACTGAAACAAAGAACTCAATCCCACATCTTTACACAGAGCCTTCCTTAAAAATAGAACCTGCGTCACTTGATAACTTGTGCTTTCTGATTCTCTTACCGTTCTTTGCTACTTTACCGTGGCTTATTATACATTTGTCAAGCAGTTCAGAGTTGATTATAAAGACTTTTAGAGGATTTTTATCTCATTTTACTTCCCAGCTACACTATAAAATAAGCTAGCTGCATCATCAACCTCACTTGGAAGGAGAGGAGAGTGAGAATACGAGTCTCAGAGCAACCAAAACATAGGGAACAAGCAGTGGAAATCAGCAGAGCTGGAAGGCAAATCTGCATCTCTGATTCTGGGCCCTGTTTCTTTCAGGTACTTCCCCCCCACCCCCCGGAAAAATCCTTAAACAGCTCGATCCAGTCTGCCTCCAAAAACTGAACTCAACATGGAAATTTTGACATCTCCCTCTTCTTAGAGCAATAGTGCCTTCTTTTGCTGAATGAGTTTCTTCAGAAATTAACATTTATATCCTTCCCACAAGACACTCCGGGGTGAGCATTACAGACGAACAATGATCTGCCTTGGCAGTTAATGGCACTCAGTCAAAACTACCAGGGCATGTCATGATTAGGTCATAATACCCACCCTGGAGTGTCTTACAGCTTAATTGTTCCCTCTTCCATTCCAGAAACCAGCAAAAGACATATTTTACTAATGTTTCTGCTTTGTTAATGAGTTCAGAATGGATGAACACATGTGTTCTGTTTCTTCTGCCTATCAAACATGTATTCAGAAATAAATGCAGGTCGCATAATCCCCAATTCCAGCTAGCATATTTTACTACAATAAGTTTGGCATGACTCTGATCCATCTGAAAGTGAAGATTTAGTATGCGACGTCTGTCTAAATAGTCAGACACTTAAAACTCATGAGGCTTCCCCTTCTGCCAATGTCCTTAGCATTCATCTCCCCATATGATCTGTTTTCCTGCTAAAAATTCCCATTAAAGGAGTTATATTTTAATCTGGACTAGAATTCACAGTAAACTATTTCCAACATTTTGAATGCAGAGTGAGTTATAACCTTATTAAGTAATTAAGATTAGGTGGTTTCCTTATCCCTGTTCACCCAAACTCTTCAATCAGAATAGAATATTCAGTACTTTCATAGCCTGCTTCTTCTCCTTACAATAGCACTATTGATAACAAGCCAAAGACTTAGAAGATACAATAGTAAGTAGCAGACACAGGTGTGTGCGGCTGCCTGAGTAAGAAACTCTTGGCCACTGGACTAGCCTAGAATCCAGCTCCAGATCAATAAAAATAACAAGGCTGGGAGCTATCTAGAGGCCTTTCTCCTAGAAAGTTCATGGTAGAGAGAAATTGGTTTTGAATTGTCTCCAGGATAATTAATAACATACAACAAGAGATTGATCTGTAATTTCAAAACTGCCTACAAAGCCCAGTTCCACATGGTTTCACTGGGGAATCTTAACAAATATTTAAAGAAGAACAAGACAAATTCTTCATAAGCTCTTCCAAAATATAGAAGCAGGGGAAGCTTTTCTCAACTCATCCTATGAAGCTGGTGTTAACTTGTTACTAAAATGAGACAAAGCTTGGAATCAAAGGAAGATCCCATAGTCTGATTGAAACCCCCAAAGCCAGCATCATACTTAATGGCAAAAGACTGAAAATTCCCCCAGGAACAAGATAAGGACATTTCTTTTCACCATTTCTATTCTACATTGAACAAGAGCTACTTAGAAAGCACAAGTGTTAGTGACAATAATAAATTGAAGTTTTGCAAAAACAAACTAGAAAATCTGAGGAATGATTTAAAAACAAACAAAAGCCAAACAGGCCTCATTAGAAAGCTGGTGAGATTTCTAATGGGTCTGGCACCCTCTGCTTTTAGTGTTTCAGTTCTAAATATCTCTCCCCTCAGTAGGAGCACAAGACAAAGCTCCTCTGCAGGGTGGCAGAGAAGGGTTCCTCTGCAGCGAGAGCTTTGGAGAATCCTGGCAGCATCCACAGGAGGCAAGCTGGCTCCCAGACCCAGCTCACTCTGTATTCAGCCCACAGTGAATTCACCTTTCATTGAGATTCTCCCCCATCAAGGTAATCGGTCCAGCAGTCAATAGCACTGAACCCTTTTATCAGCCCCACTTGGTAATTATAAAATATTTGCAATTATACAATATGCTAATTCTTAGACGTCTACAAACAGCTTAATCAATTGAGTGCATTTTATTATTTCTAGTCTAAACATTATGGACTCACATGAAGTCTCTGAGATCGGTAAATTATTCTAGATTGTTAAACTGCTGCCAAACCAATCAGAAGTTTTATTTGAATTTATTAGGCTTGCTACATTATTTAGCCAGCAAGATTGAGGGAAACAACAGAAACAAAAGGCATGCAGGAGTCACACTGTGAGGCTTCATCAGTTCTCATGAATTACAAGGGGGAAGCCATCTAAATTCAGGAGGAGCAGAATTTACCTGAATCTTCTACTGTGTAGTTGAAATTAATGGTAAACTAGATTTTTAAGGGCCTGGACTTCACCTTAGTTCCCTGTCACACGTGTGTCTGAGTACACTTATGGGTGTGTAATATGTGACTAGACATCTATTTTGAATAGTGTATTTATGCATATGAGGAGTATTTGTTTGCAGTTATACTGCTGAGAAATATATATATATATTTTCATTCCCATCAGGCTGTATCACATCTGAACATCCCACCAGAGAACTAGAAATGAAGTATTCTTCTTGCATTTACATCTACATATAGTCAACAGGAGCCTTATATTTCCAAGTGTAAGGCCAGGCTTTTACCACCCCAAAATTTATCCCCACCTTGTTTTCATTTCAACAATTTTTTTTTTTACCACTGAGTTACTGAATGCCCCCCTCCTGTTTTTTCTTTTTCAAACAACTGGGCACTCTCTGGATAAACTGTGTTACCTTGAAACCTCCTCAAATAATCCTAGTTTTGGATGCTCGTGGAGATCATTTGAATACTGGTTTAAAACTCTAAAAGAAGATAATTTTAAAGCAGATTTAACCTTTTTTTTTCTTGGAGGAATAATCTCCCAGTTTTTCAGGGCTAGATGTTATTCTAATAAATCAAATTTCATTTTAAAAAGTAATATAGTCAGTTTTAACATTGTGCAGGACAAGAACGGAAAGTGGTTTTTAGTGTTCAAATGAAAGTCTTCCTAACCCCAAATAAAACTTTGAATGCCAGCATAATACTTGAATTAAGACAATTCTCTATTTTAAAAACTGCACTTAGAAATGAAGATGGAATGCCCTGCAATTATCAAACTTGACTGTGCATACTCAACATTTAGGGATCTTCTAAAAATGGAGATACTGATCCAAGGCCTGGGATTTTTCATGGGGATGCTGACTTGTTTTTATAGAAAGTAAGGATAGCAAAGGACAATGAGCCCACGCACGCATGCAAACACACATGCACACACACACACACACACACAATCTAACAAGAGAACTTAAATATGTAAATGTGAGCAACTAGATAAATTAACAAGTTAAGAAGACATTCAACTCTTCCTTCCACATATCTAAATGTTTATATATATTTAAGTTGTCCGAAAATATTTTTGTATGGGATACAGTCAGAGTGCTTTCTATTCATGGTCATATGGATGACATTTCTCCTAAAAATTTCTTGCTCTGTTTAGCAGATCTGAGAGACATCTCCAAATTAGATTTTTTTTTTTTTTTTGAAGATCAGTTATTTGAACTGGAATAAAATAGAAATCTCTCTTGGTCAATGATCATACAAAGTCGTATGTTGAATGGACTCATCTCTACCATATAATGAAAAAAAAGTGGTATAAGTTTTTTAAAAACTGTCTAGGGACTACAAGGTAGAATTTTTAAAACACTTGTACACAGACAAGGAGAAAGAAACAACTCTCAATTCTATGCTGCAGGACCTTAGGACCAAAGCTCCAGCAGGAGGTGTGCGTGTGTCTCCAAGGGCAGGCTATTGTAATAAAGGGTTTTGTTTTTTTTAAAGAAAGGCAACAAGTAGAAAAATAACAGAATAATTAATGCTAAATAAAAATGAAGCCTTACAGCCTGGACATGGTGATGCGTGCCTATATTCCCAGCAACTTGGGGGCTAAGGCAGAAGGATTACAAGTGCAAGGCCAGCCTCAGCAATTTGGTGAGGCCCTAAGCAACTCAGTGAGACCTTGTCTCAAAACAAAAAGTAAAAAGAGCTGGGATGTGGCTCTGTGGTAAAGTTCTCTGGGTTTAATTCCAGTACCAAAAGACGGGGTGCAGGGGTGGGGGGTATTTTTGGTTAAATTTGAATAGGTAAAAGTTTTAGAAAAACCATTTCAACTCTATACTTTTACAACTGTAGACACAAAGTTAGGCTGTCCTTAAAAATGCCTTCCTCATTGGGTCTCTAATATGTTGGAGGGAGGCATTTCCAACAGAAAATTTATGCCATATTATCTAAAAATTTTCACAAGGGAGATGTGAATATACTATTGCCATAATAACTATCCTAGAACTTAACTTTGCATTTACATGCAAAAATAAGAAAGATGTATGAATGTAATTGAGTAAAGTTATTTTTATCTCAATTGTGAACTGGATTAATTGACCTACTCATAGAAATAAAAATATTAACACAGCTTTATAATACTGTATTTTGTTTCAGTAATGAAACCACTCACTTGCTGCAGAAGGAATTTTAAAAACCATAATTTTTGTTTTATATTTTTAACACTCAAAAAATTATTTCTATAAAAATATGTTAAATGTCTAGGATACTTAAATTGGGTTGGAAACAAAGAGTTGCCTTGAAATGAATATAGTTGTACTGCTTGGGGAAAAAGTGGAACAACAAACCAGTTGGGGTCAGTGGGGTCAGGGAATGGGGACACGGATATTAATGTTGCAAATCTTTTAAAAAGAGGGATTGTTTGTATTGTAAGAAATACTTAGCTATAATCACTCCGTTTTAGTCCTTATCATGATTCCAAGAAAAGTTTTATTTTCTAGAGATGTAATCAATTAAGCTTAAATAACTGTGTTGCTATGTGCCGCAAACAAGGTTTGGTCAAACTGCAACATTGTTCAGTTTTACTTCGATACACCCTATTATTTGTGGCTAGTTACTTGTAGAATTATATTAATGACATTATAGTCATTCTGTAGTGGAGAATGAGATGCATATTGTTCCATTGTCATTTTAAAATCCTAAATTTAAGCGCTTATTAATGCATAGGGGCTTAATTGATCCCAAGAAACAATTACTATAAATATACTAGTGTCTAAAAAGATATAAACAGATAATGATTTGAAGAGAGAATACACAGAGCTAATAAATGTGAAAACATTCATCTTCACTATTATTGAAGAGTACCATTAAAAATAAAAATGAAAGAGTTTGCAAAGTTGGATCCCTTTCTATAAAATTGGCAATAGTATAAATTATTAAGATTTTTTAGAACCATTTCACAATATATATGAGGAGTTTGAAGGATAGATATATCCTTTGGCTTAGAAATCATGCTTCTAGGGATCTAGCTAATAAAATAATTAGAATTATAGAAACAACTTGTGAACATATTTGACATAGGATTATTTTCAAAGTGAAGAATTAGGAATGACTTGAATGTCCAAAAATAAGTTTTGGGTTAATTAAGTAAGAGCATGCATTGATCTGAATGTTTGTATCCTTTCCACAATTTAAATGTTGAAATCTAATCATTACTATGATAATATTAGGAGATGGAGCCCTTGGGAGGTAGTTAGGTCAGTCTTGAAGGCAAAGCCCTCATCCAAGGATTAGTGTCTTGGCCAAAGAGCTCAAGAGAGCTCCCTCACCCTTTCTACTGTGAGGGCCAAAGGAAGAAGGTGCTGTCTATGAACCAGGAAGCAGGCCTTTACCAGACACCAAACCTACTGGCTTCTTGATCTTGGACTGTGAGAAGCACATTTCAATTGTTTATAAGCCATCTATGTCTACAAGATCTTGTTGTAGCTGCCGGAGCAGTTTAAGAATTTATTCATTCACAAAATAGGCTATTTGGTATTCATTATGCTTTTGAAAAATTTAATGACCTAAGAAAGTGACAATAAGAAAAATATACATATAAGTTAATTGCTGCACTAATGAATATATAGGTATTCATAACTACATAGCTTATTCAGAAAAAAAAAAAACACTGGATGGACACACATCAAACTTTTTTCTTGTTCATTTCATTCTATTTTGTAATTTGCCTGATCCCTCCCACAACCTCACATCAGGGATGTTACACTTTAGGTCAGTAGAAAACTCAATGTAGTTGATATAGACTGTAGTTTCCAGAGAAGGCTAAATCATTAACATGTGCCTATTAGGGGATGGGTCCGATTGTACCTGCTTGGATGGGCTGTGACATCAGCTAACGTGGAGGTGGAGGTCTTTCCTGATAAGGCAGACTAGTGGGACTTCTTTTACAGTAGCGTTCAGAACCTGCTTCAAAATCCTTGCTGTTCAGTGGCAGACATTGAGTTCGTAGATGAAACATTTAATATTATTTCACCAATATTATAAAAATCACTCGTCAGTCATAGGGGGGATTATAAGAAAAATTCCATTTGCTTATTTCTCCTTTTGTTTTTGCATTCTGATTGCACAGAGCTCTCGAGATCCTGCCCATGATCCTGGCCTGGTGGTTGCCAACTGCTTTCAAAGGTTCTACAGCTGAGAAGAGACCCTGGAGAAGCATTCTAGTCATGTAGAGACCATAACTTAAAACCACTTTTAAGGACTTGGCTTCAAATCCAACTTGCTGGTTTGACTTATAACAAGATGCTAGCAGTGTAATGCCATTGCTTTCATGAAAGATGGCAAAAGAACTATTAATGACACTAATTAAGATGTGTGAATATCATTTAGATACTCCTCCTTGTTGCTTTCCAAGTACAAGTTATGTTACCTAACACATTAATTGGTAATGATACAAGTGCATATCTTTCAACTACAAGGTCAGTTTTTAAAGCAGAGCTTTTATTATTAATGTGTTTTAAGTTCCTACACAGTCCACGTAGAGATTCCATTAACAAACCTCACTGGGCTCCTCCTTAACCCCATTACAGCCATATCCTCTCCCGTCTACCCCAAATATTACGTTATTGTGGAATGGAGTATTTCAAACTTTTATTTGGCTTTAAATATAATTGCTAAAGCATTAGATACACACCCAAAACTTATCTGTTAATAGATTTTCTCCTTTTGCACATGACGTCTGGGTCTTTTTGGCCAGTCAGGCAAAAGCCTAATGCTATTGATTTGAAATCCACATTCATCTACCCAGTATGTCTATCTTAAAGTAAAATTTTATGTCTCTAAAGCAAAAAAATAGAACAATTTTTTTTTAAATCAAATACAGCCAGGCACAGTGGCTCACCCCTGTAATCCCAGCAACCTGAGAGGCTAAGGCAGGAAGATTGCAAGTTCAAAGCCAGCCTCAGCAATTTAATAAGTCCCTAAGTAACTTAGTGAGACCCTGTCTCAAAATAAAACACAAAAGGGACTGAGGATTTGGCTCATTGGTTAAGAGCCCCTGGGTTCAATCTCTGGTACCAAAAAAAAAAAAAGTCAAAGTACAACCTCTATTAATATAGTGGCCTACTTACAGATCCTTAGGATTCTCTATGACACAGTACAGTAGAGCCAGAAGAACAATTTAGCCCCAGTGACTCATTTTACAGAAGAGAAAACTTGAGGTTCAGAAAGTCTAAGGCCCTGGATCAAGTTCTCAGTCCTAGAAGATAAATACCTCATCCTCAGTGTCAGAGGCCCCTGGGGTTAACCAGGCACCCCCCATCAGGTTCAATAAGAATCAAGGAAAGTCGATTGCATGCCAGCTCTGTCATGTACCTGCTTCCTCTTGGACCTTAGTAAAATCTGATTGTCACTCAGGTAGTGGGAACAAACCTGCATTTATGCAGAACGTGGTAGTAGTCCAGTGTCCCATTCATGACTTCATATATTCTAACAAGGGGAAGGTGAAACATGTGTTCGCTGTATCTCATAATTGCATAAAAGGGCCTGTGGTTGTAACCACATATGAAAGACTGCTTGCCCTGTATAAAAATCTTGGCTATTCTTTTCTCTGCTTCCAAATTTTTATAATAAGTACAATTCCCCACTGTTCTCTGGCATATGGAATTACTGAATGAGGTCTACTTGATGTATAGTTTTGTCTTCCCCCATGCTAGATATGTTTAGGACATTTATTTGTTTTGTTTTTCTTCCTATTTATATACTGTTCTTACAGGTCTTTATGTGAATCGATTTTTATTCACTTTTACCCCAGCTTGTTAAATTGGAAGATCTAGGTCTTCAATCCAAGAAAGTTATTTGTTGCTTAAAGTTTATGATTGTTTTAAGCGTTGCCTGTCTCTTCCTTAAGCACCCCAGTTAGATTCTGGTCAGCTTTGGTCTTTATAAATTCCATTTTTATCATATTTTCTCACTACACTTTATATTTCTCCCTTTATTCTTCATTCCAGGGAAGCCCAAATTATTTTCCAAATTAATGTTTCAATTTTCCACAACATCAGTTCTGTACTTTACTGCTCCTGGCACTAATTCGAGTTTAATGATTGATACTCTGCCTTAATTCCTTCAGCTCTTTTTCCTGTCTACATAGTCTCTTTTCATTCTTAGAATTGAAGATTCATGGAGCTCATAAAATTTTCTATGATATTGAGGATTCAAAGAAATTTACCATATCTTCAGAATTCTAGAAAGTCATTTCCAGGGTTTTTTTCCTTTTCTTTTTCTTTTTCTTTTCTTTTTTTTAGGGTGATGTACCAATTACTGCACATTGCATCTTTCCCATTCCTTTTTTTTTTTTCTTCTGAAATGAGCAACTGTGCCTACAGTTGTGTGTGTCTTTGGACAGG
Source organism: Spermophilus citellus (assembly GCF_964194105.1). Taxonomy (NCBI): domain Eukaryota; kingdom Metazoa; phylum Chordata; class Mammalia; order Rodentia; family Sciuridae; genus Spermophilus; species Spermophilus citellus. The sequence goes on from NC_138186.1 coordinate 163,181,327, forward strand.
AATATCCAGCCTCTTCTTGCTCTTTCTACTCCTGTCCAGTTGGTGGTGACTTGCATCCTAATCTAATCAAATCTAATCCTGAAGAACACATTGATGGTCATTGATTAGCTCAGTTCAGTGTCCAGCTCTGCTTTTTATATTAGCACAGTAGGGACAGGAGTCAAGTACTTCTGTGTTTGAAAAACTGCATTTCATATGATTGTAACTAAATTTCACAAAGCTTGACCAAAAAAAAAGGAGATATACAGAAACTGATTGAGGATACATGTAGTGTGGTATGGTCTGTAACATGTTGAACAACACAGGCATGGCAGTTGTTAAGAACATGGAGAAATTGAATGGCTTTCCAGGTGTCTTTCCATCTATTCTGATTTATTAATTCAAGCTAGCTTCCTGGGGTATAGATACCACAGCCTATCTTCTTAAATCCTCTTCTGTTTTTCCCCCTGAAGTCTAATAGTGGCTGAATAGGGAATCGTAGCTAGTAGAAGAGAGGCACAGACAATATTCAGGTCACCTTTAAAGTGGCACCAGTGTAGGTCAGAGGAACAGCTAATTCTTAGGTGGAAACTTCAGATTCAGAACACTGGCCCAAGAAATTGGCAGTGAGGGAGAAACAAAGTTCTAGCCTATCTTCTGGGAGGGGGACAGGTTTGCTTCTTGAAGCGGCAAAATCTGGGAGTGTGTCTGATTAGATTTCTCTATTCCTCTCAGTAGACTTTATGGTTGGTGGAATTTTCTCCAAAATTCTGGAAGTTAATCCAACAACCATATCCGCGTTCTCTGTTCCTGGAGAATTTTCATCCTTTCTGCGTCTTCAAAACTAGTTTGGAAGGGGTGAGAAGAAACTGCCTCAGGATCTGTGAAGCACATGAACGTTGGCTTTAATTTTAGTCCTGAATCACTCACTTCAGCTGCACAGATAAATGAATTGTCACAAACTATTTACAGAACCAAATGGAGAACAATCCTCTCTCATCCTCACCTTACTACTCTGAATCAAATCTGCCTGGGAACAAATCAGGTATTAGATGTTTCTTGGCTGGTGTGAATCATGTCAATATGTTAACTTTCCACCTATATTAATCTAAAGCTTACTTCTAATTAAGTGGTAGCTACAAATTAAAGGAATTGGAAGCATCACTGCACAGTCGGCCGAGGCTTCCTTCTAAGCTGAAAGAGACCTTTCAGGAATCAGAATCCAGAGGACAGCACAGGCAGCCTGGCTTACATACTAGGAAAGCTGGCTCTAGCATTTCAATGACTTGGATCTTTTTCCCCACGTGTGTGCCTTTTCAATTCTCTGGTATCCTGTTGGCAGGTAGCAAAATAAGTATGAAACAGATTCATGAACTATACTGGGGAAAATTACGTTTCTGGATTTCAACAAAGCACATGTTCGGGTGCCTCATGTTTTCCCAGGGACAGGCTGATCTAGGATGGGCAGTCGGATGAATTTGTATCCAGATGTGCAGCAAAGCAAGGTAGCCGCCAACCTGGCTGCGGACACCAGTAGCAGCAAGAGGATCCCTGGGACAGTGGCACAGGAAGTTTGTTTTTCCAAATTGATGGATATCATGAGGTTGGGAGGAATGAAGGACAAACAGAATGACATATTCATATTTTTCACACCTTTGGAAGTGAAGTTCAAACAGATCAGCGTAAACTTCAAAAGCAAGATGTCAAACAGGCCTGGCTGCAGCACGTCACATGGCCACATGGGAGGTGGCTGGGTGGCAGCCTTGCTGTGTGTTGTCACCATTATGTGATTGCCAACACAAATGGAAGAACAAACTGCTTAGGGTGCCTAGGGAAAGGTGACAGAGTTCCCAGCAGGGACCTTGGGCTTCTTCATGGGCACTGCCCAGAAGAACAGTAAGTTAGAATGTACCCAAGCCAGGGTCCTCAGAATTAAGAGCCCAGAATAGAACCCGGCATGTGAGGACCAAGACACTCACCAGATCCTGTTGCCCAGAATTCCCATAGGCTGCCGCCAAGCAGATCATGCCCACTAGAGAGCTCAGCTCAATCACTTCTAGGATGACTTCAAACTCCAAAACTCTGTGACTTTAGAATTATCTTATTGAGGGGCTGGGGATGTGGCTCAAGTGGTAGCGCGCTCTCCTGGCATGCCGGAGGCCTGGGTTTGATCCTCAGCACCACATACAAACAAAGATGTTGTATCCGCCGAAAACTAAAATAAATAAATAAATAAATAAATAATTCTCTCTCTCTCTCTCTCTCTCTCTCTCTCTCAAGATAAGTAAATAAAAATTTAAGGCACTTATTTGATTCCTTAAAAAAAAGAATTATCTTATTGATTCAATAGTTCTTCTTCACTGCTTTCCATCAAATAGGTATCTCTGAAAAGAAAACATAGCAATGAAAATGTCCAAATAGCATTTTTCAAAGTATAGTAATTCCCACAAAGTTGTCAAACTAGAGAGTAGGATGAGAAAAACATAATAAGTGTTCCCGAATTTTCTGGTTACAAAATTGCTAACTGTGGAGAACTCTATTTTGTTTTTTGTTTTTTTCTAGAAAGAAAACGCATGTTTTCAGGACATTTCATAAATACAAAGAATAATATATCACTCAACTTCTTTTCTCCTTTCTTCCATCACAACAATGAAAAACTAACTCAAATTCAAAGAGTATTTTGTGGGTGATGCACATTTTCAACAACCTAAAACCCAAAGAAATGCTGGTGTCAGCACGTTAAATGCAAAAAAGCTGAGAACTGCCAAAAACAAAAACAAAACAAAAGCATTTTTCCCTGGAATCTGTCTCAACTTAGAAAATGCGGGTGTATCTATTACACAGGAATTGCTCTTGATAATACTGCATTCTGGTTGTAGTTGATGACTTTTTTCCCCACAGAGGTAATAATCATGTCTTTATCTTTAATCTTACACATCTCAGATGCATCTCCGACCAATGAGAAGTTCCTGCAATTATAGATCTTTAATAGTACTCCACCAAATTCAATACTGAAAAAACACTGAATAGTAGCCAAATCATCCATGCTTCCTTTTAAGCCATTTTCTCTTTTTAAAGTTTTCATTGAGATTGATGAACTACAAATTACAAATTAATTGCATATTCTTTTAAAAATAAAAAAAAAATTTCCTGGTCATGGTCAGTAAAAGAGACACAAGGTTAGAGACATGAGGTGGATTTGAAGATGGAAGAAGAGATGAGCCAGGGACTGTGAACAGCATCCATAAGCTGGGAAAGGCCTTAAGGAGTCCGACCCTGTTGACATCTTCACTGTAATATGGTAAGACCCATGTCAGACTTATGACCTACACAAAGGTAAGATCCTGCACTGTCTAAAGCACTTTGGTATTTCATGATAGCAGCATTAGAGCCCAACTCTAGTAGAACCTGTTAGAATAAGGAGCTTAAATGATTTGCCTCAATAGTTTCAAATCATAGCTTGAACTCAGACCTTCTAATTCTCCTTCCATTTAGTGAGTCTGTTATTTTTTTTTTCTAATGCTCGGAGAAGAGAATAATCCTGATTATTTATGTAACTGAAATTAATATCCCAACCATAATTTTACATAGGATTTCCTTTAGATGAGTATATAGTTTGCAAGATAAAATATTAAAGTAATCCATTGCTTTCTTCACTCCAAAAAAATAGGGCTTAGTAATTAACTAGTGTTATTTACAGTGCCTTATAATATTCTCCTTAGCATTAGAGAAAGAGAGAGAGAGAGAGAGAGAGAGAGAGAGAGAAATTCTAATCTACTGTTTTCTCCCCCTGCCATGAATTCTCAAAGAAGAAGTATCAAAATTAACTTATCTGTGTGTTCCCAAGGTCTAGACCAATCTTTGCCATACTATACTACTCAGTCAATGTTAAATATCATCAGATACGGTATTTACTATTTATTTAGAAAATATTTATTTAATGATTCCTCTTCTCCATATGCTGGACATAGAGAATATAAAAATAATTAAGAAATAATCACATTTGTCAAAGGCACATAGCCCAGTGGATGAGACAGATACTTCAGCAAATAATCCAAATACAAAGAGAGAAAGCTTTTGTGGGCATTAGAAAATGACTATGAAACTCAGAGGTGGGAAATACACATTCCACTTAGGAATTAGGGATCTCTTTATAATTAAAGAAAACTCTGGAATAACCAGTTCATTTTTAAAAGATATTCCTGCCAGCCCAGTCCAATAATTCTTTGTTTCTTAAATGGTGTATTTGATTGCCCTTAGTTTGGTCAATCAGAATCCTAATTATCATTGATCATGGAAAACTTCAAGTTATCTCCTAGGGACTTCACAGTCCTACATGGGAACCCTCAAAGGGACCCTGGAAATGCTGGGCCGCCATGTTGGGATGCCTCTCCTAGTTGGTTAAGACATGTGAAGGGACATTCAATGCTCATTGCTTTTCAAACTGGTGACTTACCTCGGCTCTGCATTTTTATCATCCTGAAATAAACTTACCTTCAAAGACCATGGTTCTCATGAGGGGTTGGGCAGTGAGGGGTTGAGAAAGAGGAGGTAGATATTCTGAGACAGCTTACTGTCAGAACTCAAGAGAGTGCTGTCATCTAGTGGATAGAGGCTGCCCAGTGTCCTAAAGTGCACAAGATGGCCCCACAGGACAACAAATTATCCACCCCAAATGTCCACAGGGCCCAAGCCAAGAGACTCTTTCCTAAAATTTATGCACTATAATAGAAACAGAGGAGTATAAGCATTTTTAAAATATGCAGGTATATTTATGATGTTTATGTATCAAACTAACGCTGACTTAAAGGAAATTAACTTTAAGTTTAACCTATGGATTTTTTAAAAATCCTGTGTTTTATGTTATTCTAATATCACCTTCTTGGAAAGGCTCTGCAAGAACCTAGATCCACAGATGCTGGAGATTGAGTACCAGATAATTTGATGAATATACTTGGCAAAGTGGTTCTAGATGTCCCTCAGGCAAGAGGCTTATTGACTTTAAACTCTTCACCATATTCAACTTGTGACACTTGTGACATACAACTTCTAGAGCTTCTGGAAAAATATTCAGTTAACGCAAAATTTGTATTCTTAGCTCTGAATTAAGAATTCAGTTAATGAGAGGGGATGGCAAGGTACGAAGGGACTCTCTTTTTCTCTCTCTCTTTTTATGACACATACTTAGTAACAAGTGAGCTTCATTCCAGAATAAAATGTCAAACCTGAAGTGAAATGAAATACTATCTATAATAAATGAGGTTCCTCGTGATTACTATGTAGCAGATTTTCTCAGGTAATAAAGTCATTATGTTTTGCATGGCTTTATTCTTTTGGGCCAAGAAGAAGGGAGGGGGAGGTTGTTGGTATTTTGTGCTTCTCTCTCTCTCTCTCTCTCTCTCTCTCTCTCTCTCTCTCTCTATCTATCTATCTCTATCTCTTGGATGGGTTTCTTTTCATGCCAATTGTAATGTTTTATGATTATTCATGACTTAGACAATAGTGCTTTAGGCAGTCAATAGAAATTATGCTTGTTGAGAAGAACATATAATTCAAATTAGACCAATATAGATTTTTCCCCTTAATGTTTAGTTACCCAGTTAGATTTAAACTGAGTATACAACATTTAATAAATGATTTGCATTAAAACCTCACTGACATTTAAAAGTAGTATGCCATTTCGTGTTGCTGTTGTTAATACAGAGGAATAACACAAAATATTAATTTACTTCAAAGGTATAGCATAGTAATTAAAATTAAATACTTCAGGTTTATACATTAGGTGATACATTTGTACTCTTGCCCTGAAAATGGTAACTTTGCACATTAGCTCCTAAGTAGGTAAAAATCAGTAAGTGTCAGGCTTCTAAGTAATTTGTCTTAATGAATAATAAATTCATGCATGTTTTACATTTGTAGCTCTTAAATTTAGCAATATTCAGAGGGAAATTTTGAATATATATTATCTACTATTCAGAAATCAAAAACTGAAATAAGTCAAATTAAAGATTATAGGAGGTGTTATGTTTGAATTATGTCCTGTGTCTACCCTCCCACCAACAATATATATGCAGGAGCCCTAACTCCCAATATGACTATATTTGGAGATAACTTTTAAGGTGGTAAAGTTAAATGAAGTCAGGAAGGTGGGTCCCTAATATGGTAGGGCTGGTGTCCCTGTTAAAAGAGAAAAAAAAACCCTAGAGCTTTCTGAACTTGTGTACACACACACACACACATACACACACACACACAATATCTCATCATGAGGACACAGCACAGGTGGTCATGTGGAGGTCAACAAGAGAGGCCACACCAGAAACCAACCCTGCCTGCAGCTTGATCTTGGACTTTCCATTCTTCACACAGTGAGAAAATGGATTTCTTTTGTTTAGGCCACCCAGGTGATGATACCTGTAACAACAGCCTGATCAGATTAGTCCAACAGGGTTTTTAAATACCTGCATGCATCTTATCCACAGGCCATGTCTAGGATCAACCAAATTGATTGTTTCACTGAGTTTCAGACTTTTTTTTAAACCTGGAAGAGGGACCAGTGACCTCCCTGAAAGCTATCAGGTACAATTCTCCTATAACAAGGACAACAGTGGCTGACTGAAGCTCATTAGGAAAAAAAAAGTCATCTCTGTTTTCACCAAACGCACATGAAACATTTAATCCCAAAACCACCAAGAACTTTCTAGACCCATTTAACTTAAATGAGTAAGGATCTTAAAAATATCCAGTTCAACTCCTTCTTCAGGGTCTGGGAGTAGCTTAATCTACAGGTGAGACTGGCTTCTAGGCCAGGTGCCAGACTGACCTGAGCAGAATCCTGACTACATCCTGTAGGTCCAGTAAATGTGACGTGGGGCTGTTACAATTTCCTGGAGTCTTGGAGTGCTCACCCATATGGGGATAATGATGATGATGATGATGATGATGATGATGATGATGATGATAAAATAGGACATTAATAACAGTGATATGTCCATCATTGGGGTCTTATGGGAATTAGAGACAATGACTCTGAGTACCTAGCACTGTACCTGGCAACATAATAACCATTGGAGAAAGTGGACTTTACTTGCTATTGTCACTGTGACCATGTGAAAAATGGTACACAAACTTCTTACTACTAACAAAGCCAGAGGCTGAAAACTGCAAGGTCTATTCAGAGAGAGCTGACACCTGCCCCCAAGACAGTCATACTTAATTTAGAGGGTAATGATTAAAACCTGTGATAATTTAGAAGCATTTGAAGAGCTTGGTTATAGCCCAATAACTAACTACCCTTCAATACTTTATAGTCCCCTCATCTGAATTCACGTATGCAACTGTGTGCTTTTGAGTTGGGGCCAGCGGGAGGGAACGGCATTTGTTCATTTGTTTCTTTGTTTTTGGCCCCCTGATATATTTTTCTCTCACACCAGGATGGTCAGGATGATGATAACTGATTAGATACTGGATGCATTGAACAGCAAATGCAATTTGATGTGCCGGCAGATTCTATATGGAATGGAGGAAAACAGTAACCAAAGATGACTCCATGTTTTTAATCAGAACAACTAGAAGGACGGGTTGGACACAAACTGGATGAGGGAAGATTTAGGGAGAAAGATCTAGGTTTTAGTTGTGGACATGGTGGATTAAAATCATGATGTGTTTAAAGATCTAAAGTGAATTGCTGCAGCCGTGTAAGCAAGACAGGGAAGCAGGATTCAGGTCAGAATGAGGAACCTAGATGGGCGCCCAGAAGCAAAGGTAAGGAAATGAGGGCTGTTGTGGGGCAGAATAGTGTGCTCGGGTGATTGATTCACATTAGGGTTTTCTTTGGGACCAAAGCCTTACTTCTCCATAGTAAGTGTACATAGTGCCATTTATTTGTGTGTTTTTGTTGTTGTTGTTGTTTATCCCTTGGAAGGAGCTTTGCCCACTCTGCTAACTTAGCAATACCTATGGGACTATAGATCTATCAACATACTTTTTTAATTGCACATATTTTGGGGGTTCTAATGCAATAATTTGATAAAGAGAATACATTGTATAATGATCAAATTGGGGTAATTAGCATTTCCATTTCCTTAGTCATACTTTGTGTGTGTGTGTGTGTGTGTGTGTGTGCGCGCGCGCGCGTGCGTGTGTGTGGGCCTGGTCAAACTACGTGACTTTTTAAATTTCTTCAGTCACAGGATATTGCAAATTATCTCAGAGGGATATGGCAAAATTAAATTTCTCAATTTTGTAACTTCATCTAATATTGTGAATGCATTCTTAACTACTATATGATAATAATTCCCCTAAAATCTCCGACCTAGTTATAGATTGGGATCATGTGAAATTTCAAGAGAAACTGAAGAGTTACAGAGGTAGACAATACAGTAAGGGTGGAAAGAATTAAATTGCTCAGGTTAGACATAGGGTGTGGTCCCGCCTCTTCTGATCTGCCGCAGTCTGGCTGGGCAAAATAACCAGGAGGTGACAAGCGACTTGAAGGTTGAAGCGGGAACTGCTTTATTGTGGGGAAACTCAGCGGGAACTGAGCGGGAACTCAAGATAGCGGGTACCCAAGGTGGCAGGAGCCGCCTTATTGCAAAACAGCAGTGGTATATATTCCTAACTGGTTACACAAAGCTTGACTCAATTAGCATCATCCAGTTACAGCAATCAGCCAATAAAGATCCCTACCATCTTAATGGCTTGGTGGCGTTGCCTCACAAACCACTCCTCCTGGCAAACTGCCAGGCCCCATCTTGACTTGATATGTGGTCCCCAACACTGATCCTGCATTCCAGATGTGTTGGATGGGATCTCATCCCTCTTGGTAAAAATCCCTAAGAAATTCTGGCATGTTCTCACTCATTTGGTACAACTAACTTATGCATTTTGAAAAAAAAAATAAGAGTTTAATAATTTAATAAATGTCATACCCTTGCCAGGCCACATACTCCGACCACATACTGGTCTATTTCCCACCAATTGAGAACACTTAAGTTTAGAGAAATTTGTGAGCAGCAGTATATTTATGAAGAAAAATAATGTACATTTGCAGCTTCTAATTCATTTTCATATAAGCACTTCAATATGTTATGGTTTGGATATGAGGTGTCCCCCAGAAACTCACGTGTGAAGAATGCATGAAGGTTTAGAGGAGAAATTATTGAGTTGTGAAAGCTTTAAGCCAATCAGTGAATTATTCCCCTGATAGGGACTAACTGAGTGGCAACTGAAGTGGTAGGGTGTGGCTAGAGGACTCGGACATTGGGGGTGTGGCTTTGGGGTATATAATTGTATCTGGCAAGTGGAGACTCCTCTCTCTATTTCCTGATCATCACATGAGCTGCTTCCCTCTGCCACAGTCTTCCGCCATGTTGTTCTGCCTTACCTGGAGTCCCGGGAAATGGAGCCACCTGTCTATGGACTGAGACCTCTAAAAACATGAGCTCCATAATAAACTTTTCCTCCTCTACTGTTGTTCCTGGTCAGACCCTTCAGTTACAGCGCTGCGAAAGTTGACTAAAACATAATGAACAATAAACAAATTGAAGTCTTAGCAATGTGGCACCACATTGTAGAAATAAAGATAGGCATTGAGGAAGTTTGAAGAAATGACAAGATTAGTAGAATTATTTAGATTACAAAATAAAATATGATCATGTTCATCATTACCTTGTCTTTCTCATTCTGACCTCTGAACAGTTAGCAATGTCTTTCTGTTCTAATTTGCAGTATCTCTTTTTTCACTGAACCATGATATCCTCTTATGAGTCAAGGTTCTCGATAGAAACAGAACCAACAGGTTCACGTTTACCTTTCTGTGTGTATCAATATCTATTAAAGAGATTTATTTGAAGAAACTGACTCATGCCATTGTGGGAACTGTCAGGTCCAAAACCCATAAGCAGATCAACAGGCTGGAAATTCAATGTTTCTATTGAGACAACATTTCTTCTTCTCTGGGAATCCTTGGTGTTTTGCTTTTAGGGCCTTCAGCTGACTAGAGGAGATCTACCCACATCTTTTACCAAACATCCACTGATTGCCATACTCTCCACATCTCCAAAGTACCTTTTCAGCAATACCTTGATCAGGGTGATGAAACCACTGAATGCTACTGTTAGCCAATGTGACACATAACAGTAAATGTCCCACCTCTATCTCAGACAACTTGGTTACCTCCACTGATTCTAAAACTAAATCCAATCTTGACAGCATGGTTTTTGAGGTCTTTCTCAATCTGACCTACTGTATTCTTTCTGGATTCTTCTTCCTTTACATTCTTTCATGTTACTAGTTTCCTCACCATTTTTCTGCCCTACGGAGGTGCATCTACAGCTCCACGTTTTGATTTACACTGAACTATTTCCTTTCCAGGAAATAGTGATTCTTTTTTTTTTTTTTTTTTGAAAGCAGTGATTCTTATCTCAAGCTCTCAGCTTAATATGTAGGAGTGGGGTAGATTATATTATATTATATTATATTATATTATATTATATTATATTATTTGCTCAGACTTTTCATCAGGCCATGTCTGCCATGCTTATCTCTGGGCATCCTATATGATCATATTACTTGCTTTGACCAGTGAGATGTGAGAAGAAATTTTGTAGGAGAGAAGCCATAGACATAATGTGGTTCCGGGTACCACCATTGCTCTCTCCCTGTGCCACGAGACAGTGAGATCCAGGGAGAGATATAGCCCTGCCTGTGTGGGTGGTGAGTGAAGAACAAGGCCAGGAACTACTGCAGAAAAGTAAAAACAACTGAGAGAGAGAGAGAGAGAGAGAGAGAGAGAGAGAGAGAGAAGTATTATGTGTAAGAAATTGTTTCTTCATAAGTCACTAATGTTTGGTATTGTTACTTTGAAATAATCTTATGAACACTGATTAATATAAGCAGGCACTCACAGATGTGGTCAATAAAAGCATAAATGAATGGATGAATTTAAGTTCACTTCTCCTGAAATGCACCTTTATTTATTTATTTACAATTTTCTGCCTATCAAAACCCCATTCATCCTTTAAGGGATAGCTCAATAGCCATCTCCTATTATTTATAGCAATAATTAATGTTTGGTTAAGTCCCTCTGTCCATAAGTGTTTTCTGCATTTAAGAATTTTTTCCTTCCAGTAGGTATTCAAATGCAAACTAGCTGGTCAAATAGAGGCCTTACTGGTTGGATCTCTAGATATCTATTTCATTTATCTTTGATTTCCAGTGACTTGTTTGTTTCCTAACATGACTAGGTCTTCTTTGTATCACCCACAAAACCATCACAGGTACATCTTAGCAAATGTATGTTTGTGAAATCAGAATATTTTTATGAATGTAATATGAACTTATTATAGATGATGACAAGCAGCTATCCTTTAGGGAACAGCCTGAGAGGTTTGCAAAGGAAACATAATAATGATACTGCAGTGGATTGCAGATAAATTATGAAGTCAAACAAGGGGTCAAAAAATAAGACATATTTTGCTTGATGGTCATGAGTAACGTTTCTACTGAGTTCATGCAAGGTGCTGGGCACTGACGTGAGCTCATACCATATACCAAAATTTTGCACATGAAGAAAAATATGCTTAGTGAAGATGAAGTATTTTTCCATGATCACTGTTCTGGAAAGTATATAGCTAGAAATTAGGCCCAGGTGTGTCTCAATCCAGATCTCAGACTTTAATCATGCTGCCTTCCTAAAAGAGATTTGCAAAGATCGTTTTGAGCACAGAGGTTTTCACGGTCATCCCTTTCAGTGGGAAGCTTTCCCTTATCAAAGTCTTCAGCAGGGTCCCAGAAGCCATCGCCCCTACCCCAGGAAGCTCACAGGTGGCCTAGAAGTGGAAGAGACCCCCTAGAGTAGTATCCAGAAAAGGTGGCTTCACTGGGACAGAACGTAGATCGGTGGTTGCAGGAGAGTTGGGATGAGATGGAGAATACTGTGAATAGGCATAAGGGATCTTCAGGGGCCAAATGAAACTCTTATAAGATCAGATCATGATGATAGTTCACACCTCTGAAAATTCTCTAAAAGTTATTGAATTTCATACTTGAAAGGGGAAAATTATATGGTATACAAATTATTTTATAATAAAGCTGTTAGGATAGTATACAGCATAACCATAGAAGGTGAGAGATATATTCATGTAATAACACATTGATAAGTAAAGATGACAAACACTTTTTCCAAATTTCTATCCAAGCAGCTTCCTTATTCTTAATAAAAAATGTGAGAAACATAAAGTCTTTATATTTGGTACAAATTGACAAACACAAGCTCCCTTTTCCTGCTGTGTAGTTAAAGAAGCTGAATCTTTTACATGTTCCCATGACTTTTGCAAGTCAAACTGAGTTCTTCTAATGTAAGATAGTGAGTTTATTTTTATACATCACAGAATCATGGATTCAATTTCAATTATTGACACTGGAGAAGGCGCAAGCCAACTGAACATTGTATACCATGCCTAACTTCAACTTTCGTTTCAGACAAGGGATGCCCTTCATAGAACATTCACATGGAGAGAATTCAGTCTCCGTTGGTCACATACCCAACATTGTTCACTACACCCAATGTTGTTCAAATCTCATGGCCAGAAAATGCTCTGTGCTTGCCTGGTTGACATTTGACTTATATTTTCCAGTGACCTTTTCCAAAATACACTCTGTATAACAATGGACTAATAAAACATACGCCTCTCTCTAGCCAGAGCCAGTAAAGCAACTTGAGACTCAGGAGTAGGTAACCAATTTAGTACTCAAAAAATATTCTTTAAGATTTTTTCCAACAGTATTTAGAAGAAAGATTAAATGCTGTACAGGGAAAGTGAGGAAAATGAAGAACTCACCATTGTTTTCTTAGCTCTTACATCAGATTTTAAAAAATACATACTTAAATTTTACAAGTCTTTCCAACTAATCTGACCAGATCTTCATTTCTTTCAATGCAGTTCACTAACTACTAGCACAGAGATCACAGAGGGGAAAGCCGTGCTCCTCCACAGTGGTTCAACCACATCTTTCCTCCAACACTGTCCTTAGGAAGATTTAAGCTACATAAGTGTCCATAAGAGTACATAAGGGGCCCCTGTAGAGGTGCACCCTTGTGAGCTGTCTCAGGGCAGGGCCTTCTTTCAGCTTTAATTCTATATTGGACTTGAGTTCACATGCCAACAAACTTTCAGGTAAGTCAAGTCTAAAGAGAACAGAAAGGTGAGGTGAAATATAATAACCCATTGCCAATTTGCAATGAATCCTGCCTTGATTTCTTATTTCCATGACTGCTGAAAAGTGAATTTGTTGAAAAGCGCCTAAAAGGAAGAGAAGGAAAAGCAAAGGATCTGGGAAGAAAATCAGTCCTCCAGTCATTAAGTGTTCTTCTGACAGTCATGTCATTTTTTTTCCTGCTCATACATTTTGCATTCATACCTCTACCTCGATTACACCATTTCCTACAGGGGGCACAAAGCCCAGGACACCTTTCTTGTAGAGAACAGGCCTGCACACCTGACAATTGTGAATAAAAATAGCCACGGAAGAAAACTATCCAATTAAGCTATTAGTGAGATTGTCACACTCTGATTTATTTATTTTCTTTATTACACAAGTATGACATCAGCTGGTTGATTTTAGATACTATCCGTTTGTGACAAAATCCTAATGGTATGCATTTTGTAGCATTTTTCTTTCCTTATATTATTTCTATCTTGACTTGGGGCATTGCGTTTGATAATATGTTATAACTGATGTCAGTGTGATCCAGAACTGAAATGATACTTGCTTCCAAATCATCTCTTCTGCTTCTTGCAGTTTCCGGTTGACCTAATGGAGCAGAATCTGCAGATCAACTTGACTGCCTCAGAGTCTCTGAAAAGCTGACCCACTTATTTCTGTGAAAGGGGAAGTTTTAAACCTGAGAACATGTACTACTCAGCTAAGTGAAATTAGAAAGAATAATGGATGCATTTGTAGAATAGTGGATGCCTTTGAGGTCTTTCCACTGGTTTAACATTATCAAGTTGTGGCTCTGAGTTTCATGCATTCCTATTAAACCTGTTTCTGCCAGCTGTCTCTCTGTCAGTTAGCTAGGTGGACAAACCATATAAAGCCTGAGGATAAAGTCTGAGTCATTAAAGCTACTTTGTATATTTTCTTGTTTTCTTTTTTTAAATTTTTTTTTTATTTTAGGGAAGAATGAGAGGAATTGTAAAAATACTGGAAATAATTTAAATTTATAAGTGTAGTTTTGGAGTAACATGGTCATTCATTTGAACACTGTCCTTTTACTCCTTAGCATAATGTTCTTGATTTTTTTTTTTTTAGCAAAAAAGACTACAAAGGTTGAGAGTTAGCTTGCAAAATCTAATCTGCATGACTATCAAAACTTTAACAAATGCAATTTTATCATGAAGTTCCCATTAGCATCAATATAAATCAGTAAACTCTTGTTTTAAAGAAAACAAATCATGCTTTAAAAAAATCTAGTAATCCATGTATTTAGAATAAGGCAATTAGTGTCCGAAGAGGGGAACTCCTTGCCAGACCATAAGAACTCTACCCTCAAACATTTCAGCAAACACATCTGTTTGTATATTTCTCAACTTATAAAACTCTGGACTTTTTAAGCAACATAATGGAAGAGGGGCAGGAAGTATACATTAGGATTCCCAGGTCTTTTAAACATGCAATCGAAGGCCTTTCTTTCTAGCAATCATTTTCTTTAATTGCCTGCTGAGCTATCTGGGGTAAGGCTTGCTTTGCTTAGATACTGTTTTTATGTCTTTAGATAACAAAGATGTCTTTCCTCAGCATATTTTAGAATGCCCTAAATAGACTAGTGTATCATATCTAAGTACATCTTATGCATCAGGCCCAAAGATAGAGATTGGACACTGATATTTGGAAAAATAAACATTCTCCAAAAGAAAACAAAATAACATCTACAGTACTGACAAATATGTAACTGGAGAATTCAGGTGAGTCATCTTTTCCATTACATTGTGTCTACATAACCTGACAATCAGATTCCCTTTTAAAAATGGAATATCTATTCTAAAATTCTCCAGAGCTGAAGGTACAATATCAATCCCCCCAAATAACATAAGGAAAATAAAATTCACCAAAACAAAACAAGGCTTTCACCACACACACACACACACACACACACACACACACACAGAGAGAGATATTAATTAATTAATTAATTAATTAAAAAATAATCCCAGGAATAAATTGGGAAGAAAATATTTGAAAAATATATCATTTCTCACCGAGCATTCCTTACAATTTTGTATGCTTAAAAATTCCTATTATGAGATAAATTTAAAAGTAAAAATGAGAAAAATAAATGACATAAATATTTCACACAAACCAGGAAAACCCAACTGTTCCATCAAGAATAACAATAAAAAAAATGAAAATAAAAATATAAGACTACAATTGCATATAAAATTATATATATTTGGCTATTCTTACAAGTAACCAAAGATCCTATAAATTAAACTCCTTTTTTTCCTTGCTTGACAAAAATAAATTTTACATAATAATATGTTGTTATACATATGGAAAAATATGAATTTGCCTTTATTACCAAAGAAATATAAACCATGGCAATTTTTTTTCAGAGAAAAAAATTTCATGATATTTATTGAACAGGTTTATTTCTTCTGTCCTGGCAAGTTGACTCCTATATATTTAGTCTAGGAATATAATAGCTCAAGTGTACAAATATACATGAAGTGTGTTCACCATACAACTTAGAGATAATCTTTAAAAGAATCTAAGTGTCTTAAAGTAAGTTTTTATGCAAATAATGGTGCAAATGTTTACTTCTTTATATGGAAAATTATGATACATTAATAGTAGAAACATCAGGTCATAGTACAATAAGGTATTATTTTATTTCTCTTAAATATATCATATATGGGCATAAATATGTAATATATGTGTATACTCATATATAAGGGGAAAGAGAAAGAGAATAATAGTGGTGGATGTCTATGGTTGGCTTGTGGTCTTATTTATAATTTTAAATATTCCTATAATATCATAGATTCCATGTGTAACAAGTTATAGTAATAAATAAAGTTGGTAGTTTTTTACATGGAAAATCTGGTTATCTATTCTACAAATACTGATAACACATTCTGACATCTTTGTCATACCTTGAGGTATTTTGCCGTGTGGCAGACACAAGAATACTTGGTATCAAAATCCCTACCGCACAGAAGACAGAAGAGTGATACAAAAAATCCATTACTTACTCTGTGATTTTAGAACATGTAAGTGCTTTTAACTTTATTTTTACCCCCCAAGTGATTCTGATAGCTTTCTTAGTGTCATCTGCATATTAGTTCCAATCTTACATGTGACGGGCCATGAGGTCAACATAGATTGAGACTATACTAGTTGGTCTCTGCTTAATCTAAGTCACTAGGAATAAACAAACAGCATTGGACCTTTTATTTTTATGAACTGAACAAAATGTCATAAACTCAGAAAATAATTGCCCTGAACCACTGAGGAGCAACCTGTTCACCGGGTCTTCTGTTAGGAAGTTGTTTTGGTCTGAATGCTACGTTCCCCTAGTCCTATGCTGAAGCCCTAACCTCCAATGGGATGGTGATTGGAGATGGAAACTTTAGGATTGCATGAAGTCATGAGTGTGGGGCCCTGGTCTGGTGGGATTAGAACCCCTCTAAGAAGAGACACCACAGAGCATGCAGAGGCCATGTGACCATACGGCAAGATGGCAGCCATGTGCAAGTCAAGAGAAGACACCCACTTCCTGGCATCTCGATCTTGTACTTTGACAGCCTCTAGAGTTGTGAGAAATAAATCTCTGTTGTTTAAGTCATCGAGACTGTGATGTTTTGTTACAGCAGACAGAACTGACTAATACAAGTCACACTTATCTTTTGAAAGAGAGATATGTAAGCAGAAACCATGAGTGTTGAAAGGGGAAAGAGAGTTTGAGCAAGCCAGAGACAATGTCCCCAACCTTGTTATTTTTTCCATAGGAGACAGTTGTACATGATATAGTTCATTTTATGACCTGAAGTCCCACCAGGGAAAAAAAAAGAAAGAAAGGAAAAAAGAAAAGAAAAACATCCCTATTATTTTGTTTCTTTGTAGAACTTATCCAAATTTGAGTTCCTTTTAAGTTTCACCAGAGTCAAGATTTAGTGATAAAACTATTGATCAAAGCAAAAAATCAGACCGATATATTTCTACATTATGACAGACTTGGCCTGTCCCTTTGATAGACAGAATGTGGCAGGCAGGGTGTTAAATATACCACATTTGATACATTTGATTTGTTTTGGAAATATATTCAGGAACAGTTTCTAGCAGTTTGGAGAATAAAATCAGGCTTATAAATATTGTAGATATTCACAAAATTTCTACTTGATATAATCAGATACAATGAGCCACTTTGAAAACATGAGTTTTTAATTTTTTAAATGGGAACCAAAAAAGTAAAAACTATGGAAGTACTGCTAAGATTCTAAGGATTATAGCAGAGAGACATAAGAGCCAACTGATAAACCCATACTGGTGTTTAATTGAAATCTGGGGACCCACAGTCAAGTGCTTATGCTATATGGACAGCCCTGCTTGTTGTTCCCAGAGACTCCAACCTGGATGGTGTCTTTGGAGCATGCTTTTTATTCCTAAAGTTTGCTTAACTCTGGTTTATAGAACTTCTCTAGCGTCCTGTGTCTAGTCGGCTCCTAGGAAATCCATGAGCTCAACTCCTATTCTTGGCATCTACCTATTGCAGCCAATACAAGACTGGAGAGGTGAGAACTAGCTAAAAGGAACCATAGGGCAGATGCGTTGCTACATTTTACAGGGACTAGTACAGGAAGACAGCAGGAGGTGAACTACCCCTGAGAATTTCCCACTCTGCTCCTGGGTTTCTCTCTTATCAACACTCCATCCATGAGGTTGATACTCCTGTGAAAATCTACTCCATCTCTCTCCATTTCTTTCCTCTTTTCCTGGTCAAAACTACTGTAGGAAGCCCAACTTCTCAGTGGAAAGGCAACAACTTTCCGGTCCTGGCTACATGCCCCAGTTATAGTTTACCCATAAGGTGGTTAATTTTATTCATGCTTAGAGCCGATAAAATGCCAGAGTATGCATTTACTCTATTGGCATTAAGTAGTATTTAATCAAATGCCTGTAGATATTGGTAATATATTCCCACTGGAATTAAGCAATTTTGACACACCTGCGTTGTTCAACTTTTCATCTCTGTGACCAAAATACCAGACATAATCAACTTAAAAGAGGGAAAGATATATTCAGTTTCATAGGTTTCACTCTGTGGTCAGCCAGCTCCATGGCTTTGGCCCTGAGTGAGGCAGATCATCATGACAAACGAGTGTGGCATAAGGAAGGTCCTCAGTCTTGCAGCCAGGAAGCAGGGAGAGGGGTGGGGTGGGGTGGGGGATCAGGGACAAGAAATGCCCTTTCAGGGCACCCCCCCCATGACCTACTTTCTCCAACCACGGCCGCTGTCTACACTTCCACCCCTTCCGGTAGTCCATTCAGCCATCAATGGATCAATTCACTGATGTGGTCAGAACCCTCATGATCCAAGAGCCCCACCTCTGAACATTGCTGCATTGAGGACCAAGCCTTCAACACAGGAAATCTGGGGGAGATCCCAGATCCAAATTATAACAATTACCTTTTTATTAAATAATAGTGACACACCCCCCACCATGAAGTGCTTGACTAACATTGGTGAGACTGGATGGTGTTTTATTATGTCTTCAGAGGAGCCAGTGGAGAGGGTCTAAAGAACTGATTAGCTACTGGGTCTGATGCCTAGGGAGGATGTCGCAAATACAATTTGCTTCTAAAAAACAATGTCATGCTGCTTACAAAACATAGCTGATTACTTACTACTTACTGAAAACATGAGGAATTTGAGGTTAATTGGGAATTAAATGATTTATAAACTGACCTTAATGATCAAGACAGTACCTAGGATAACATTTCTGAAATGAAGTATGAAATATGAAATTTCTCAAAGGCTTTTAGATTTTATTCTAACCATTCAAATACTTTAATTCTCGCATAGTTTTCTACTTAAACACACAAGCACACATGTGCACACACATTCTATTTTCTACAACTTCTTCAGAATAGAAATCACAAATATATATTTGTGATAATGACAAAACACCTAGGATGTAAATTCCTACTTTCTTCTCTATGATAACATTTATTTTTTTTAAAGTCTCAGTTTAAATGCTTCCCTCTTCCATTTTTTTTCCTAATTCTGTCTTTTTTGTTCTTGATCTCTTTTATGATTAGCTGAGTCTGTAGCCATTAGTTTTGTCTTCTGGAGCTTTGCCCAGAGCTGTGCCACATGCCCTTGATCTGGGAAAGGACCATTATGTTTGGAGAGGTGCACATGCCCACCTGGGACTTGGTGGAGGCAGAAAGTGAGCCATGTGGCTGGGCTCAGCCCACCCCTCAGTAGAATCCCCTACTGCAGAAACCTATGTGTAACTCCTCCAATTTGAAAATGCCGCAAGCGACCCATGCAAGGTAGGTGGGGCTGAGGAAGTTTTCTCAGAAGGAATTAGGGCATAAACAATGTAATGATAATGATGACTTTCCCTGCCTTTTTGCACAGATTACTCTAAAGGGAGAAATGTAGAAGTAGATGGAAAGGCATGGGGGTTTAAAGGCGAATGTCCACTGTCTCGCTCTGAATTAAATCATAACTAGGAGTATTTTTTTCCTAGAGTAACTAGGTTAATTCTGAAGATTTCAACTCTTACGAGGCAACCCTGTGTATATGAGAGTTCTAAAAATTGAAGAATATTAATGGGCATAGTTCTTTAAAAACATGTTTCTTTCTTCTTAAGGGAATGGAGGGGGGAAGAAAATAATATACAGAATTATAAAAATCTCTAAAATAGAACCTGGAAGATGTCGAGATTCTATTTCTACTTGATTTTTACCATTGCTTTCCACAAATCCCCTAAATTCTCTGCCTCAGTTTTATTATTTAAAGCATGGGGGAAGCTGGCAGCTGATCCATTTCATCTTAACTAACATTAGTCTAGCACTTCATGGCAAAAAAGAAAAGTCATTATTATTTAACAGTTCAAAATTTCTTAACTTCATTGAAATATATAGTGAGGATCTATGGGCATTTAACAAAGTCTTTATTATTTAATGTCTACAAAGCTAATGTGCAATTTATAGCACTTAATCCCTGCCAGAAATGGCAAAAAAAAAAAAATAATTACCTTAAGACCAAATGAGAACCTGATACACCCTGGAAACTTCAGATTGAAGGGGAAGCCAGGGCAGGAATAGCACTAATTTCCAGAATTGAGTCTTGTTACAAAATTTAAATGACTTAAAAAAATCAAGAAAGAAAACTATTTTCATTGTTGAAGTATTCACCAGTTTATTTGGCCATATTTTGCTTTGCTTTCAAAAAGAGAAAGTGAAAAATGAAGAGTTTGTGTAATAGAGCTTTTCTTTTAAAACTAAAATCTGCTTTTCCAAAAAAAAGAGGACGTTTCAGAGCAGATCCGTTACTAATAATCTCTCCTGGTCTGTGGATTAGCCATTCTGATGGTGATACCAGTGTTGAGAATCAGGTTCCAGTCCCAACAAGAGAAAAAAACATTTTATTTAAAGGATAGGACAGAAAGAAAGAGGGACAGAGGATCCTCCACAGAGGAGGGACAAGTTGGTGCCCAAGGGAGTGGGTGTGTCCTGCCCTTTTACAGATTTTAGATTTCCTTTGTTCTCATACCCCTTCAGCCCCTTATCTCACCTACTTGACCAAAAGGTGGACCAGAAAGTGGGAAAGAAGCCCTGGAGTACAGGCAGGAAGGGAGCAGCCCAGGGGGCAACAACTCATTGCCGGGAGGTACAATTCCCTACAGACAGGTAACCTCAGCAACAGGCTAGAGGAGGGGGAAGGGCTCTGGTGGTATTAGAATTTGACTTCTTCTTGAATCATCTCCCATCTTCCTGACCCCAATCATTCATTACCTACACTGACTGTCCTTTTGCACCCCTGCTTCAATCATATCTGTAACCGTACAGCTTGGTTAAGTAAGAATTACTGAATCATCTGTATTAAATTTCCCTGTGGGCTGGAATGCTTTGCTAAGAAAACCTGTCATTTGGTTTAAGGCAACCATGATGGAAATTCCCATGTATGATCATACAGGGTGAACTTGATTATTTTTTGTTGATATAATTTGTGCACATGAAACACAGCTTGAAAATATGCCAGCAGCAAATCCTGTGGAATCTTTGAGTCTACCAGTCTATGTGGTGTCCTTTTTTTTAAAAAAAAAAAAAGTTGCAAAATTATGAAAAACAGGTGTATTTAGCAATTCTTTTGAGACTCTATTGAAGAGGTTATAGACAACTAGAAGCACACTGGTGGAGAATTCCAAATCCACCCGTTGCTACAGAGATTTTCCTAGAGTTCATTTTTTGGATTTTCAATGGAGAAAGCTTAATTACTATTATGAATAATAACCTGAAAAAGCTTATGGCCTTAAAAAAATTCTGATTTTTATTGCTTTGGTAACATACAAATAAAATCAAATCATTATTTTTAGATCACTGGTCTCCAAAGTAAGGATTACAAAATAATTTGATTGACATAGGAAGAAAAGTGAAAAGTTTTATTTTTATTTACTTTTGTATCATCCATTTAAAACTCCATCTCTTTGTATGCTTATAATATATAATGCAATGATATACTTCAAATTATTTAATGTATAGAACATACTTTTTGAAGTTTACAGATATTGATTGGAATGCAACTACTTAGATGTCATGGATGAACAGTGTCTGCTTCAGTTTTGGTTGACATCTCCAAAATACAAACAGAACAAAATAAACAACACTCAAACAACATAATCCAGAAGACAGAGCGCTACCATACTCACATGAGCAGAATTTCAAACTGGTTATTCAGGCTTCAGGTTCAAGGTTATTAGACATTTGAAGGTGAAGTGAAAGAGCCAGTAGAATTTGCTGGGGAAGGAACAGACAGCTCTGGCTTTTCCCTCCTCCCTTCCTGGGGGAGAAGCAGGATTTGCTTCCCTCTCACTTGCTGCTGAATGACAGGGGTATCAAGGAGACCACTTTGTGGCTGGCCTTGTGTGCGCTGTGACTGGGACAGCGCTGTGAATTGGCATCTGAAAGTGTTGCTGCCAGCACTTTGGCATTAACAAAGGTGATGAAGTAGGTGTGCTGAAATTCTCTCACCAAATGTTCTCATAAGACATTGATGGGAAGAATGCAGATGAGTGAAGGCATTGATCTGTCACGTTGAACCTTCTACACTCCCAGTCTTCAGGCACCTCCCCGTTCATACCAGGCCACACATGGTTTGGTGCGAGGCATCCTATTAGTTTATCCAGCTCTGTTTTTGCTGCTCTCACCTCCCGTAAGGGTTGCACGTGGATCTCTCAGCCCAGTGCTGGATTTATCTGTCTATCAGACTGAAACAAGCCGTTCTTCTTTGTGTCTGCTCATGCATTTGTTAAAGTTCACAGACTTTCCCAGAGGACTCTAGAAGTCCCGGGCTTTGTCTCTGACTGAGCTTTGTCTCCTTGTCTATGCCTCTTTGTTCAAGTCTGGATGTTTCCAGAGACGGCATTCTCCAGGCAGCTCAATCAGGAACCACACAAAGGCCAGAGAGACTGAGAGGCAGGCTCTCGGGGGTTTTGACAAAGTGGGTTAAAAGTTTCAGCAGGAATGTGTGTGCCATTGTCTATGGAGTTGCGAAGATGCTAGAAAATTGCTGGATGAGTATTAATAGTGACAATGGGGGTTATATTATAGATAGGCTCTTAAAACTGATAGGAATATTAAGAAAAACTATTAAAAATGAAAGTATTTATGGGGCTGGGGATGTGGCTCAAGGGTAGCGCGCTCGCCTGGCATGCGTGCGGCCCGGGTTCAATCCTCAGCACCACATACCAACAAAGATGTTGTGTCCGCCGAGAACTAAAAAAATAAGTATTAAAAAAAATTCTCTCTCTCTCTCTCTCTCTCTCTCTCTCTCTCTCTCTCTCTCTCTCTCTCTCCTCTCTAAAAAAAAAAAAATGAAAGTATTTAATCATTCCAAATAAAATCCAAAAAGGTTTGATAGCAGATTATAGACAGGTGAAGAATGAGTAAATTATATTATATGCATGATATAAGGTGTGAAAGAGTTCAAGAGACCTGCAGGGCCCAGATGACCAGCAAACCTAAGGAGAACTCCAAAGAAAAAGAGAATCTGAGAGAATGCAGGAGGAAGACAATATTCAAACCCACAACAGCTGATAATTTTCATGAATCATTTAAAGATAAATCTCCAGTTTCAGGAAACAAAAAAATTCAAGCAGGATAAAAAACAAACTGACAGCTATAGACAAATGATAGTAAAAATGTAGACTACCAAAAAAGAGATGGTTTTAAAAGCAGGTAGATTATTTTTAAAAAATCTTAAAAATTATGTAAAAAACCCCACAACAATTAAAGGGAGAAACAGGTGACTTCCCAGCAGTACCATCAGAGGCCATCGAGTGCAGACAGATGGCAAGTGTCCGTCTAGAACAGGATATTCAGAAACACTTTTAAAAGCAAGGGTGGAATGCATTTTCAAACCAACACGGGAAGAGAGCTCATCACCCAAACACCTTCACTCAAGAAACTTTCAAAGGACAGGAAGCAGAGAGTTGGCAGGAGATGGTCCTGACAAGGAAAATGTGCCTGTAGCTCTCATCATAGGTGCCACCCAACAAAAATGATAAGAGTCAATATGTGGGGCTGACCTATCAGACGGAAGTCAGAGCAAAATGCTCAGTGTGCCCTATGTATTATGGCCAGTGACACACATTCTAAAAACAGTTTATTTTTGGAGAAGGGGGTATTGCATGGTTTTACTTTAGCATTCTAAAGTATAGGGATGCCAACTTTAAGGGTGGAGTTTATCGCCTTAGTTGGGAGGAGAAAAAAATGTACAAGTGAGAAGACAATAAAGAAAATCCTCAGCTGAGAACTAAAGGAAAGCAAGAAAGAGAAAAACTGAAGAAAAGGGATAAAACAAAACAGAAATAAATACAAATGACCACAAAATCCAAATCTACAGAATTTCAAAATGGATAGTAGGGAGGAAGGAAGGATTAGAGAAAAACTCTTTCAGAAAACAGAGAAAGAGGAGCACTCCCTAATATTCTGTGAGGCTAGTTTACAGTTTGGAACATTTACCAATGCTTCCTTCCTTTTAGTGGTTAAATATTTCACGGTATCATGTTCACTTATTGATGGACATTTGTGCTGTTCCACCTTTGTGCTATTAAGAATAATTTTGATACAGAATGTCATGTGCGTGTTTTTGTGTGGACACATTTGCATTTTTCTTGGGCATATGAGTAGTAATTCTGGGCCACACATTTAATACTTTGAGGAGCTGCCATATTTGTTTCCAAAGGAGTGGCACTATTTTACCTTGCCGTCCATAATATATCCTCCACATGTCTCCAGCACTTTGTTATCTGTATTTTTGAACATTCTGGCTATCCTAGTATATTTGAAGTAGTATCACTTGTGGTTTCGACTCTCATGATGGAAGATGATGAGAATCTTTCAATGGAGCCATTTGTAATCTTCCTTGGAGAAATTTCTAATCAGGTCATCTGTCAAATTTTGATGTTATTTTTCTATTTATGAGATATAAGTGTCCATTACATATTACATATTACATATTACATTTTAGATACAGATTAATTATTATGTATATGATTTGAAAATAGTTTTGCTATTTTTTAGGCTTTCTTTTCCTTTTTTGGTGATGTTCTTTGATGCACAAAAGATCTTAATTATGATGAAATCCAATTTATTAATTCTTCCTTTTGTTGCTCATGTTTTTGGTGCATCTAAGAATTCTTTACCAATTCAAGATCATGGAGACTAGTCTTAATTTTTAGTCTAAGAATTTTATAGTTCTTATATTTAGGTCCTTGATCTATTTTAATTTAGTGGTTGTGCATCATTGAGGTGTGCATCCAAATTTGCGTTTTGTTATGTTGTTATGCATATTATTTTTGTTGAAAACAATGATGCCTTCCCAGCGGTCTTGGCACCCTTGTTCCAAATGTGTTGATCACAGATCTATATGTTTATTTCTAGGCTTTCAGTTCTATTCCATTTATTTATGTGTCCATCCTTGAGCCTCTACTGCACCGTCTTGATTACTATTGTTTACTAGTAAGTTTTGACATCAGGAGGTGTGAGTCTTCATACTTTGTTCTTCTTTTTCAGGATCATTTTGACTATTCTGGGTTCTTTCAATTTTCATGTGAATTTAAAACATGTTGTCAACCTCTAAAAAAGAAAAAGCCATTTGTGATTTGAGAGAAATTGCGTTGAGTCTGTAGATGAGAGAACACTGTCATCCTAAAAATGTAAAATCTTCTGATCCATGAACATGGGATTCTTTTCTATTTACTGTGAACTTTAATTTCTTTTAACAATGTTTGGAGTATAAGATTTGCACTTTGTTAAACTTATTTCTGAGTATTTTATTCTTTTTGATGCTATCGTGAATGGGATTGTACTCTAAATTTCATTTCAGATTGTCTATTGCAGGTACAAAAATGTAAATCATTTTGTACACTGATCTTGTGTACTGCCACCTTGTTGAACATGTATATTAGTTCTAATATTTTTCAGTGAATTTCTTTTGATTTTAAATATAAATGATCATGCCTTCTATGGAGATAGTTTTGCTTCTTACTTTACAATATATAATTCTAATTTTTTTCTTGCCTGAGCTAGTCCCCCTGGCTAAATACTCTAGTATACTATGGAGTAAAATTGGTGAGAATGAATATTCTTGTGCTGTTCCTGATCTTAGAATGAAAGTCTTTCACCACAAACTACGATATTAACTCTGGGTATTTTACAGATGCCTTATTAAGTTGTTGTTATTCCCTTCCAGTCTAATTTGTTTGAGTGTTTTTAATCACAAAAGTTCTTGGATTTTGTCAAATACATCCATGTTAGCTTTTAACTGCAGTCACCAAAATACCTGTCTTTCACCACAAACTACGATATTAACTCTGGGTATTTTACAGATGCCTTATTAAGTTGTTGTTATTCCCTTCCAGTCTAATTTGTTTGAGTGTTTTTAATCACAAAAGTTCTTGGATTTTGTCAAATACATTCATGTTAGCTTTTAACTGCAGTCACCAAAATACCTGACAAGAATAAGAGGAAGAAATGCTTATTTGGGGCTTACAGTTTCAGAAATCTCAGCTCATGGTTGGCCAAATCCATTACTCTGGGCCTGAGGTAAGGCAGAACATCATGGGGAGTCAGAGTGGGAGAGAAATCTGCCCAGATCATGGGCAGCAGGGAAGGACAGAGAGAGAGAGAGAGAGAGAGAGAGAGAGAGAGAGAGAGAGAGAGAGAGAGAGGAGCCAAGGACAAGTTATAATTCATGACCTTGCCGCAGTGACCTACTTCCACCAGCTATGCTCCACCTGCCCACATTTACCACCTAGTAGTCCATTCAGCTATAAATGGGTTAATCTACTCATGAAGTCAGAGCCCTAAGCATTACCGAAGGGCCCCATCTCTGAAACTTGCTGAGATCGTGCGTTAACACATGAGCTTTACAAGGGACATCCCAGATTAAAGCCATAAGAACATTTATTGAAATCACCATTTGATTCAGGGGGTTTATTCAATTAATACAATATATTATTATAGTTGACTTCCAGGTGTTAAATCTTTCATTCTTGGAATAGATTTCATTTGGTCACTGCCTATGATTATTCTAGAATTTTAGTAGATTTGATTTGCTGGACTTTTTGAGAATTTTTACATTCTATTTTATAAGAAATATTGGTCCATAGTGTTCTTTTCTTGCAATGTCTGTCTGTTTTGGGTTAAAGGTAATGCTGGCCTCGTAGAATGAATTGGGAAGTGTTAACTTGTTAACTTCATGGGTAACTTTTTGATTACTAATTCAAATCCACACTTGTTACAGCTCTGTTTATATTTTCTATTACTTGTTGAGAGGGGTTCAGAACTTTCATCTTTCTAAGCATCTGTCAATCTCATCTAAGTCCTCTACTTTATTGATATCCAATTACTCAATGGCTCTTTATGATTTCTGTATTACTGTAAGGTTACAGTAATGTCCCTTTCTTCTTTTCTAGTTTTAAAGATTTGAATATTCTCTTCTTTTTTCTTCATCCATATAGATGCAGAATTGTCAGTTTTGTTGATCCTTAAAAACATTTTGTTTTATCAGTTTTTTTCTATTTTTATATTCCCTATTTTCTGTTGTAATATTATTTTTTTCTTATTATGTTTGCTATAGACTTGTGCTATTATTGGCAAATATATCATATTTCTATATGACAAAGGTTCAGAATTATACTTTATATATTTTATCACATATAATTGTTTTCTTTTTTAAAATGTTTTCTGTGGTTTGAATATGGCTACCCCCAAAAAATGGATGCAGGGATTTATCTCCAAAATTTATCCCCAAAATTAACAAATTCTTTATTAATGGTATTAAGAGGATGAAAAACTTATTCCAACCATGGTATTTAGAGGGGAGGCCTCTGAGAAGTGATTAAATTAGACTAGGTCTTTAGGGTGGCACCCATGGTTGAATTCTGGTAGCTTTATAAAAGCTGGGAAAGAAAGCACATAGATAGAAAAATACAGACACTTCAATCATGGTGTGATCAGTCAAGGGAGACCATCACCAGAGCCTGTGCTATGCTGTTTGAATTTCCAACTAACTGAACTGTGAGCTAACTAAACCTTTTTTCCTTTCATAAAAGAAAATACCTACCTCGAATTTTCATTATAGCAATACAAAGCTGACTAATACATGCATCAAAAAAGAAAAAAAATTAAATGTATTACTCTCTCCTTTTTTATTATTATTATGCAATTTTATTTACTAGTGTTCTTTGATTTAAATTACTAACTGGGATCATTTGCATTCACCCTGAAATTTTTTTGTTAGTATTTCTTGTAAGGTGGGTTTACTAGTCATAGATTCTCTCAGTTTTCTTTTGTTTTTGGTGCCAGGGATTGAACCCAGGGGTGCCTGACCACTGTCCCACATCCTCAACGCTTTTCTTTTCGTTGTTATTGTTGTTTTTATTTTTGAGACAGAGCCTTGCTGAGGCTAGCCATGAATTTGTAATCCTCCTGCTTCAGTATCCTGAGCTGAAGGAATTCCAGGCATGCATCACTGTGCCTGTCTCTCTGTGTTTTTATTTACCTAGATCATCCTTTAATTCACTACGTTTTTTAAGCTAGTTTTGTTGGATATAAAATTCTTGGTTAATAGCTTTCTCTTTGAATACATTCCCCCACTGTCTTCTGGCAACCATTGTTTATGCTAAGTTACTGTTGATCTTATGGGGTTTCCTCAATTTTTATTTGTCTGAGAAATTCATTATCTTGCATTTAGTTTTAAAAAATAATTTCACTGGGTGACAAATTCTAAGTGGTCATTTTTTCCTTTCAACAATTTAAGTATTTTATTTATGCTCTTCCTGTTTGCATGGTTTCTAAAGGGATGTCTGATGTCATGCTTATCCTTGAATCTTAATAGTTAAGCTATGTTTCTGTTGCATTTTGGCTTTCTCCAAGACTTTCATTTTGCATTGTATTTTTTGCAGTTTGAAAACCAAAAAAAAGTATTTTAATGTATTTGGTTATATATCTATAAGTAGAATTAATTTAATATTACCTCAATTTCATGATTTGGTGTCTGTTACTAATTTTCAAAACTATCAATCCTGATTCTTTAACTATTTTTCTTCAGTTTCTTTTTCTCCTCCTCCTCCTCCTTCTCCTCCTTCTCCTTCTCCTCCTCCTCCTCTTCCTCCTTCTTTTTCTATTATGATATTCCAATTGTGAAGATATTACATTGTAATTTTTCCATCATTTTTGGATTTTTAAATTTTTCATTATTTCCTCTTTGCATTTAAGTTCCTCATGTTTAGTGGTCTATTCATTACCCTGAGTCCAGTGTACTTCAGAGCCCATCACAAGCATTCTTCCTTTTTATTATGATATTTTTGATCTCTAACACTTCCTTTCCATCCTTCCTTAGAGCTTCTTTCTTCATGTCCACGTTATTTATCAGTTCTTGCACATTGTTTTCTCATAAAATCTTTAACATACTCATTATAGTCATTTTAACTTTCTGGCCTGATAATGCCCTAATGTCTGGTTCTGTTTCTTCAAGATGAGGGGCTTTGCTGTTGTTGCTGTGATTTTCAGTATGCCTTGTAATGTTTTGTTGAAGGTCAAATGTATGACATATGATGTACCCACTGGCTTCCAAAGCAGGAATTGGCTCTTGTGTGCCGTGGTTCTCTGTACTTCCCTGTCTCTCAAATTTTAAAGCAGCAGTTTTCTTTATGACTTTAATTTTCTAATGGATCAAAAACTCAAAATATATAACAGAAAAATTAAGGATTACAATGAGACCAGTAGCTGGTCTTTTGACAAGATTAATGAAATATCCAAATCTTTAACTATATTGACCAAGATAAAAGAATATGAGTCAAATCACTGAAATAAGAAAGGTATTGCTACCAAACTTATAGAAACTAAAAGGATTATAAAATATTTTGAACAATAGTAATTCTTGAAGTCAATGAATGTAAGTTCTTCAATATTTTGCCTTTCAAGAATGTGCTATTTTAAATCTCTTGGAATTTCCATATGAATGTTCAATTATATTGTCAATTTACTTGAAAGTCCTGCTGAAATTTGATTAGGATTGTGTCCAATTTATAGATCAGTTTGTGGAGCACAACTATCTTTAAAACATTTAATCTTCTAATCAATAATTTTCTAGTAAATGTCTAACAAGGGGATCTCTGGGAAGCAAGAGAGTACCAGTTCATAGTATTTGATAATTCTGCCGTACAAATACTCCCACCATGGATGATATTAAGTTATCAACCTGATGTCATTGAATGTGAATTCAGGATAGATATGCACAATTGAGTTTCAGGAGCCATTCGGAACCATTTCCACATCAACATTGCTTCCAATCCATGAATACAGTATGGTTCTTTATTTATTTAAGCCTGTAATGTCTCTAAAAACTTCTTTGTGGTTTACATTGCAGTTGTTTACAAATCTTTTATTGGATTTATTGCTACTGATTGAATTTTTATGCTATTCTATATGGTATTGTTAATATTTTGGCATTTTGGTTTTTAGCTAATATAAATATATGGAACTTATATGGATATTGAGGATGTGGAGCAACTGGAATTTGGTATATTGTTTATGGTCATGTATAATAGTATAACTGCTTTAGAGAATAACTGACAGCTTCTTATAAAGTTAAACATATGTTTACCCTATAAAATAGCAATTTGACTCTTAGGTATTATCCAAGAGGAATGAAACCATATGTTCACAAGAAATACTTGTACAAGAATATTAATAGAAGATTATTCCATAACAGTTAAAATCTGGAAACAATCTAACTATCCATCAATAAGAAAATGGATAAACAACTTATGGTTTATCCAAAGGATAGAATGCTCCTAAGCAATGAGAGTGATAAACGACTAATACAGCAAACAAAAAGACTCCATCTCAAAAGCAGGAGACAGACACAAACGCACTCTGAGTTTATTAACTTTCAGCCCCACAACAGGTAATATTAGTCTGTGACAATAATAATCAGAAAGGTTTCCTCTGAGCAGTAGAATTCAACTAGAAAAGGATAAATGACAACTTTCTCTGTTTAGAAACATTATGTTTGAAAATGGTAGGCATCTTGTTTTGTATTGAGGTTAGTTGCCTTTTAATTCTGCACACTTTCAGTGTATGTAAATCATACCTCCAGAGAACAATGCTAAATGATTTACTTTTAAAAAGATAGTTCCTTACTGTTATGAAAAACTAGAAAGCAATGATGAATATCCAAACAAACAAACCTGAAAAACCAAGTGTGATGGTGAATTTCACACATCAACTCAGGCCGTAATCCCTAAATATTTAATGACACATGGTAGATGTTTCCATGGTGAAGGTTTTGCTGGGTTTTTTTTTGTTGTTGTTGTTGTTGTTGTTTTGTTTTTTGTTTACTTGTTTTTCCTGTTTTGGGAATGAGATCTCTAAATAAGCAGGCTTTGAGTAAATCAGTTTACCCTCCACAATGGGGGTGGGCCTTGTCCAATCAGATGAAGGCCTTAATAGAAAGACTAAATTTCCCCAGAAAAACAAGCAGTTCTGCAAGAAGATCACCTTTGGTCTTCAACTGTGACTCTTCTCTGGGTCCAGCCTGTTCCTCTACCCTGCAGATTTTAGATTTGGAGACTCTCTTTACAATTAATTTCACTCTTTCTATATGTGTAGATTCTTTGGATTCTCTGGAGACCCCTGGCTAGGACACCAAGGGATAGCAAGAACCCAGAAAGGCAAGTGACCTCCAAACCCAGCTTTTGCTTTAGGGTGTCTGCTAAAGGACAACAAGTCAAGCTATGTATATATAGTCCCTCTGGACTCAGGGAGAGGAGACAAAGTCCAGGGTCTATTCAAAACGATGAGTCTTCTGGGAGTGTCGCCTGTAAATCTGGGCTCCCAAAGTCTCTATCTTAAGTGTGAATATCAATTAAAAAATTCCTGGCCTCCACATCAGAGAACTGTCAGGGAAATTGCCTCAAACACGAGCACTTAGGATAAGGGGGGGAAATATCTGCCTGAGAATTTGTAAACAGCCAGACTTCATGGGAATTTGTAACCTGAATTGATAATACTTTGATAATCTGAATGAAATCCTCAAGCTAAGAATTTAGAATAAAGTATTTCCAGGGTAGCGGGATTCCCAGGGTGTCTGGGAAAAACACAAATCATTTTGAGGAACTCACTTTAGCACAGACTTCAAAGAGAATGCATTTTTCTTTCTTTCTTTTTCAGTACTAGGAACTGAACTCAACTCCTCACACACTGAGACACATCCCTAGCCTTTGTATTTTTTAAAATTTTGAGACAGGGTCTTTCTAAGTTGCCAAAGTTGGCCTCAAAAAATCACAATCCTCCTGCCTCAGCCTCCAAGTAGCTAGAATTAGAGGTCTGTGCAACAGCGCCCTGCAAAGAAATTACATTTTTACTGTTTCAACAAATCTAGGCCCTGCTATGGTTTGAAAGTTTTTGTCCCCAAACCATGTGTTGAGACTTAATCCCCAACGTGACAGCATTGGGAGGTGAGGCCTGAGCGAGGGATAGCTCATGAAGGCGGATGCAATAATAGCAAGTTTTTTGTTGTTTTTCTTTTGTTTTTTAATATCACTATGAAAAGAGCTTACAGAAGGGTTGGGTCTCTGCCGCCACATGAGGACACGGTCTTAGCCCCCTTTTGCCCTTCTACCTTCTGCCACATGAGGATGCAGCCAGAAGGCCCTAACCAGATGCCAGCAGCTTGATCTCTGACTCCTTTATAGCTGAGCATTAAGTTTAGGTTCTTTATAAAAAGTCCCCCCTCTCAGGTTTTCTGAGACGTGATAACAGTCTAAATTGGGCACAAAGTAAAAAAAATTAAAAATAAAGATAAAAATAAGGCCCAGCGGCCCGCCAGCGTGGTAAACAGATCACCCCTATTGGAGGAGGGGCCCAGCCGCAGCCTGCAAGGTAGGCAGACCGTGCATCATGGATAAGGGGCCCAGTGGCCCGCTGGCGTGGTAGACAAATCACCCCAATTGGAGGAAGGGTCCAGCAGCCGCCGGCGCCTGCACGGTAGGCAGACCTGGGACCTGGAGAACAGGCCCGGGGGCTGGCCTGTGCGGTAGACAGACCTACCCAGTTGGAGGAGCCCAGCCTCCCGCCGGTGTGGTAGACAGACCACTCCAACTGGAGGAGGGGCTGTGCCGCCGGCCCATGCGGTCACCTGACCGAGCTCTTGACAAACATAAGGTTTCCCCAACACCTCCACCTCATCAAACACCTTATGAGAAAAACTGATGGAACTCATCTTGGAAAATCCCACCAACCCTTAAAACCCACCAACCAGATGGCTGGCGTGGCTACCAGTGCGGTTCTGCAGCGGATCAAGCACCTGGTTTACATCTCAGAGAACAAGAGCAGAGAGGCCACAGGTGGAAGCTCAAGTCCTCTCACACTGACTACCACCACCACCCTGAACCCAGAGACTCAAGCTAGGAACAGACAACCCCACCAACGGGAAGAAATGAAAACAGAGTTCTGAGAGACTTTTTTTTCTTTTTTTCTTTCTTTTTCTCTCTTCTCTCTCTCTTTTCAGCCATTCACCCAGTCTCCTCTACCCTTCTCCCTCAGGTCTTCACAACCTCAACATATGTGAAACCAAAAATTGTGAACAGAAAAGGTCTTTAACAACTGAATCACCAGAATAATATACTATAGAAGAATTGCATATGCCCCACCTCCCTTCCCCCTTTTTATTTCTTTCCTTTTTTCTCGTATTTTCTTTTTCCCGCTCTCTTTTTTTCTCTTACTTTCCTTGTTATTTGTTTTCCTCCCTCTTACTCCCTCTATCCCACTAGCAACCCCCTAAATTTTACTATTCATAAGTAGGGTAATCTTATAAATACAGATAGGAATTTGAATCTATACATTCTTCCATAAATTACCCATTTATTGGCTAAAGCTCTCCAAAGTTACCAAGTTAGATTAACCCCATACCCTCACTCCTTTCCCCATAAACATAACATCCTACACCTGAAATTCAGTTTTCTTCAAGCTACCAGAAATGGTATGCCTTTCATGAATCTAATGACTATATTGGTAAACGATAATCGAAACCAACATTTGTAGACATAGAGTCTAGCTATAAATGTGGTAATAAGGAAAACGTGTGCTTAGATGATGTACTATTGATATTGAGAACTGTTAACATTGTCTTTCTCCACAAAAGGGAGACTTTGCAACTATACAAGAGCAATATAAATATATAGGGGGAAAATTCAATAACACAACAGTTTCACCAAGCAGAAAGAAACGCGAGCAGTATGAAAAGACAAGGAAAGAAAGGACCACAAGCAATGCAGTTCAACTCAACTTTAGAAGAGGTAATAGCTGCAGCAGATGGAATGTCAGATAAAGAATTCAGGATATACATGCTTCAGATGATCTGGAGTCTCAAGGAAGACATTAGACAGCAAAATCAGACAAGGAAAGATCACTTCAACAATGAATTACATAAACAAATCCAAGAAGCAGAAGATCAACTATACAGGGAGATAGAGGTAATAAAAAACAAACAAACAGAAATCCTAGAAATGCAGGAAGCAATAAACCAACTTAAAAACTCAATTGAGAATACTACCAGCAGAGTAGAACACTTAGAAGATAGAACATCAGACAATGAAGACAAAGTATTTCAACTTGAAAAGAACATAGACAGCTCAGTGAGACTGTTAAGAAACCATGAGCAGACCATCTAAGAAATATGGGATAACATAAAGAGACCAAACCTAAGAGTCATTGGGATACAGGAAGGTATAGAGGTTCAAACCAAAGGAATGAGCAATCTGTTCAACAAAATAATACGAGAAAACTTCCCAGACTTGAAGAATGAGACAGAATCCCAAATCCTAGAAGCCTACAGGACGCCGAATGTGCAAAATCATGAGATCCACACCTAGACACATTATAATGAAGATGCCCAACATACAGAATAAGAAGAGAATTTTAAAAGCTACAAGAGAAAGGAAGCAGATTACATTTAGGGGTAAACCAATCAGGATAACAGCTGATCTTTCAACACAGACTCTGAAAGCTAGAAGATCCTGGAACAACATATTTCAAATGCTGAAAGAAAATGGGTTCCAACCAAGAATTGTGTATCCAGCAAAATTAAGCTTCAGGATGGAAGATGAAATTAAAACCTTCCACGATAAACAAAAGTTAAAAGAATTTGCAGCTAGAAAACCATCTCTTCAAAACATCCTTGGCAAAACACTACAGGAGGAGGAAATGGAAAATAACAATGAAAACCAACAGTGGGAGGTAGTATACAGTAAAGGGAAAAAATAATCAAAGAGGAAAACCAAACCATGTTAAGTAACATAAAGTAACAAATATGGCTGGAAGAACAATCCATATCTCAATAATAACCCTAAATGTTAATGGCTTAAACTCACCAATTAAGAGACACAGGCTAGTAGAATGGATCAAAAAAAAAAAAAAGATCCAACAATATGCTGCCTACAGGAGATGCATTTGATAGGAAAAGACATACATAGACTCAAGGTGAAAGGTTGGGAAAAATCATATCACTCATATCACTCAATGGAACTACCATTTGACCCAGCTATTGCCCTTCTCGGTCTATTCCCTAAAGACCTAAAAAGAGCATACTACAGGGACACTGCCTCTTCGATATTCATAGCAGCACAATTCACAATAGCTAGACTGTGGAACCAACCTAGATGCCCTTCAATAGATGAATGGATAAAAAAAATGTGGCATTTATACACAATGGAGTATTACTCTGCATTAAAAAATGACAAAATCATGGAATTTGCAGGGAAATAGATGGCATTAGAGCAGATTATGCTAAGTGAAGCTAGCCAATCACTAAAAAACAAATGCCAAATGTCTTCTTTGATATAAGGAGAGCAAATAAGAACAGAGTAGGGAGGGAGAGCATGAGAAGAAGATTAACATTAAACAGGGACGAGAGGTGGGAGGGAAAGGGAGAGAGAAGGGTAATTGCATGGAAATGGAAGGAGACCCTTATTGTTATATAAAATTATATATAAGAGGAAGTGAGGGGAAAGGGAAAAAAACAAGGGGGAGAAATGAATTATAGTAGATGGGATAGAGAGAGAAGATGGGAGGGGAGGGGAGGGGAGGGGGGATAGTAGAGGAGAGGAAAGGCAGAAGAATACAATAGACTCTAGTATGGCAATATGTAAATCAGTGGATGTGTAACCGATGTGATTCTGCAATCTGTATATGGGGTAAAAATGGGAGTTCATAACCCACTTGAATCAAAGTGTGAAATATGATATATCAAGAACTATGTAATGTTTTGAACAACCAACAATAAAAATTTTAAAAAAAGATAAAAATAAAGCAAACATGCTCACATAAAACAAGGCACCCTAAGAAAGAGCCAGCAAGAACAACAGACCTCAGACGCAAACACACATGAAAATAAGAAATGGGACTTCTCGGACATAGAAGGTCAAAGGTCTGATGTACTTGAAGTAAGGAGCTGGAACTGTAAGTAAAGAGCAAGAGACTCTGAACTTTCTAAAGTTCAGACACATTCAAGAGCAAACTTCTAAAAGTGAAAAGCATGATAATTTAAATTAAAAAATACATCAGGAAAATTTTCAGCTTAGATTGACATGAAGAGCTCTCATCTGCAGGAGAGTACAGGGGAAGCATTCAATATTTCTTTATGACTTGAAGCTACGAGGGAGAGAAAGTCTAATTTCTGATAGAAATAAATGATAATTTCAAAATTTGTTTTTAGAACAAAATGCTTACTTCTGAAACTCAATAATAATGGAGCACACTTATTTTCACTTACCAAATAAAAATGATTATGACTATGCACAGATTTAGAATTTAAAATTTCAAAGAAATTTTAATCATATTCTCATGTTTCCTTAAGTTCTACTTACCACATCAGTATTTTTCAAAATTTATTAATAACCATTTATAAATTATTATTATTAATTATTCTTTGTTTTAGAAAGTTCTTGGGAATGCAGGTGACATAAAAGAAATATTTTTAGAAATATAATTTCCTGAAAATTTTTTTACCACTTATTTTTTTATTTTAACCAACCAAGGTGCCCTTTGACAGATGAATGGGTTAAAAAAATGTGAGATATGTGTGTGTGTGTGTATATATATATATATATATATATATATATATATATATATATATATATATATATACAGAGAGAGAGAGAGAGAGATAATGGAATATTACTCAGCCTTAAAGAAGAATGAAATTATGGCGTTTGCCAGTAAATGGAGGGAGCTGGAGAATATCATGTTAAGCGAAATAAATCAGTCCCCCCAAAATAAAAGCCAACTGTCTTCTCTGATATGCAGATACTAATTCACAATGGGAAGTGGGGCTAGGGAAGAATAGAGTTACTTTAATTTTCTGAATTTTTAAAAGCCAAGTTTCCTTTAGGTAATAAATGCTTAAATGATTTATCTCTACCATGATAGAGAAATTTCTCATAGAAATTATAAAATCTTACATTCACAAGATAATGAATTTTAAAAAAGAATAAGTCAATTTCTCAAATTTGGATTAATCTTAAGTCCCATTAATTCCTTTTTATCAGTTTAAATATCTTATTATGAAATAAAGTAATGATGATAATAAACACCAGCATCACAGAAGAAAACATTCTTCTTTTGCACACGCTGAAGAAATAGACCTTTAAATGTCTTCATGCCCCAAAACCAGAAAAGAAAGAAAGCTGTTTTATGAGAAGCTATTTTCAAGACTGTTAAATTAATAGCTAAAGATTACAAAATGCCTCACTTGATTACAGTCATGGGCTTTACCAGCCTAAATAGAAATGATCAATATTATGTTTTGGACCAATGGAGCCTAGGTACTAGAAAGCATGCTACCACTTAGTGACTTAAAGTCACTAATGTGTGCACACTGCCAACATACTGTATACTTGGGTTAACCCTGATCCAGAAAATTATAAAAGCAAAATGGCTTTATTGCAGATGGATGAATCTGCAGGCATTATTAAGAGTGCTCAGTTAATAGCACTAATTAGAAGCCCTCGAGAGAAATGCTTTATAGAACATTATTAGTTCTGCAAAGACACACCAAAACAAACTATGGAGTGTGGAATATTGAAAGCAATAAATAAGCTCTTTGGAACAAGGTATTAAACAAACACTGTGTACATTTGTGTTGATGGCACAGCTGAAAAGACAGACACAAAGGCTTTGTTTCCAAAAACTTTGGAAACCCGAAAGCCGATGCTTAATTCACCAAAGAATCCATCTGTAAAAACTAATGTCACCAAAATGGAAGATCTACCAAATGAATATTCTATATTCTAGACTATGTTAATGCTATGTAGACAAGTGCATAGAAAGGTTTCTGGATGGCATTTGAAGAATGCTTGACCTTGATTGGTGCACTCCTTGGGGTTGACTGCTAATGTCTGCACCTTTAACTGCCTTTGAGCTACTTTGAAAATCTGTAGAGATAAAGTTGAACATGTAGAGGGCCGTGGTGATGAAGTTGTTGGTGGGTGGTAATGTGAGTGGTCCTATTCATAGAGACCCAAATGGGCTTTGTTTTATGAAGATACAATTAGTTTTTCCCATGTGGAAGAAATGTCTCCAAACATTCATTTATTGTCCTTTGGCTGTTGACCAGTTTGCATGTATTGCTAAATTTATTCAGCATTCCTCATTGCCTATGTATGAGGCTTTTGTTTGAATTCTCTTTTGTATTTGCTTTAACATCATATTGGATCCCTCATTAATTAATGAATTAGATGAAATCTTTGACACCTATTCATTTTATAGTTGCAAGGGAGTTCAATTAAAAAAATACTAAACAGGAATGAGTTCTAATTTTTCACTAAAATTTTAAAAAAATTAATTTGCCTATATTCAAAATTGTATAGCTTTCATATTATTCATCTTTATCATGTTCATAAGATAAAATGAAAAGATGATAGCTTGTTTCACTGAGCTCCCTACACAATGGATGACTATGTCATTTTTATTGTTCAAACTAGAATATTTTGAAAATTCAGGAGGGCACTGTTAATAACCATACTGGCACAATAGATGGAACCTTGAAAATCTTGGGCAAACCAGAATGTATGGCCATTGTGCTAGTCAGCTTCTCAACTCCATGAGCAAAATACCTGGCAAGGATATCTTAGAGGAGGAAAAGTTTATTTGGGACTTAGAGGTTCAAAGTTTCAGTCCATGAACAGTCCACACCATTGCTCTTGGCCTGAGATGAGGCAGACTATCACATAGGAAGGGTACGGCTGAGGAAAGCCACTCACCTCATGGCAGCAAGATCTCAAGAACTCAGGGACAAAATACAACCCCCAAAGCACACCCTGCTTCCTCCAGCCATGCCCTACCAAGCTACAGTTACCACTCAGAAATCCATTTAAATTATTAATTCATCAAGTGAATTAATCCACAGATTGGGTTACTGTGCTCACAATTTAATCCTTTCACCTTTGAGCATTGCTGCATTGTCTAATATGAGCATTTGGGGGGGGGGCATCTCATATCAAAACATACTAGTAACCCCAAATCACCTCCAGGTTATTCCATGCCATACAACTCTTGTTTATTGGCGCCATGCTGTGAAAACTATCTGGAAGTACTACTGCGTAACTTTAACTTATTCTTCTGCGAATGCATATTTAAGCTGGTTTTGGATTTTTACAATTATAAATAATTGTATTGAAAGCATTTTCTATATACCTCCTTGTGTGCACATGGAGATTTTCCCTGGGGTATATACCGAGGAATGTTACTATTGGAAGAAATTACAAATGTGTGCCAGTCTTCACCAAGACTCCAGTTTGTTTTCAAGAGCAATTATAGCTGTTTATGCTCACACATTGGTGTTAGAACCACTAATATCATTGTTACTTTGATGCAATTGTTTCTCACATTTTCCATATGCCTTTCCCAAATAAGTTCAAACATTTCTTCAAGCATGTGGTATATAAAATATCTATTTATCTGTTGGGCTTATTTTCTTCTTGGTTATTTTGTTCATCTTCTTATTGCTTTGTAGAATTTGTTCAAATATCCTCAATAGTAAGCTTCTCCAGTCACACTGTGTAAATACCTCAGCTTGTAACTTACCATTTCCCTTGGCTTACACAACTTTGGGTAGAAAGGAGCTCTTTGTTTTGATGTTAAATTTGTCAGCTTTCTTTCTCTTTTTTTTTCTGGTTTGTGCTTTGTGCATCTTAAGAAATGACTTCACACCTTGGAGTAGTGAAGACATGGTTCAGTATTTCCTTTGAAAACTTTCAGAATTTGTTTTTCACATTTGGGTCCTTAAATGACCTGGCAGTATTTGTGTTTCGGAGTCAGCTGTGATACCAAGAGTTAGTTTTCTTTTCTTCCAGTAGTGGCCACTTAGCCCAGTTTTGCTTACTTTACTGCTAACCCTTTCCCTCACTGATCTCCAAGATCATCTCTCCCATAATCCAATTTCGGTGTATCTGTATATAGCTGCTTCTCTGTTCCATTAGGGCCTCTATCTATCCTGTGGCAATCTCATACTGTCTTACTCTACTTAGGTGATGTATTTTGATGTCTAGTAGGGCAAGCCCCTCCATCTGATCTTCTTCAACTATTTGGGATATTCTCAGGCCTTTGATTGTCCACATACATTTTAGATTCACTTTTTCCAATTCCTTGGGAAAAAAAAATTCTTAGAATTTGCAGGAGAGTCTCTCAAGTTTATAGTTAAAATATGGGATAAATTGATATATTTAGGATATTAATACTGAATATTAATAAACATGGAATATGGCTCCATTTATGTAGACATTTTTATTATCTTTCAATAAAATTTTATCATTTCCTCCAAAAAGGTTATGCATATATTTTATGGGATTAATTCCCGGTTACCTTATATGTCTATACCATTGTATTTTATCACTTTTTCTAAATTACAACTGATCTTTATTTGTTGTTCACATGTCCAGTGATCTTGATGAGCACATTATTATTTAAGTCTAAGGGTTAGACAGAAACTGTATTTTCTCCCTTGTGGCTAGGACCCTGTGTGTGATGTGCAGACCTGGGACTTAAAATATGAATCAACACCATCTGTGAAGGCTACACGTCTAGTGTTGATGCCACTTCGGCAAGTAAATCATAAATGCATCTGGGTTTTCTAACATGGTTATGTCAGAGGTTTCACAATCCAGATACTGGCTTCATAGGTATCCAAATGTGTTTTGCTGGTGCAAAATGAAAACGGAAAAAGTCAGCATACTTTTCTGATTTAGCAAGCAACTTGTTGATTGCTTAAAAAAATACACATCAAAAATACCTCAAGAAAATAATATAATACAGTCCTATCACATTAAATAGAATCAATGGATTAAAATGTACCTCTCAAAATAGAAATAACCTAGGATCCAACAGTTTTAGATGTTAATGTATTCGGCATATGCGAAAGAAAAGAATCCTTCTAATCTTGTATAGATTCTCTCCAAGAGAAAAGCACATGATCTCTTTTGTTTTATGATGTAAATTAAATACAGGGTTGGTGTGAAACCATCAAGGACAGCACGGGAAAGGAGTAATCAAAGCCTTTCTGGGTTTGACCCTAGCATTTGTGGTATAGACAAACACAACAGGCAGAGATGGGATTAATGCTGAACAAGATCAGATGCCCAAGCTCCTTCTACCAGTGGTAGACCTTTCTCTTGTTTCACCATTTCATAGAGAGTGGGGCCTTTCAAGAATTGCACCTTGTTCTCAAAAGTGAGGTGACTGAGATGTTAATGAATTGATGGTTTCATTCCACGTTGAATACATATATTAAAACATCTTATTGTACCCCATAAACATACGATCCTAATTTGTCAAACTCTTTGTATCTCATAACATCATGTAAACCTCAAATACATACAACAAAATTTATTTTTAAAGATAATATTTTTCAATTAAAAAACGAAATCCAGCTTCCTGTGCAACTCTCAGTTCTATCTTCCCTCCTGTATCGACTGGATCATGGTCTCCCTGGTGGCCTTTGGCTGTTAAGCCTTCCTGGAGGCCCCTGTGTTAAATGCCCAAACCTCAAGGTGGCGCCATTGCGAGGTGGAACTCTGACAAGTGGGAGGTCCTAGGGCATTGCAGATATGCCCCCAAAAGGATGTGGGGCTCTGGCTCCATCCTCTTCCTATTTTTTGCTTTTTAGAGATGAGGTGAGTGGTTTTGCTCTGCCACATTCTCCAGTCATGCACCCTCACCACAATGGGCAACTTTACACAGGCCCAAAAGGAGGCTACTCAGTCATAGACTGGAACCTCCCAAACTGAGCCAAATAAACCC
Source organism: Spermophilus citellus (assembly GCF_964194105.1). NCBI lineage: Eukaryota > Metazoa > Chordata > Mammalia > Rodentia > Sciuridae > Spermophilus > Spermophilus citellus. The sequence continues at coordinate 163,223,405 of NC_138186.1, forward strand.
TTCCATAGGGCAACTGGGGCCTTCAAACTCAGCAGTTTATGCTTATGACCCTGAGGCCCTCACTTAAAAAACAAAAACAAAGGACTGGTTACTCACTCAAATCCAATCAATGTCTTGGGGAGGGCCCATGCACCCATGTATGTTGACACCTCACCAGCGTGTATTTGTGCAGCTGGGATCACGAGCAGACTACAGACTTAAAAGGTAGCAAAACCATGAGAACCCTTGTTTCTTTGGACATGGTAGTTTCAAAAAAAAAAAAAAAAAAGAGCCCAGAAAACCTGGTTAACAATGAGGAAGAATCAGGATGCATAGACCAATTGACCACAGCACCCTAGGGCTTGTTATAGTCAAGAAAACGACGATGACTTGGGCCTCGTTCCAAATCAACCAAATCAGAATATGGGGAGGAAGGTATTTATCAAAATCTGTATTATGAGTCCAGGGTGGAGAACCACAGGTCTAACATGGGCAACATTGCAATACTGGTGTCTGAGGGTTTGAAAAATGGACTTTAGTCAATGGATTAAATTCTTAGATCCAGGGTTTTAGAAGATGGGGGTTCTCTTGAGGGGAAGCAATGCACAGCCATCCCCTCTTATCGATGACTTCACTTTCTGTGGTTCCAGCAACCCTCAGTCTACTATGGTCCAAAAATATTAAATTAAAAATCCCAGAAATAAATAATTCATAAATTTTGTGCAATTTTAATTTTCATTTTTTGTTATAATTGTTGTTAATCTCTTACTGTGCCTAATTTACCAATTAAGCTTTATCACAGGTATGTATGTATAGGAAGAAAAACAGTACATACAGGGTTTACCACCATGTGTGGTTGCAGCCTTCACTAGAGTCTTGGAACACATCCCCCAATAGGTAAGGTGGGACTACTATAGCCACATTCAATCAATATTGGAATAGCTTAATCCTAAAACAAGAAATGAAGAAATAAGTAGGCAAACCTTGGCCTGAAGCAAGACTGTCCTTGTCTCTCTGAGGTCCAGGTTACAATTAGCCTCAACACTGGGGTTCAGAAATGCCTGATCATCCCTGATCTGGGCAGTGAACTGGCAGTAGACCAATACCATGAGAAGCCCTGAAGTTAGATTTGGACTGTGGATTCTGAAAGTATTCATATTGGCTGGAGTAAAAATACCCACCCTTTATATTCTTCACTTCTTAGTCAAAGAGAGGTTTTAAATAAAACTATGTGCCTGCTTTTGTGCAAGAGAGCATCATGGCTTTGGACACTGTTCCTCCCTGTCCCAAGCCACAGTCTCCTTAGTGTAAATATGAAGAAGCTCCAAGGAATGAGCAAGTCCCTGCACCTTGCAATAGCACTGACTTCTAAATTCATCTGCAAGTGTTTACACAGCCTTCACAATGCTCCATTCTGACCTAAACATAACTGTCTCCGTGGTGAGTTCAACAGAAAAATGTGTAGCTGGTGCAACTGTCTGAATGGAAGAGTTCACTCCAGTGCAGTTTGGAGTTTACTTTGGCTTTTGTGCCTACTCCAAATAAATAAATAAATAAATTTGATTCATTAAATTTGGAAAAATGAATTTTGTACAGCACTTGGACAGAGGCAGGTCAGGCTGTGTCAGGTCTATTTGTAGGTCAATAAGTGGGGCTAATTCTGGCTTGGCTCAGCACAGCGGCAGCCCTGGAGTGTTCAGAAATGCTCTGTTTCTATTTAGGGGTCAGAGTTAAAAGAAAACATGTGCCCAGCTTGAACTCTGCATTTCAGAATTAGAACGTCACAACAGCCAGGCCAAGAACTGCAAACCTCTATGTAAAAAGAGAGAGGGAAGGTGGAGAGGGAGCGAGAGATTGAGTTTGGAAGGCAGTGTGAGACTGAAATAAAGATCAGCCTTGCATTCAAAAGGAGTGGGTTGGTTATGCTCAGTACCCCAAATTTAATATCTTAGCATCTTCATTTTTATGAAGCTAATCATTTCTAGCATATGCCATCAGAGTGATTGCAGGTGGTTCATTTTTACTTATTCATTTTTTTGCTTTACTCACTTGATGCTCATGGAGCACCTATGGTGTGCCAGATGACATTAGAGACAGATAACCCAGTCTTTGCATTTCTGTGGCTGTTGCTATTCATGGCCCCTGGTGCCCAGGACAGTCTTCTCCTGACCTGTCCTCTTCCTCTCATTCCCTGGCTCCCTTCCCATCTGAACTGGAGGCAGCTCTCAAATGTCTGCCCTGATTTGGATGCTGGCTCAGCTGTGACTCGGTACTTGACTTCCTGGCCTTCTCATTCTCCCTAAGTAATTAAGTCCCTAACGATAACGAAGCATCATTACAATAATATTGATACCTGCTGTAATCACTGGCGCTCTGGCTTTTCAGTTCCCAGTGTTTGCCTTGGACCAAGTCGCTCTGTGCTGATGCAACAGAAGGTCACCCGATGAAGGAGCTGATAGTGGCGAGGACGAGCTACTTAGCATGCACAGAGGGTGACGCTTTCCTGGCGTTGTAGAGCTAATCTTTCAAGTTGTCCTTTTTTGACTTTCTCAGTTTAATCAGTTTAATCTCATCTTCCCTCTTTTCTGATTACAAGGATTTTCTGTAGGAACCTTGCCTCCACAATAAAGACCATGTGGCAATTTATTCTCATATTGATTTGAACATTTCTATTCCTCCACCGATGAGCCAGTGGCGGGGGAGGGGGCCGGAAGGTGTGAGGAGGATGGAGAAGAGAGAGAAAGGAGGTGAGGAAGGGAATAGGAGGTGAAAGCCTTTCCGGTGCCTTCCTTAGTAGGAAAATCACATACTGCAGTTATCTGAGAAACCTCAATCATCTTAAATGCACTGAAAGCAGAAATGACAACCAAATTGGAATGTCCCTATGGTGGGTGATTAAATCAGTTAAAGACAACTAGACCAACCTTTCATTTCCACACTGGAGAGAGGCACACATACACCAAATGGACACACACACCCACACACACACACACACATCCTTTTTGAAACCAGAGACCCTGCCATGTGCCCATCTCCACGCTGGGAGATGAACCAGCAACCTTCCTCTGGCATTTAGTGAGCTCTCCTTCCATCCACGCTTCCTAGTCCACTCAGAGGAGTGAGCAGAGTCTCTGTGGACCTGGACAAGAGTGGACACAGCCATTTGCTGAGAGAGAGGAAAAGGCAGAGAAGTGTGGTAAACACACATATTGATGAGCTATTACTGGCCTCATGAAGGATGTGCAGTCAGAGTCGTGCACACGGCTCTGAATTACGTATCAAATGAACATTACATACAACTTACTGTGTAATTTTTAAAAATTTTAGAAACAGGGAAGTTGGCCTCCACATATTTAACCACACCATGCCCAGAAGAAAATGGCACATAAAATATAGACAGTGGATTTTTTTCTGTAATAAGAGAAAGATAATATGTTTTAGGCATTTATTTATTGGCAGCCTGATAAAATGGCAGAAGAGGAAGAGGAGGAGGAAGAGGAGGAGGAGGAGGAGGAGGGGGGAGGAGGAGGAGGAGGAGGAGGAGAAAGAGAGGGAGGAACTTCTATGGCAATTTTAGAGAAATAAAATGCATTGCTACTTTCTAAATTCTCAACCATTTTCCATTTGCTCTGATGCAAACTGCAACAATCATTAAATGTTTAGTGAGTGATGAAAACAGTTTTATTTGCAATGATCACACTTGGTTCAAAAAAAATCGTAAGTGTATGATTTAAAATGGACCAAATCTTTGCCCCCAATATTTATGTGCTTAAATGGGCCACAGTGAGTGAGGCAGGGAAGGGGGAGAGAGCCAAGGGCTCACACCTTCAATACACCGCATTCCACTGTCCCCAGTGAATCTTTGTACCTGATCTTCAGGGCTCCTGGAGATAATGATATACTATAGCCAGCTGAAAAGAACATCTGTTTTAAGAACTATGAACTTACAGGAGCCATTTGTCTGTCTGATCTGTTCCCATTATTTTCTCCCCATTTTGCACCTTTATATTTCTCCATTGATCAAATATACACAAAATAAGGGGATGGAGCAAAACAGTAAACAGCCGTAATTTCTTCTTCTTTCAAAAGGTTACCCACCACCTCTCCTGTTAAATAATTCTGTGTGATATAAAACACCCAACTTTTTTTTTTTTTTTTTTTTGCAAGCGTGTGTTTTCCTTTTCCTTTAAATGGAAGTCTCTGGCTCACTGGGGCTCACAGGCTTAATGACAATGTGGTGGAGTTAGCCCAGGAGAACAATGCGCCCATTAATCTGCCTCATGCTTAATTGGTAACCACTGTATGGGCTGGCATTTCAAACACAGATTGCAAATGTACTTGAATTAGTTACTGTTTAATTGATACAGCTGGCACTCAGCCTAGAACCAACATGTAGCTACTGTAAAAAGAGATTTGAAAGAGAGAGAAAAAAAAAACAAGGTGGGATTGTGATTCACTCTTTATATGTTTATATCAATTATTTGTGGAATATAATTACATCTTTTTTTCATATTGCTGTAGCAAGCAATAGACCAACACAGGCCGCTAAAAAATACCTGTAGTGCTTGCCGACAGAAGGAGGGGAAGCAGTCCTCAGCTCCTTCCGTTCCCTTCCCTCATTCTATCCTCCCCCTTCCAAGGGTAGTTAAGTATGTACGACTGAGGTTGGGGAATGTGATATTTATCACAAGATGAAATGCCTGAGAGGATAATTTTGACAATCTCTCCAGAATAGCAGGATTTCAAGGAAATAGAAAACTATCATGGCAATAATTCAACTTTATTTCTATCCACACCACTGTTACTTTGAACATATTTTCAACAGAAAAAAATATTAATTCTTTGAGATTAATCCTCCCCCCCATAGTTCTATGTGCACATACTGTGCAGGAATTATTCAGTTCTACGATTTGCCTCTGAACTGAGAATATTTTGATTCCAGAAATGTGACAATGATATGATAGCTATACCATTTATTGAGCATCTCTTACATGCCCAGAGTCACACTGTGATTCAAAATATGATTTCTCCGAAAGTTGTGCTTTCCTCCCCAGCCTGAGTCTTTATTTCATTGATTAAATTTGTGTATGATAAAAGGACTGAGAATTAAAAAAAAAAAAAAAAAACAACTTTCTTAACCCTTCTTAAAAGTCACCCACTTTTAGGCTTTAATAATTTGGCTTGATATAAAATATGAAACCGCTAGGTTAATACTGATCACGTGAGAGTTGATTGTCATGTCCAAGGGCAGACTCACCTTCCAAACCCACCCTTCTGCTTCCTTCTCAAATGGTGTCTCCCTGTACACAGTCGCCCAAGCTATTGTCTTCAGGGTCCTTCTTGATCTTTCTCCCAGAGGAATGACCTTCATTCCTCCCTACCAACTGGATTTGATGACCATGGCCTGCAGATTTCAGTGCTTATTTACTTATTTTAAAGCAGTGTTCCTTCCTCCCTGTCCTCAGTGTCACCGTGTTGTTCAGATTCTTCTTACTTGTCACCTGAACTATTATAATAGCAGCTCTTAGGGTTTGGGAGTGGTTGGTCCTCTATGGGTTCATGGGCTGTAGTTGAATGGTGGACCTTTAAGAGGTGGAGACTAGAGGGAGGTCACCAGGGGTGATGTCCTTGAAAGGGATTGAGCATTTCTGATGGGACCTCAGAAAGTTCTCTCAGGGGTCCATTGTTATAAAGAAGGACCCTTTATAACAATGGACCCTGGCCCCTCCCTTCTCTCTGGCTTCCTCCTTCACTTTGTGATCTCTCTTCTCACGCTCCTGTCATAATGTCATCCACCTTGATGTGACAGCTAACAAGGCCCTCACCAGAGCCACTGCCATGCTCTTTGGACTTTCATCATTTAAAATTGTGATTTCAACAAACTTCTTTTAAAAATAAGTTACCCAGCCTTGGGTGACCTACTGCAGTAACAGAAGATGGATGAATACACGGTTAACCAGTTGCCCATTCTGTAGAGATAATCCCAAAGCATGAAAACATAGGCTTTCCTACTGAAGATTCACCAGAACCTTCACAAACTTCAGGAAAAGGTTCCACTATGTTCTGATACCATTTCCCTTTCTTCATTCACCCAACCACTCTACTTGGTATTCCCATTTCTCTTCGAGGCTCAATTCCATTGTCACATCCTGCAAAGCTATCTCCATCCCTCACTAAGGTGAGTCTCTACCCTCTGTCTCCCATTAGTTCCCCACACATCCTTCAGTTACAGATCAGATCACCTGGCTCTACAACTGTAAACCACTCGTATGGCTTTCTTGTTAGTCTACAATCAAATTTTACTTTTTGGTGTTTTTTATTGTTCAGATGCTTTATATATTTTTTAAAAGAGTTCTATTTCTTAGTATTACTCTTACATTTCTTTTCTTTGCCACTAATTAGCTGAGTGACATGGGGCAGATCACTGAGCCTCTTTAAGCATTGACTTTATCATCTATGGAATTATTTCTAAGGTCTTTGTAACACTGATGTTCATACTTATGTGGTTCTGTTTATATTATGTTGTGTAATTACACATTTAATAAAGGCTGTAGGGGTTTACTGTTGTTGAATAAAAGTGATCCCAGAAATTAGTTTACTTTTATGTATCATGATTCTACAAAGGATTTAAGGTAGTACATTAGTCAGCTTTCAATCCCTGTGACAAAATATCTGAGATAAATGACTTAAAGGGGAAAAGATTTATTTTGGTTCATGATGTCTGAGGTTTCAGTCTGTGGCCACCTGGTCCATTGTTTCTGGGTCTATGGTAAGGCAGCACATCACGAAAGGGGCATGTGGTGGAGCAGAGCTGCTCACCCCATGGCAGGGCAGCCTGGAAGTAGAACGAGAGAGAGAGAGAGAGAGAGAGAGAGAGAGAGAGAGAGAGAGAGAGAGAGAGAGAAGGGGGGGTAGAGAAGAGAGAGAGGATAAAACAGACCCTTCAAGGACACATTCCAGTGACTCATCTCCTTCAACTTCCCAAAGCTTTCACCACCTCCCAAATACACCCTTGGGGGACATTCCAGGTTCAAACTATAAGAGGTGGATCACAATAAGAACATATTGGTGCATGCCCATAATCCCAGCAACTCAGGAGGCTGAGGGAGGAGGATTGCATGTTCCAGACCAGCCTCAGCAACTTAAAGAATGTATCCCCTACCTGGTAACAAGGAGGATGAGAAGGCATTAGGGAGGAGAATGGCATCCAGGAGGAAAGTAAATAAATGTAAAAGCCCAAACCAGAGCAATGAGAGGAGATGCCTCTGCCACAATGGTCCTACCTAATTTCGAGAGGTCACTTTCAAAGTCCATCCTGAGATCCCTGGCCTCCAACATGAAAAGAAGGACAATCTCAGACAAAACTTATCACAGGACAAGTAAGGCTTCTCCAGGGTAAATGTCTAGTAAGGTTTTTCTCTTCATGTACCAGGACCAAATACTGTCCTAGACAGTGCTTCATGGGTGGATGTGGTGCATTTAGAACAAGACCCCACTCCAGGGAGTGACAGTTGCTCCCAACTCAGGTTCTACTAGTATTCACTGTCAACGCTATTCCTTTAGCTTATCCTGGTTTCCCTGTGTGTGACCTTGTGCAAGTGACTCGACCTCTTTGTCATTTAGTGTCTTTATCTGTAAAATGAGGATGGCAACAACAGTTACCTTACTGAGTTACTGCAAGGGTAGCATACAATAAATAGCATGCGTTAAATGCTTCTGGTGTTGCCTAGCAAATAGAAAGTGCAATCATATTACATTGTATGGCCTTATATATTTATGCTGTATGTACTCTTCGATTAGTAGCAGCACCAAAAAACCTGAACAAAAACAAACAAGAAAACACAGTTCTCTTTCTAGTATGTCAGAGATCATGTATTTTTAGATTGCTTTTTGTTTAGGGGTTTTTGTTTCATTTTGGTTTTTTTTATTTTAAAATTTCTATTATTGTTGTTGTTTGATTTGTTTACAAATTTATTTGTACAGAGCTGGGGCTCAAGCTCAGGGCCTGTGCATGCTAGGCAAGGGCTTCTCACACCCTTTCCCTACTTGCAGATTGTTAAGTGTGATGTTGGTTACTCTAATAGTGCAATTCATCATTAATTCATAGATATGGAAATTTTGAAAAATCCATATACATTCTGTTCCTTTTTCTTTCCTTCCTTCCTTCCTTCCTTTTTCTTTTATTTATTTATTTACTTTATTTATTTTTTGCTAATCTTTCAGTTTTAAACAAATTTTCTCTCTGATAAGATGCAATCATATAAATCCCCTACTGGAAGAGTGAAATAAGACTACATCTGAGGTGGTAAACCTGGATGCTATTCTAGTTTAGGGAGCCCACATGGGCCTCCTCCTCTGTAATGTAGGAGAATTGGGAGTACGATTAAATGTTCATTCTAGTTTCAAATTCCTGATTTAAAATTTTCCACTTCAGTTTGAGGTTAAATATCCTTTTCAATCAAGGAAAACAAATGAATAAAAATCTGGATGTAAAATATCGCTTCTCTCTGATGTATAGATCTTATTTCCCTAAATTTCTTAACTCTACAGAGAATTGAGGCTTTCTTGCTTAACTTTCAGTTTCCTTTGAAGTTCTGGAAAATTTCAGGCTAATCAATCCCCAGGTGGCCCTATTTCAAGTGTTACCCTTTGCAGCAAAGAGTATCTTTCTGAGCTTTAGACCTAATTTTTCTGTAAGTGTTCTCACCTCATTTAAAAAGAGGGTAATGCTTCCTACACATCGGCCTGTTCCTCCTGAGCCATCCTTACCTCTGACCAACATGGCAGCATGGGACCTCCAGGAGACACTCACTAAATATTTCAGCCCCTTTCTCCACACCCGTACTCCATTCTCCTCAAAGATGAAGCAAGATGATTAAACTCCCTACCCCCAAGAGAAAGAGTTGTGATCTCGATTGTTCAAACCTTAGGACCTTGTGTTAGCACAACTTTCAAGTAGATAAAAGTTGAAGCTCCAAGTGGATTTTTCCTGTCTGGTGTGCTTCTTCCATGGAGGGAAGAATGTCAATGAGGGCCACAACCAATTCCCCTTGGAGAAATCTGGTCATCTCTTGGTATCTTTAGCTCTGCCTCCTACTTGGGACTTGCCCTGCCTCAAGCAGCAGCAGTAGATGGGGTGTGGGGGGCTGGGCATGAGGAAGCTTGGAGCAAGAGACATAGCACTGGGGGAGGCCCCTTCCCTCTCCCCCTCTCCCCTCCCCTCTTTCTCCCTCCTTCTCTCCCCCCTTTCTCTTCCAGTTCTATTTCCTCCCATCTTAGGAGGTCTGCTTTAATTCAGCCTTCCCTTCTACCTGAAAGGTAAAATTAGACATCCAAGTTTGGATCTAGGGAATAAATAACCCCGTGGCTCTCCGAGAAAGAATGCTCCAAGAACAGCCAACTCGTTGACTCCATGAGTGCTCCATGAGTAGCTGACTGGTCATCTGTGTTAGAGACGGAGAGCGGAGCCCAGCAGTAAAGGTGTGGGACATGCCTGGCTTTCTCTTGTGACCGCTTTGCCCTTGGGAGCTCACTTCCAAGAGGTATCTAAGGAAAGGCAGGACTCAGTTATTTCTGAGTTCCTTTGCCAAATAGCACACATGATAATCACCTTAATTGCAATTCAATTATCATAGCAACAATTTGGCATAGTTAATTTTAACCCATTCCATTATTTTCGGGAGGAATGAGAAAGGTGATAGGTGGCTCCTTTCTGTTCTATTCCTTTTTTATGATCAGTGGGAGTGGGAGTATTCCTCTTTTTAAGTCTCTGCTTCTTTTCCAACCACTATGTACATGTAGCAGCGGCATTTAGGAAACAATGGACATATTTTTAAAGATGTACATCTCAGGAACTAAATGTTGCTGCTTGAGGACTTTATCAGAAGTTTTTCCAATCCTGCTCTTTTAAAGCTTTTGAATATTTTTTCTTTATTTTCTAATTAAATCAATTTATAAGCTTTCTCATAGTAATTAGTACCTATATAACTTACTTTTTCATAAACTAAATAACATCTAAGGTATAGAGGCTACAGCCTGAATTATTATTCTTACCTTCTCCTTTCAAAGCATATAAAGGTACTTAATAAATATTGGCTAAAAAATGGGTAAAAGTTATAGAAAGATAATCACAGGAGAGATGTAGATAACAAACAGATGTAGAAAACATACACCTTCTTCCTAGTAATTAGAGAAAGGCACATTGGAACTATCAAATTAGTGATGATAATGTATTTTAATATTTGATTGATGTTATAAACATGAAAAGATAAACTTTCTGGGAAGTGCTTTGGCAATATGTATTTAAAATCTTTAAAACTTATTTTGTCAAAGAATATTTAATGACATGGAGCAATGAGTATGTAAAAGCCAATCTTATTATGTTTCACTAACTATTAGAGACCCACTGTGTGCTGAGCACTGTTTCAGTGTATAAACAAACCTGAGTCTTCAAGGAAATTCTATGGAAGGCAAAGGCCACTCACTGGTGACAAATGCTATAAATCATATGTTCACAAGCCCCTTTTGCTTGTGAGGGTTCTAGCTGAAGGCTCTGAAGTCCTCCGTACTCAGTAGCTGAGTTCTACAATAGAATGGTGGGCAGCGTGTTATTTCAGGCAGGCAGTAGGGGAGCCAGCCCTCTTGGAGAAGGCAACTCCAGCAGAGGCTGGAATGCAAGGAAGGAGTGAGCCCAATGAGTGGAGCTGGGAGTGTTTGAGGAATTGCAGAAGGAGCCTGTGTTTGGAGCAGAGTGACTCCGGCAGAGCCAAGGGTGTGGGATCAGATGAGATTGAGTCCTGGGAAAATGTTACTTAAATATTCATCCCAGTTTCCTGGAAATGCTAGAACAAATTTAATGTGAACTTGACCTTATCCTCCCCCCTGCTATTCATGATGAGCTTGGGTCAGCAGAATTTGTTACTGCATGTACTTATTTAGGGATGCCATGATCAGAGCACCTTCTGGCTGTGAAGGAGATGTGTCCTCCTCTAGGAAGAGTGAATTCAGATCCTGCCGACTGTGGAGGGCAGAGCAAGGACTCTCTGGCCCACCCTGACTGGCAAGGCTCTCTCCTGGCCACAGCTCTCCCTGGCCTTTGTTCTAGAGCCTAGGTTGGAACACATTTTAAAGAGGCTTCCCATACAAGGATTAAATTTGCTCAGAGAACAATACATTTTCAAGGGAATTTATATTTATACTTTTAGGTGAACCCAGACATACTCCTAAGCCATGCAGGAGGTGACAAGAGCAGTGTCAGTCTTGGCTCTCTTCCCATGGCTAGTGGACCAGCTTCTTAATCAGGAGGAAATTAGCCAAGACCTAGGCTTCATCTGCACAAGGTTTTGAAAAAACAGCATGACTGGTTTATACCTTCTGTGAATGATCGCTTGAGAATCCATCCCTCTCTACCACTGAGCATCACCTACCTCTGCTCATGAATCCCAAGGAATTTTGAAAACTACAGAACACCCTCAGGCATGTTTCAGGTCGACTTCTAAAGTTTTAATCACAAATTCAAATTATTGCAAAAGATTTAATTTCTGGTAGATTATAACTCTTGACATTTAAAAAGAAAACTATTATATCAGTCTTTGAAATGTATCAAATTGAGTATAAATACCAGAGCAATTTGCTATCCACCAATATCAATTTAAAAATATTAACAAGCTGTTCCACAGTAAGTAATTTGACATTGTTCATTTTTCTTCTTGAACTTCTGTTTCCATTATACTTAATCATTCATCTCTGTACCTAAAATAGGAATATACATTAAAATTCATGTGTGTATTTATTATGTCACCTGGGCACCAGGAGTTAATTACTAAATTATTTTTCTGCATTGCCTTATCATTAGCATTATTTTATTACAAACTCTGGTAATTTAAAATAAAAATTAAATTTTACAAATGCCTTCATTATTGCTGAAATTTGATATTGTCTAGCATTAAACCCATCTTTTTTTTTTTGTAGATGCAATGGCAAAAAATAATTTTTGACTAACTAAATAACAATAAGGTCACTTACCTTCCTCCAAGTTATTTGCCTAATGCCAGAATGACCACATATTTTTATGATTACTGAAAACTTGTCTAGAATTGCCTTCAATTTTGTGGAAAGAAAAATATTTCTTAAAAATAAAATGACTTGCAAAAGGATTGTTAAGGAATATTTTAAAATTTAATCCAGACACTACACATGTCTTTCTCAGTTTCAAGCCTATCAAATAACAATCACTTCTACCAGTTGTTATTTCACTTGGAGGCATCTTGTGCTAAGTATGCTAATATTTTATATGCAATATGCTAAGAAAGATTTTTTTAAAAAAGTAATGTTTCATCTCAAAAGTCCCTTGCTAACACAATATAATTTTTTTTACCTTATCACATATTTTAAACACATTGTTGTCAGCATTTGGAGATTCAGATTCAGCTCACTGAATTTATGAGAACTATCAACTATGTAAGCTAAATGACAAATGAGTCCTCTCTTGTTGAAGCTACAGGTCAAGTCAATCTCCTCTTCTAACTGAGAATGTACAATTTTACTTTTTGGTTCAACAAAATACATGAATATGCATTCCATGACAACCATACCCCAGTTGTATTCTAATTGTAAGACAGAAAGACAAAACGATAGATAAATCGAGCTCAGAGCCAGGCCACGAAACTGCTATGTGGATGGGTAGATGGAAAGAAGCCCCTGCCCTCATGGCTGCCTCTTAAGTGAAGGAGTTGAAAAAAGTGATGTGATTCCATGAGAAAGAAATTCAGAATCTTTTTCTTTGTACCCAGGAGCCTTTTACATCATAAGGTAGTGCTCCAAAGAATGAGAATGGGTGAGAGGAACACTTTGTTCAGTAAGGATGCTTAGGAAAAGAGAGGTGAGAAGAAGTACCAGGACACCTCGCCCCCAAGCCTGTGGTGTTAACAAGTTTTGCATCACTGTGACCAAAATACCTGATAAGAACACCTGAGAGGAGGGAAAATTTATTTTGGCTCATAGTTTCAGAGATATTGTTGCATGGCCAGCAGCTTCCTTTGCTCTGGGCCCAAAGTGGGGCAAAACGTCATGGTGGAAGGGCCTAGCAGAGGGAAGCTGCTCTGCTCACGCAACCAGGAAGCAGGGAAGGATGAGAGGTTGGCAGGGAGGTTGAACACTGTCCAGGGCACACTTCCAGTGACCCTGCTCCTCTAGCCACACCCCACCTACCTACAGTCACCACCCAGTTAGTCCACTCAATCTGGGATGGACTGATTAGGTTACAGCTCTCGTGATCCAATCATTTCACCTCCAGACATTCCTGTAGTGATACAGGAGCTTGGGGTCACCTCACATCCAAACCATAACACCTGCTTCTCACTCTGCGAATGGGCACACATGGAAGTGGAGGACCTAGATGGTGATCCTTCTAAGCTCTCCGTGCCTGTTTTCACGTTCAGAAAAACAGCATCTCTTGGTGAACACTAAAATAGAAGGATGAGATTCTCTGCCCTCAAGGAATGTATAACTTAGAGAGGAATGTAAATATGTGTCGATTCCTTCTGTGAGTACTTTGGGCCTTATATGTTCAACAGACTACAGAAAGTGCTGTCATGTGAAAGGAATACAGCAATGACTTCAATATGGCCTGGCCCTCAATGATCATCATCTACTCATTCCAAGAAGAGAGGTCTAAATGTTGCGAGAAAGGTAGAGATGGAGGAGTAAGAGGGTTCACACACAGGGAAGAGAGCCTTCTGGAAGGCCTCTATGAAGGAGGCTGGGTGGGATTTGGTCAATAGAATATGGAACAGGAACATTCCATGATATATGTGAAATATTTAAAAATGCAAACATCTGATTTAAATATATATACATAATATATTACACATATATAATATGTAATATATACACATATATGCATATATACATAGATAACATATTATATATAATAAATATAGCATTATGTGTAATTACATGTTTTATATATATATATATATATATATATATATATATATATATATATATATATATAGTTCAGTGGACAGATATGGGAAATAGGGTTGGCAAAGGAATTTAACTGAACTGAAATTTAGAAGACCTCATGTGCATTCTAAAGACATTTAAAATATGAAATTCTGAAAAGCATTTTACCATCTAGAAGCCTTCACTATTATTACTATGTAGTGTGCATTCTTCAAAACTTTCTATACATCCTCATATCCCCAGTACACCTTAGTACATAGTAGGGACTCAGTAAATTATTTGGGGGTAAAAATTTTTACAATTATTATTTTTTTCATACATATTTATAAATTGATTCTTTTCACTTAAATGTGTATTACCATCCTCTTAGTGCTTGTTCACGTGGCATTTCATTGTCTGAATGGACACTGATTTTTTTTGTCTGTCTTGTTTTAGTGCTGGGGATTGAACCCAAAGCCTCGTACATGCTAACTATGGGCTCTACTACTGAGTTGCATTCCCAGCTCCCAATTTTTGGTTGTCACAAATTGTTATCAAGTTGTATCTATTATGAACAAAACAATATTGCAACAAGAAATTACTATTTATTTCTAAAATGTAATTGTTTGAAATTATGCACATGTGATTTAGGAGGATTTTTAAAGATTGGGCCATTTTACACTTAAACCACTATTCACAAGATATGTTTGTTCATCCTTAAACTCAATTATATTGGGTATTTTAAAATAAAGAAAACTTCATCAATATGAAAGATGAAAAATGGGTCTCACTGTAAGTTATGTTTCTTTGCCTTCTATTAAGGTTGATATTATATTTCAGATAGGTATTGGCCATTTATTGAGTTTCTTTTCTGAGGACTTACCATTTATGTTACTGTTTTTTAAAAAAACATTTCTGCAAGGGAAGAAAGTTACATAGGAAGGATCATGCCTGAGGAAATATTTAGCAGGGGAATCCAGAATGAGTTGGAGAGAGGACAATTCGACAGAGGTCACAGAGGGCTGGCTAACTGGAGAGGGCAGAGGGGAGTTTCACAGAGACTTGGCAGGTTCTGGACAGTGAGTTGAGGCCGTGAGCAGCGAGCAGGTGAGGGAATGGAGACAGCCCCTCTCAGCGCTCTCGTCCTGCCTGAAAAGCCAGGCCCAGGCAGGGTGGTAGAGCTCAGGACTCAGGCACCTCTGCATGATTAGCTGAGTCTGGTGAAGATGAAAATGAAGAAAAGTGGCCTTTGGGATGGCACTGACCTCACAGGTGGCTAACAAGAGCCACATGGGAGGCACAATGATAGGTCTAGTTCTCTGAACCAGGAGCACAAGAGACAAAGGGTGAAAAATCCAGAGAACTTTCCTGATGCAGAAATCAGGAGGCCCTTAGAAGGCAGAGGAGAGAAGCCAGGGCTGGGAAGTCAGGCCCTGGTGCTACCCGGCACGTGGCCACGCCTGACATCAGATCTACACTTGGATTCGCCACTGTGTCTTCACCCACATGATGGCGTTTGAACCTTTCTCTGACGTGAGGCTTGGTACCTTATTTCACAGAAGTGGAAACTGAGGCCTAGAAGCCTGTGCACATCTGCCCGAGATCCCGGAAGGTAAAGGTAAGAACAGAAATGAGAGCACAGGTGTTCCAACCCCTGGCACAGTGCTTTTAGCTCATCCCGAATGAGTGAGAATCCTCTGAAGATCTCAAAGTGGCATGATCAGAGCTTGCAGATGATGTTATAAAACCAAATATATTAGTCACTTTCTGTCCTTTGAAAGTTCTCAAAGAATAGAGTAGAACTTAGCCATGACTGGCATATTTTTATCTAGTTCAAAGGTTCATCAAAGTCCTTTACAGATTAATGAGTTAAAGTTTGCTTGCGACTGTGTAGGTAAACGGAGCAACCTAATTATGTTCTCGGCATATCAAATAGCGCAGCTCACTTTGCCTAAATCTAATTTAGATATTTATACACTTTCTAAAAATAGAAAATGGAGAATTATCCATTATCCAGAACTAGTCATTCAATTAACAAGGAAAAAATACTAAAGAGCCTGATCCCAATCATTAGAAAATGAGGGCACGGCGAGATCAAGGACATCAAAGCCACCGACCGTCATAGCACACGGTGGCAGGAAAGGACCCGGCTACCCTTTGGGTGACTGGCATTTTTCCAACTGTAATCTTAGTGCAGGGCCCGCTGTATTTTGAATCCCCCTCTGTGAGGTAGATGAGAAAACTGAGAGTATCCATAGATCCATAACTTGCCCAAAGAGACTAAGATAGGATTCCAACCCAGACAGATGGCAATGCTGCATGCACACTCATAACACATGAGCGCCCCGGCCTGGCCCCTTAACAGAGAAGCAAGGTTCCATGGAGTGCAGCAGGGGACCGGCTCCTGTCATCCAAGGACTTCTCAAAAGCATAGACTTCTTCCAGCCCCTCTACTTCACTAACACAGACAAATGTGTCCTTTGCTCCGTAGCACCCTCAGAGTTCAAAGTGAGAAAAAATGACAGAATTGACAATCCTTACCCTTCGTTTTCTTTCTGCAAATGACACAAATTTATTCTTTTTAAAGACACAAATTGGGCGGATCTTTTCTCCATGCTTCTCCTCTTGGATGTTTGCTATATTACCTGATTGGGCAGAGGTTGGAGTGACAGGTGAGGAAATGGAAATGCAATCAGCAGCTATGGAAATGCCATGCTTATATTAAGTGCATGCTAGCGTGCCCCTGATTTCTCCCCAGGGCTCCAGGAGCGTGAGTTTGTCAGCACTGATCAATGGAGGCATATGAACTTCCACAAGGGGCTCGGAGACTTAAGGGAGTCCTCACTGCAACCCTGGGCTCCCTAGGGTTCCCCAGAGCTAATTCTTGGGGAATTTGGAACAATGTTGATTTTTTTAAAAAATGACAAAAACTGGATTGAGATGCCAGTTCTGACATTTCTTAGTTGGTTTGTATTATTTAACTCATTAATTATTGATTAACTCATCTGAAGCTTTCCATCTGCAAAATGAAGAGTACAGTAGTTGGGTTAGAGAAGGTTGTGAAATAACTCATCATGAGCACTTAGCTCATTGCCTGACCTGTAGTAGGGACCTCTCCAGGGTTGACATCCCTTAATATCTAAGGAGAAATCAAGGTAAGAAAAGAATTTCAGCGTATTTACAGTATCTCCAAATGTATACCTCACAAGAGTGAAAAATAGAAGGTGGTGGCCAGCTAATGTGATTCATATTTAATGACATAAATAAAGTTATAAATAATTTTACTTCCATGTAAATCAATAAGTTTCAGTGACGGGTTATGTAGGTAAGAGTAAATATGCACAGTGGTTTATTTGAAAGGCTTGCTATTTTCTTTCCCAAATTGAACCGTAAGTACAGTATTTTACAATGGTTCCTTTCAAATGTAGCTATTCTCTGCAGTAACCTTTTCCTAACCTAACAAATTCTACAGTTTCAGTAAACTCTTGCCATTACAGGTTAAATTTTACCTCCCACTGAAAAAGTAATGATGCTAGGTGACTTTCATCACCTGTAATATCCAAAGATCAAAACACACTTGGCAAAGGCACCGAGAACTAAACTCCTACCTCCTGTTCCTCAGGATAGAGCCACACTGACAGGATCCATTGGAAATAGATGTGGAAATCAATTAATAGAGGAGGAAGACTGAACTTGGTCTTCCACCCTAAATTAAGGTAGATCACTTGTTCCAAAACCGAAGGTGATTACAGAAACCTCTGAATCAACCTCTTTGAATTTCTTGCTTTGGACTGGAATATCATTTCCTGTTTCCTTCCCACTGAGGAGATACTGCATTCTTTTTTATCCTAATTCTTTAACAAAGATAGTTTGTTGGGAACGAGAAATTTCCGGGGTTATTTATCCTTTAGAAGAGACTTAGATCAAGACTCTTAAGTGCTTAGAAAGAGAAGGACAATATTGTCACTGTATGAGCAGAGTTCTCAGGGTCTGACTCAGTTAGATCTTGGAGAATTGGGGTGTCAGCCATTTTAATGACAGAAAGAGATGGCACCTGCAGCATGGAAGGAAAATGATCATGGAGAGAGAAGCAGATAAAGCTGAGACAGATTTTAAACCCCTCTGCCCCTCAAACTTTGAGGTCAATATACTTTCTGGGGCCCCCATCTATAATTTTTTTAAATTCCATTTTTTATTCTTTGGGCTGAACAATTTAAATAAATGTATTTTTTTTTCTGCAAGGAGACTGAATTGAGGTTTATATGTGTTCAACTTGGTTTAAAAAAAAATCACTAGTGGGAGAAGTATATAAATGTGTTCTCCAGATGACAATTATATACACTCACAGACTCCCTTGCTCTAAAGGAAACCTGGGATTTAGAAACCCTCATGTGTATGAAGCACTGTGCTTTGTTCAACTAAAGACTGAGACTCTGGTCAATTCATACCTCTGCCCCAAGCTGGAATTCACTGGCCTTCACGATCTTTCTGACAAGAGGAGCTGTTTTTCCCTGGGAGCATTCAGGTTTGGAGAAGACTCAGGCAAGGAACCGGGGTTGTGCCATGTAACTAGCTGGGAAAATAGTTGGAGCTGTTCTGGGTCTCAGTGTCTGGGTATGTAAAAAATGAACACAGTGATTTCTAGTTTTCAGAGGATAGTATGGAGGGCAGATGCAAAGCATTAAGTAAATGTACACTGCAAACTATAAAGCACCCTGGGGATTTGCTTTGAAGACTTAGAGCCCAGCCCCACTAGGCAGCAGCTGCACAGTAACTATTGGTGATGCTGGATGAAAAGGAACCATGAACACAATTTCAAGTTTCACTTCAAATTTGCACCACGCTACTGCTTTTAAAAGAAGCCTAAGGGCTTCCAGTTACCAGTACTGTCTCCAATTTCTCCTGGAAACTTTTTGGAGTTGTTTTGTTTTGGTTGTGAATAATGTCTCTTTGTGGATTCTAAGCCTGTCTCAGTGGAGGGTGCTTCAGCCCTGTCTCCTTTTCTTTGAGAATTTCATTGCATTTTATGGCATGCAAATATCAAAATAACAAATCTTAAAGAGATAATATCTAATTAAAACATATCAGTAACTAACTCTAGTGTTTAAGATTCAAAAGACAAGAAAGAAAGAAAGGAATAGCAAGAAGTAAAAGATGCCAAATTTATCATCCCACTTGGGAGTCACTAAAGATTTCCTTTTATTTGTAATATGAATGATTAAAGAGTCTGTAAATTTTGGTTAAGTTAAAGATTTGAAGAGGAAAACAGAGTGTGTAACTTTCAAACAGGCAGAGATAAATATGTAAAGAAAAAAAATCTGGAAAGAAATGGACCCAAACGTCAACCTTGTAAGGAGGGTTGTTTCAGAGCAGTTGAATTATTTCATCATTTGGCTTTTCTTTACTTTCTGAGTTTCCTACAGTGGGTACACTTCATTCTCACAGACAAGGTAAAAGAAAAGTCTCCAAGCCTCTTGAGTGATTTATGGGAGGCAGGGGAATGCCTGGGAAGGGCTTGCTGTAGTTGTAAAGGGGACTCCCATGGCTGCCCAGTGAAAGGCAAGGCAGTGAATGGCCAGTAAGGTAGACAAGCTACATTCCTCCAACTGCTCCACAGAGTGGGCTCTGGACATCTTCCTGAGACGCTTGCTCTGGAAATCCCTCCTGTATGCCGATCTCACCAGTTTCATGGCAGGAGCACACAGGGTACCTGCTGTTGATCTAGCTCCTGCTATGGAGACGTGCTTTTTTCTGGAAAATTTATTTCTGTTTCTTCATTTAATCCTCAGCACTCTACAAAGGAGACACCATCCCTTATCCCACATCTGCAGATCCAGGAGGAAGTGAGGTCAGGTGGCTCCTGAAGGAAGAGGGGTCCCAAGGAGGATGAGCCCTTCCCTGCACAGGAAAGCCCCAGACAGACCCAGCCCCTCAGGTCTGTGCATTCTCAGAGGGGACCTGAGCTCCCCTTTCTCCTCCCAGGGCTGTTTATTCACCAAACCTTTTGCTTTCTGTTCTCCTTGACCCCTCCAGGCCCTCTAATGATTTCCACACAATTGTAGTGAAGAACAGAGTTGCTTTGTATTTGAGTCCTGACAAAACCACTCATGTTGAGGGTGCTCCCTCAAGGACTTACACTGAACAAAAGAGTAATTTAAACAACTACTTTCATGTAGTCTGAATAATTATGTTTTCCTTCCCTTCTATGTACCATTCATCTTACCTTGGGCTAAAAATTGGCCATCAAACCTATTATGTCTCCTGTGATGGAGGCAGCTGGATGCAAGGTGCACGACTTATTTGTGGTCAACCCCATGAGAACTGCCTGTTTGGGGGCTGTATTTGCTCTTTAGAAATGCTGTTTGGATTCTTAATTAGGTCCACCCTCCCCTTCCGGTTAACTTGACTACCTACTGCCAGAGTTAATAATTAACAAGGTGTCACAAAACCTCTCACAGTCACTCAATTCTTTGCTCACCTGCCTCCCCATCTCTTCCTGCTGCTTCTGAATTGCTTGAAGTCCCCTGGGATACAAACTCCCTATAATAAATCATGGCACAAAGGCACAGACTTATGTGGCTCTAACTGAAATTCACAATTGGGCAAGCCCAGGAGGCAATCACCTGGCCATTGCCCTAACCCATATGCATCCTCTGTGCTGCTGGAGCACAGGTGAGCATGAAGTTTTAATGAGACCTTAGCTGCAAATGCATTGTGCAATTACTGTTAAGATGGGCGAACATTTGGCCTGGAAAGAATTGCATTTTAAGCACTAGGGTTTCCTTATTAGCTGTTGCCAGCTATTAATTCAACCAGTTTGTTTATACATTTTGACAATTGTTCATGTGAAAGAGACCTGGGGATTTTATTTGACCACAATTTCATTATAAGCTAACAGTATGATATGGTGCTAATAAAAGTTAATGCAAGTTTAGGCTACATTAAGTGAATAGACCAAATACAGGCAGGCGATAGTCCCACTATACTTTATGCTTATAGGTACATGGATCTTATTCTTCCCAGCTAACACTGAGCAAGTTGTACATGTGAAGAATTGGCATGGAACATTTGAAAACATAACTGTTCGTAAAAAGCCAGGACGTGTGGCTACAGTATACAAAGAATAGCCATCTATTCATCCAGCCACTCATCTGTTCCTTTATTGCAGTAGACGTCTATTGAATACACACTCTGTGCCAGGCTTTGTTCTAGATACAAAGGTAAGGCAGGATCACTCTCCGATCCTGAGAATTTTGGTTCTATTACAAGGTACAAATAAAGCAGCACTTAGGGCAAGGGAGGTAAGAGATAGCTTCTGGGCTAAGTGGAATTGCTATAAAAAGAAGTTCTAGAAGAAGTGGGTGCCATAGTCTTGCAGCATCAAAAAGGCTCTCCTGAAGAAGTGACATCTGAGAGGTCCAGGAAATGAGATTGTGGGAGGAAGGGAGACAGAAGGAGTGACCCAGGTGGGGGGAGGGGGTGGGGAGGTAGGACTCAAGGTGGCTGCAGTATCCAGAGTGCAAGAGCAAAACTAAGGCACAGGAAGCCAGTAGAGATCCCTTAATCTCTAAATTGAGTTGGAGAAATGCAGATATGCACAGAGAGAGGATCAAAGCAAATATAAACAATCGTGTCCAATGCAAGAAAGACCCATGGAGGAGGCGCTGCGGGAGCACCAAGGTCAGAGACTGGCTTTCCCGGGAAGAAGCCACTCTGGAGGTGGGAGTTGGGTCGTGTTTTGGAGGAGAGGTGTTGACCACACAGAGTTGCCCTGTGAAGCTGCCATGAGCGATTGGTCACTGGTGTAGTACGGCGGGGTGTGAGGAGAGAAAGATGGGAGATGAGGCCACAGGGCAGGGACGTCCTGGTGTTGAAAGGGTGGCTGGATGTGGAGAGGGATTTTAACTTCATTCTGGGGAAATTAGAGACCAACAAAGGACTTTAAGCTTACACACAACATTTCTGCTTTCTATTCCTGCATAACAAAACACTTCAAAATTCAGCAGCTAAAAATAACAGCAATGTCTAATCTGTAATGATTTCATGGTCAACAGAGAAGTTCTCCCGGGGGGGTTCGGCTGGGGTCTCTCATGCAGCTGCATCCAACTGGGAAACCAGGAGGGGCTGGAAATCCAAGAGGCCTCACTCGAGCCTGGGGCTTACGTGCTGACTGTTGGCCACAGGGTCTGTTCCCCACATGACCCCTCTTCCTCCAACTGTGAACTCTAGGCCGTCCTCTTTACAGTATGGTGGCAGGATTCCAAAAGGGAAGTTTCTAGAAGACAACCCAGATGTGCTAACACTTAATCTCCAGCTGCTCCGTGATTGCTGATATATGCCTGGTCAATCCCAGAGTCAGTGTCAGTCATGAAGATTCAAGGCATGAATACCGGGGGACATGACATATTGAGCTGCTGACGTGAAGCCTACAAGATACCTTACCACACTGTGGAGGACCTTATGGAAGGGTCAAGAAGGATATTATTTAATAACTGTTATTATATTCCAGGAAAAGGGTAAGGAGGAAGCATATTCAAACATAGAATAATATGGACTAGAACCATTGCCAGGGTCAAATAAATAAAACTTGGTGAGGGGTGAGGGAGTACGAGACAAATCAAGGATAAACAGGGATAGAAAAATTGTACATATCAGTCTAGGGCATTTCAAAAATAGAGGTGATGTTTTGGGAATGACAGATAAAGGCAGGGTAATACGTTAGATTAGTAAAACAAAAGCAAAATAACCATCCAAATAGGTTAGTGTGAATAATTAGAAACATACAACCAAATGAAATAGTCTCATTTGGGAACTCTGAATATGATCAAGAAACCGAAAAATCAGTATTGTTAAATTTGAGGTCAAGTAAAATAAAGATGAAGATTTGCCATTGAGATTGGTAACTGGGAGGTCAATGATACTCTTTGGATTTGCTAGCGGAGTTTTGGGGGATGGTAACAAATTACAAGGAACTGGAATGAATGGGATGTAATGAAGTAGAAATGCTGCTTCTCTGACTTTTTTTAAGATTCTCTGACCCCAGCAGCCTCTAGTATACAAGTTATCACTGTCCATGTGGCTCTGTGAACACTGAGACGGGTGGAGCTTCCCACCTAGAACTGGTGTCCCGCTGGTTAGGATGCTGTCCCAAGGTCACATGCCCAGCCAGGCATCTGGGAGCTGGAGGATAAGCTTCCATGCTGGTTATAACCCCTATCCCAAGAAACCACTTATTATTCTAGACAGCTATAGTTCAAGGGGGAGTTGTAGGGAGGAGAAGAGAGAGTGAGAAAGAGGGTTTTTTTTTTTTTTTTAAAAAGAGAAAGTCAAGGGCTCTGCAAGATGGATGGATTTTATAAATTACTTGTGCCATTTATATTGTATGTTCTATATTATGTTGCCATTTATAGCCAAAATCCAGGTTGATCATTATGAAACAATGTTTAGTTTAGAAACTGACTCTATATTAGGGTTATATCATAAGGAAGCCATATTGCCATATTTTAAAAAACAAATTTCCAGTCACCTAAAAAGTTATTCCAAATGAGACCAATATTCTGCTCATGAGTCGAGCGTGCTATGTTTTATTTTACACAGAAGTCATAAAATCACACAAACTCAGACCCCAGGCCATGAAACAAGGGGTCCTTTTCCCTCCTACTTTTGTCTTAAACATTGCCAAGCCCTAAACAAAATGAGCTCAGGGATGCGATTCCAGTGACTCTAGGGCCTCCCTACCCTCTGATCCAGGCCATCTTGCCTCTAGGCTTCCCACTCGGGCACGGACTCCACTGCCTGAGGCCTCCCTCGTATTTCCCAGAATCCACCAAGCAAGGAGACAGGCAGGTAGACCCTCTATGAATCCTTGCCCGCCCTGGGCTTCTGCTGCTTCTGTGTTCTGCTCTGCTCTGATTGACCCCAGGGTTTCATTCAGTCACTTGGTAGTTTTCAAGTCCCTCAACTCACACAAAGCCCAATATGAAGATGCCTTTGTTAAGAGTACCAGGGCAAGACGGGAAGGACTGTTCTCAGGGTTTCTTAGTTCTCTGTCTTCTTCCCTCATGCTCAGGACGAGTCATCGTCTTCTCCCTTTCTTCTGGGAGGTGACACCAATCTATTTCATGCAGGAGCCGCTTCCCTGATGTCTCAGTTTTTTCTCACCTCCTCAGGGACAATCCATGCTAAAAGTTTCCCCAGAAAGATGCAAAGAGGAAGGCTGATGCCAGCTACTAACGTACCCCAGTCCTATTACATAATGAAAAATACCCATTCAAGGTCTGGTGGTTTATCCAGGGCAACTGTAAATGTTATGCCATATTATTATTTTTAATAAATATGATTCATTCAAATATTAAAAATAATTAAATGTAATGTCCTTCTATAACATTCTATATGATGTAAAATTAAGAGATTTATAGTCACATATGTAGACATGTATGTATATATAACTTTAAAAATCTGAAAACATAATTTATTAGATTATGCATTCCGTTTTTGTTATTTGGAAAAACTGGTCATTGTGTTGGTAGGAACCATGCTATATGTGTGGAAAACAGATTGGAAGCCTATTCAACTACATATACCCATTTCGATTTTTGCAGAGAGAAACTAGGAAGATAGAGATAGGTTTCTACAACCAGTAGCCACAACGTGCCTGGTCTCCAGATGGACACCCATATAGAGTAACAGAGCCAATGGTCCCTAATTTATGATGGTCCCACCTAATGACTTTTCAACTTATTGATGGTGCAGAAGCACACCTACACAATGACCCAGTGCTGTTTTTCACTGTCAGTTCAGTATTCAAATTTAGGAGATATCTGACACTTGATTATCAAATAGGCTTGTGTTAGATAATTTTGCCCAACTTTAGGCTAATGTAAGTTTCCTAAGCATTTTAAAGGTGGGCTCAGTTAAACATGATGTTTGGAAGGCAAGGTGTATTAAATGCATTTCCAACTTAGTATTTTCGAAGGGTTTATCAGGATGTGACCTTGACATAAGTCAAGGATCACCTCTGCTGCTTTGGATGTTTACCAAGATAAGCCTTCACGGTTCTGCAGCTGCCATCCTAGTACTCAACGCACACACAAAGGTACCAAAGAATCTCAGGAAGACTGTCAAAGGCACTTCTCTACAATTTCTGGAATGCGGTGAAGTTCAGGGGATCAGGATTAAGAAGGGAAAGGCATCAGGGCTGACTCTTGTATTTATGTGGTGCATCTAACTTTGGGGAAATATGTTGACTTTCATGTGCCCCAGTCCTCCTATCTGGGGAATAACAACATCATCTCCCTTCTCTGCTCATTGTGGTTCTAAATGAGTCAGTACATGTGAAGGTCCTGGAAGAATGTTTGGCAATAATAAGCACTCATTGAACTCCAACTGTTGGAATAATTTGCAGACTTCAAGGAAGGGAATATTTTAAAAAGCAACATCTGAAAATATTTTTTGGTCTCTCGCAGTAAAGTATAGATAAGATTCTAGGTAGTAACATCCATTTGATTAACATTTGATCATCCCTTTGATATTTCATTTATTACTTTCTGCCAGCAGCATAAGACCTCAGAACCAAAGGTTTCTGAGGTCTCTGCCCTAGTCCTCCCCAGCCCTTTCCAGGTGTCCTGAACCTGAACAGCAGCCATGGTCACCTGCAGCCACAGTCTCCTGTCTGAAGGCATTTGTCTTCTGGTCATCAAAGGTTACAACATCAGATTGGAGGGTTTTGCTGCCAACCTCAGAATTGAAATTGCGTATCACCTCAGAGCAATATTTCAGCATGTTTTCCCCCAAAGTAGTATTCAGAATAAACCAAGTTTTCACGCTGGTTTTGACAAAATGTTGCTCACTCAGCCCTCTAAAGTGAATTATTCTTTGTGATAGAGTACCTTATAATTGGGATTATATTTGTATAGTCTTGTTTTTAATGGATATTACAAAGTTCTTGATGTTAATTATAAAATGTAACTTACAATGAACAGCAAACCCCCCCCCCAAAAAAAAAAAAAAGATAAAAATGGCCAAACCAACCAAAGATAATCGCAGTTGAATTTGGGACAAGAATTATGTCTTGTACCATCTGCATTCACAAATACATACTCTCACAAATATGAAATTATATAAAAGTAATATTTTGTCACTGAATCTCTTAATCAGCATACTTCCATAACCACAAGTAGGGGTCTTCATTATTTGCTGTATATTCTGAGTGATAAAAACAAATCCCTTCTTGAACACTTAGATTTCTTTCCACACAGGATTATAAAAACTGCTAACATATTACTCTGAACGTAGATACGGAAGTAAATATGAGGAAAGAAAAGACTTAAAAGAATAGACTGAAAATTACAAACATTTATATGTTGAGGTTTGCTCCTAAAATTATACACATGGGTGTGTCTTTTGCTCTAAGTGAGAAGTTATGTATATGGGTCCAATTCAAGCCATTCATTTAATTTATGCAATCAATATACATGAATCCCTTAAGCTTTGTATACTCTCTGTAGAGTAGGTTGTTCCTTTTCAGAGTTTAATAATGGAGCATTTGGGAAGTTTCACTGAATTCTATAATAATCCATCTCCACGATTCCCTCCCCATAATATTAAAGCATCTTCAGTTGTATTTTTTTTTTCTTGCTCTAAAAAACAACCTTCTGAAAGGTGCCAAGCTCATGTACCACCACTAACACCAACATTTCCCTGGTCAGGTCAGCATGAAACTCTTAATCCAAAACTAACAGTGACCAGAGAGGTTGCTGGAATATCTATGATGAAAAGGGTTGCATGTATAAAGGATTTATTCTCAGCCCCGTGTGTGTATCCCAACATGCGCATGCACATGTACAAGCACACACACACATACACACACACACACACTCACACACACATACACACACTACACAAAATCCCAAGACTTTAACCAGCTTCTTCATTATTTTGACAATTGTTTGTTGGGAAATTTAACTAAATTCATCAAAGACATGTATCCTAGAACAACAACAAATTCTTTTTTTTTTTTTGAGACTCAACTAATAATAGCTTATATTCAGTGCAGCAACTTCACCCAGAAAGATCCCCAAACGCTCGACAGAATATATACATAGAATTAGCATCACTCACCCAGTGGAGGGAGGCAGTGGGATCCAGTAGCCATTCTTCACCTGCCACGTAACAAAGCCCAGCACAGTAGGATTTAAGAGCATGATCAAAGAGTAACTTTTCTAACTGAATCTCCAGGGGAACATAGGGTGACAGTATAATTATCCCAGTCAGAATTTAACCAGCCACAGAATTAATACTACCACTACTCTTGTAGGAAACAAAGAGACAGGAGAGGACTCAAAGGTCTTTAATGGCCCAAAGGGGTCAAGCCCTCAGTTTTATATCTCACCCCAGAGACACATGAAATATTTCCCCCATGACCAGGATGCCGTCCAAATCTGTCCCTTCTATTTTTTTTTTAACTAAAGAAAATAGTCATTATTTTAATAGCCTTTCTGTTGCTAAGGTTACCTGGAGACCCTAAAGCCCAAGGCCTCTGCAGGTAATCACAATGGAAGACAGCTTGGTCCGCCTGTCATGGTCATGGGAAGAGCTCATGGGAACCATCGGACTGCAGAAGGGCTGCCATGTTTAAAGCAGAATGACATACAGGATACAGGAATGTCCTTGGAAGGTGAGGACTTGACTCATCTGGTTGCTTTTCCATCAACTAAAACCTTTGGCAAGGGGAGTCTTGGTATGTTGTGATGGGAGAGTCCCCCAGACCATCCTTAGTCTCAGTCACAACAGGGCAGTCACTGGAGGGCAGGCCGAGCATTTCTTCCTGCTTTGCACATTCTTGCCTTAGATACTCCCACATCTTGGGCTCCCGAAAATCACTGTGAGGGTCTGAAGGCCAGAGAAGCTATGAAGACAGCCCCACGCCTCCCTCAGAGGAGCAGCTTCAGGCCCACAGGAAATGCCCTGTTACAACTATTTTGTAAGCTGCTTTACGAAAGTTGATCAAAAGTTTTCAAGTCTTCGCACATCCTTAATTAGTAGCTTAGTGGGTACTTCCACCAAGATGCAGGAGGCACCCATGCCCTCAAGAGAAGCAGGCTAGATCTGGGCATTTTCTTCCTTTATGCCGGGAAGGTTGGAAGACTAATTTTACAATTAGATGACATTAAGGATGATGAAAGCCAGAGAGCGGAAAGCAGCCAGAATTAATTACTTACTTGAGGGTCTGCTCAGGCCTCTTTGGCAGTGTTCATGCTGATTTTATGATGGCAAATTAACCCGTGGTGTCCAGCTTGGAGAGAGCTCAGAGCTGCTGGAGGCTCCAAGACACCCTGGGGGTGGAGGGCTGAGGGTCCCCATGCCCCCTCCTCCTCCGCCCCAGCCCAGCTTCTCTCTGCATCCTTTGTACCCTCTCGCTAACTTCATGTGTTTGGTCACTAAGTGGACATGAATTTCTAGAAATAAAACTCGCTTTGAAGAATAGTATGGTTATACCCTCCAGCTCTCCAGCCCATCTCAGCTGCCTGAGGCCAGCTCACATGTCTACTTACAATGGACAGATGAGCACCCGAATAAATGAATAAATGACATACAAAAATCAAGCTCCTGGGGATAGGGCTGTAGCTCAGTGGCAGAGCGCTTGCCAATGTGCAAGGCACTGGGTTCGATCCTTAGCACCACATTAAAAATAAACACATAAAATAAAGGCAGGCTGTCCATCTACAGCGACAAAAACATTTTTTTTAAAGTCAAGCTCCTGTGACTCCTTTGCCCAACACATATTTAACCAATGTTGATTAAATGCTTTACTGTAGACACAGGGAGTTCCTTGGGGAATAGGAGAAATATAAAGAAGTGTAATATGTGGTTATGACATGAAAACACACAAATATGAATTTAAACAAGAACAAGTTTATGTATTCTCTTTCAGAAAATAAATGCCATGCCTTCCGAAATAGCGTAAAACTATACACCATACTGAAAAATTCTGCTCCAAGTATAAATACTTCCATATAGTCAAGGTAAAAAGTAATTATTTAGAGAAACACAGGAGAATAATTACTTCAGTGCCTGTGTTTTGTATAAAAGTCATTTTGGGATTAAATCCATCCGATAAGACTAAATGTGTTCTAACGATGCCAGGACACTAATGAAATTTCTAGCATCCTCATGAGTTGGGTCAGAAGCAGCATTAACCATATTCAAATAGAAAGAAGCTGAAAAAAGTGCCATTTATTTTCAAAACAAATTTGAATCTTCTTAAATTAAAGCAAGTATACAATAAAACCATAATTATTTAATAGAAAAACAGAAAAGCATATAGTAACACATATATCAAAAATATAGGAAAAACATGATTTCTTTGATTAAGCATTTAATAAAGCACTTAATTCTCTCTGTCCAAAGCAAAATTGGAAATGTGATAAGAATACAATTCCCATTTCATAATGGAATGTCTTATATTAATTATTTAGGTGTGATAAAATCTCCTTCTATAAGAAACTGTATTTGAACAATATAAAGGATATAGTTTAAATGATTTTTTGAAGTGTGTAGGAATTTTCATATACTTTTTCCTACCTCAAGTCTTAATCAACATTTGGAAAGTGGCAACAATTCAATAACAATGGGCAAAACACATGAACAGAGAGATTTCCTCAAAGAACATGTACAAATGTAAATAAGCTCATGAGAAGACACTTAACATCATTAGTAATCAAGGAAGTGCAAATGTAAGCCTCAGTGAAATATTGCTATACATCCATCCCAAAGGTTTAAAGACTGAGATTCCAAAGATAGGCAGGAGTGCGACAACTTGAACTCTCATGCCTTGCTAGTAGGAATGCAAAATGGTAGAAGAACTTTGGAAAACAGTTTGATGTTTCCTTATAATTTTAAATACCCTTACCATGTGACAGAGAAATTCCATTCCTGGGTAATTTACCCAAGAGAAATGAAAAATTAGGCCTATGTAAAGACCTGTTCATAAACGTTGTTACTAACTTTGTAACAGAACCCCAAAATGGATAAAATGTAATTGTCCATCAGCTATTAAAGGGATAAATAAATGGTTCAACATCTATCCAATGGTAGGCAGAATTAATATTGTCAAAATGACCATACTACCAAAAGCACTATCCAGATTTAATACAATTCCAATCAAAATCCTAATGATATTTCTCATAGAAAAAAAAGGCAGTCATAAAATTCATCTGGAAAAATAAGAGACCCAGAATAGCCAAAGCAATCCTCAGTAAAAAGAGTGAAGCAGGTGACTCACTATATCAGACCTTAAACTATAATACAGAGCAATAGTAACAAAAACAGCATGGTATTGGCACCAAAATAGACTGGTAGGCCAATGGTACAGAATAGAGGACACAGAGACTAATCCACATAATTACAGTCATCTTATATTAGAAAAGGTACCAAAAACATACATTGGAGAAAAGATAGCCTCTTCAACAAATGATACTAGAAAAACTGGAAATCCATATGCAACAAAATGAAATTTATCTCTCACCATGCAAAAAACTCAACTCAAAGTGGATCAAAGACCTAGGAATTAAACCAGAGCTACTGTGTCTATTAGAAGAAAAAGTAGGTCCAAATCTCCATCATGTCAGATTAGGTCCCAAATTCCTTAGTAAGACTCCTGTAGCACAAGAATTAATATCAAGAATCAATAAATGAGATGGATTCAAACTATAAAGCTTCTTTTCATCAAAAGAAACAATCAGTGAGGTGAATAGAGAGCCTACAATTTGGGAACAAATTTTTACTACACGCACGTCAGATAGAACATTAATCTCTAGGGTATGTAAAAACTTAAAAATCTTAACACCCAAAAAACAAATAACCCAATCAATAAATGGGCCAAGGGACTGAACAGACACTCCTCAGAAGATGATATATATTCAACCAACAAATGTATGAAAAAATGTTCAACATCTCTAGTAATTAGAGCAATGCAAATCAAAATTACTCTAAGATTTCATCTCACTCCAGTCAGAATAGCAGCTATCATGAAGACAAACAACAATAAGTGTTGGTGAGGATGTGGGGAAAAAGGTATACTCATATATTGCTGGTGGGACTACAAAATTGTGCAGCCAGTATGGAAAGCAGTGTGGAGATTCCTTGGAAAACTGGGAATGGAAACAATATTTGACCCAGCTATCCCTCTCCTCCATCTATACCCCAAAGACTTAAAACAGCATACTACAGGGACACAGCCACATCAATGTTTATAGCAGCACAATTCACAATAGTTAAACTGTGGAACCAACCTAGATGCCCCTCAGTAGATGAATGGATAAAGGAAATGTGCTATATATATACACAATGGAATATTATTCAGCATTAAAAGAGAATAAAATCATGGTATTTGCAGATAAATGGATGAAGTTTGATAATATAATCCTAAATGAAGATAGCCAATCCCAAAAAGACAAATGATGAATGTTTTCTCTAATTTAAGGCTGCTGATTTATAATATGGTGGTGGGGGGGCATGGGAGGATTAGATGAACTCTAGATAGGGCAAAAGCAAAAAAGGGGAGGGAGGAGAGGGAAGGGGACATACGGGTAGGGAAGATGGTGGAATGAGATGGACATGTATAAAGACATGAATGGTGTGACTCTACTTTGTGTTGAACCAGAAATATGAAAAGTTGTGCTCCATGTGTGTAATATTAAATGCAATGCATTCTGCTGTCATATGTAACAAATTGAAATAAAATTTTTTTAAAGAATCTATCCAATGGAACATTATTCATAAATGGTTGACAAAAATCATCTCTACCTGCTTGAAGTTTATGTTTTCAAGAGACAGTGCCGGGCATGGTGGTGCACATCCAAAACCTGCTGTAATTCCAGCAGCTTGGGAGGCCGAGAGAGGAAGGTCGAGAGTTCAAAGCCAGCCTCAGCAAAGGCCAGGCACTAAGCAACTCAGTGAGACCCTGTCTCTAAATAAAAAAAGGACTAGGGATGTGGCTCAGTGGTTGAGTGCAGCTGAGCTCAATCCCTGGTACCCACCCACCCCTCAAAAAAAGAGTGAGACAAGTAACTAATAAACATATATGGATATTGGCAGACAGTAAACTGTATTATAATGATCGAGGCATGGAAAGTTTAGGGTACAGGCAGGTAAGACAACTTAGGTGAACTGTGAGAAATCGCTACTGAGCAGGAACATGGAAGAAGAAAAGGAGTAAACCCAGCAATTTTCTGTGTGTATCTGGGAGAGGAAACAGAAAGTTCAAATACCCCAAGGAGGTAAACAGACAGTCCTCCCGTGTAGAAGCAGGTCGACGGGTGTCGGGATAGGCAGGGCTTAGTGAGAAGTAAGTAGCACATGGACAGACACAAGGTCATCCTCTCTGTAGCACGCTATAAGTCTCAACCTCCCAATCTTAATTCGATGGCACTAGAACTTATAACAACAATTTATATTTGGACACGATTGCATATAAATGGCAATGTCCTTTTTACTCTTCCCTCAGAGGAACGAGGCGCAAAAGCAGTTTTCGCACCACATTTAGTTTGCTGTTAACAATTAGCAAGTGGTTAGAAAAGCAGCATATATTTTTGAATCTCCAGGAAAACTTTAGAACTGGCTACCACATCTGCAGCAAGCCCGAGATTTCACATAGGCTGTGCTGTTGCCATGGCAACACGGCACCACTCCCTCCAGCAACTGTAAGAGCAAGGTGTCGACATAACATGCTTTAGTGATTTTACCATCTTCTGATGGAAGGGGGAGTCCAGGGAGATGTTATCTCAAGTAACTGCCGCTTCTTCTTGGAAAAACATTCTCAGAGGAATTGTAGTTCCTAAATCAGTCCTTTGTTTTCTCTTACTTAAGGAGCACCCTGGCTATGAGGTCCCTATCTGGGATCTACCCTGCTTCCTTACTGCTTTCCTCCAATCCATCATTTCCCAGTTATTT
Source organism: Spermophilus citellus (assembly GCF_964194105.1). Classification (NCBI taxonomy): domain Eukaryota; kingdom Metazoa; phylum Chordata; class Mammalia; order Rodentia; family Sciuridae; genus Spermophilus; species Spermophilus citellus. Next base: position 163,256,279 of record NC_138186.1, read on the forward strand.
ATTGACCATCTACTATGTGTTAGAAGGGTGGAAAGTCTTAAGTGCTGGAGATAGCGTGGTGGGTGAAGCCGACTCCATCCCTGATTCATGGGGCTCATGTTCCAATAAGGAAGACAGATAATAAGTATAAATGAATAAAGAACACAAGTGGAAGTAGTGATAACTGCTATGAAAAATATATTATTATGTTACCGGAGAGAGAGTGAGTATAGGTCCCTGTGGTTTTAGCAGGGATGATCAAGGGAGAGTATGAATTGAAGGAATTAAGGAGGTGAGGAATCTCACACTGGGAAGGGAGAACCAGGGCAAAGACTCTGGTGTTAAAACGTGTTTGGATAGTTTAAGGAACTATAAAATAGCAAGGGGAATGGACGTGAGAGGTTCAGTTTAGGGAGGGCCTAGTCATGCATGGAAAGGAGCTTGGGTGTTATTTTAATATGACCAGAGGGTGTGAATACAGGATTGGACTGCTAACTGGAGAATGGTAAGACCTTGTATATATTTTTAAAGCATTATTCTTCCTGTGGAGTAGATACTACGTAATGTAAATATTGGTGAGATGAGCCGAGCAGGGAGATTAAGAGGTTTCTTCTCTATTCTAAATTAGAGATGTTGATGACTAGGCGAGGGTGGCTGACTTCATAAATTATGTAGCATTTGAACACAGCCTTGAAGGATGGGGTGTCCGGGTTACATTCATCTGAATGTAGAAATGAGATTACAAGGACTTAAGTAACCCACCACACAAGAAATGGGATTATTTTTCTGTGAAGTTACAAGTCTGAAGCTCTATAGTGCAGGATTCAAAGAAGTCACCAAAGACTCAGGCTCCTTTTTGTTTCCTACACCCCCGCCTTCAGCACGTGCCTCTCATCCTCTTGGTTGCAAGATGGCAGATCCACCTTCTGACATAGCAACTACGTTCCAGGTGGACAGGATAAGGAAACAATTCAGAAGAAGGAGTGTTGCTTATTGTATTGGAAAAGCAAAATTTCACAGAAGTCCCCAAAGATCTTTTGTACCTGAATGATACAACATCACTAATCCAGAGGCAAGAGATTCTGAGGATGGACATATCTCTAACTGGTCCATTTTAACTACAAAGAAAGTGGGGGCTGTATTTTAAGAAAGAAGGAAAATAGAAATGATATTTGGTTGATACATGGTTGACCCATGCCAACCATAGATTGGTAGGGCTTACACAGGCATGAATGGGTGGAAAGCAAAATCACTCCAAAGAACAAAGAGGAGACACAAAGGAAACATCAACAAAAACAAAACCACAGGTATTCAAAAAGGAACTGGGGTAGTCAGAGACGTCTCTGTCATCCAAGTGGGTTCAGATCTAGGAGTGGGTCACTGTTAGAAAAATTGAGAAGGGTAGTTGAAGTCAGACTACGTGGGAGTTACAGGCATTTGGATTTTATACACTAGACAAACGAACACTACTGAAAATTCAAAAGAATTAAAGGAAAATCAATAAATTGTCAGCACAGTAACAATCTCTAACCTCAGGGCCCTGGTGAAGACACACTGAGATAATTTGTGCAAAGTGCTTAGCCCAGTTCCTGGCACAGAGGTGCGAATGCCATTATTATATGATACACTGAGAGGGAGAAGGAATGCAGGTAGGGAGCCCAATTAGGAGGCTTTTGCTGAGTGCAGAGAGGAAAAGCAGGCCGGAAGCAAGCTGGATGAAAGGAAGGTTTTCATCATCTTAACAGAAAACATGTAAGAGCCACCAGACGAGTAAAAGAACGGGCTGCTTTGCACACATGGGAAGGGAGGGGATGGCAGAGCCAATGATGCTCGTTCTGATCATGTCACAGAGAAACGCTGATGTCAGGGTGGCAGGAAACTTCATGAATATATTAATTTGTGTTTTGTTCTAACTTTGGCAGAAACAAGTGAGAGGTGTTTTCCAGCCACCAAAGCAAGAATTCTTTGTGCTCTGAGTCTGGCCTCTCTGAACTTTCATGGGGCAAGTTCACAGCGTTTTGTTGTAGGGCTAAAAGCACAGATTTAGAACACACGGCAGTCTCCCACTCAGGCTGTGGCTTGGGGAAGTTAGGGTTAGGTTGGGTATGGAATGAGATAAAAGGCCAAGAAGAGGAAAGAGGACAGAGGGCAGGTTTCCAAGGCCACCTGGGTACTGGTGGTTCTAGGAGGGGTGGCACCTGAGTCCTCCTCCCATAGCCCCAAAAGCTAAAGGGTTTTCTTCTGGGTTGACACAAAATCAGAGACCAATATTGCCCAAACTTGGAGGTGGGGTGCCGAACACAGAGGCCAGACAGTAGGCTTGGTCCTGGCAGAGAGAGGAGCCATGGGGAAACCCCAATATGACAGATCAGGAAAGAGTGTCTAATCCCTGGATCCCTTACACCCCAAGAGTGGGGCCTGGTAGCGGTGCTGTCCCTCCAATTCAGTCCCAATATCCTGGAAACCACACATCCTCCAGGACAGACCCTGGGGGGCGGCAGTAGGGGGTCACTTTACTGAAAGCCTCATCTCACTCCTTGTGAAGATGGAGAAACCACCTTTACTTGTACATATCTTGGGAGCCTAAGAGCAACCATTTGCCATTCTTGGAAGTGTCGAAGAGTCCAACAATGCAGTGCTGAATGTTAAAGGCTTGATGATTTCCTACCACCAGCAGAACGGAGAAATTAACCATTCTAAGCTCCTCACCTTGTGACCCCTCCAAACTTTAAAGATGACGAGAGTGAATGGCCGCCCAGTGTCAGGGGCTGGGGGTCATGTCTGCTTCAATCAACGAAAGCAGATCCATGTTACAGAGTCTAGATTTAAAATGTCATTTTAAGGTTTTATGGTCTGACCATAAAACAAAACAGATTTATGATATAAATAAAAGACGGTTCCTTTCCTTGGAGCCTGATCACAAAAAGCCTTCCTTTTTCATCCTGGGTACTTTACTCTTTGGGGCCAATGCCCTTTGTGGGGAAGGAAAGTGTGTGCCCTCTGGCCCAGTGGGAAAAAGCCATAGACTGCCTGCTGGCTCCTCTTTTTTCTATGGGGGTCGTCTTAATTGGTCCCAAGCTGATTTAGAGAGAAAGAGACTGGGCTCCTCACCTGGAGAGTTGACTTCCATTATGATTGAAGAGCTGAGAAACGCTTCAGGGAGGGGAGACGCCTCCCCCTCACTGCAGGGAGGAGCTCCCCTTTAACCTGCTTGCCCGGTGCAAGGAACATGCGCTGGAGCAAGGCATTTCTCCTGCAAATCAAAGCGCAGGAGCGGCCACCAGCTGCCCCTCCACTTTGCTCAGTCCATTTTTGGTTAACTAATTGAATTTTCCTTTTATATCCTCCATCCTCGTTTCAGGCTGGCAGACAGCGGTGCCACTGGCAGCTGACTTCCATGTCTGAATTGGCTGCCAGACCTGCCGCAGTCAACTCCTTCTTGAACTCTCTGTGTGCTAGTTCAGAGAGTGCTGTTCTACCATCGTCCCACCATGGCACTTCCAAATGGCTGGATATAATTGGGTTCAGAGGAGTTCAAAGCCATGCTCCAGCATCCTTGTATCAAAGCTCATTGAGCAACAGGGGAACCGTGCACTGAAATGCAGGCATGGGGTGAGGAGAGTTATTAGTGGAATACATTCAAATCTGTCACGCTAGATTCCTGGGTACACAACTGGTTTTTGGTTCAGCTTTTAAGAGTTCAGGTGTGGTCCCCAGGAGATGGCTTCTATAATCGCTGTAAAAATATCTCATTTGTACTAATGCACTTTGCCTATTTCATAGCAGATCCTTTTGAGACTAATTTACATTTTTTTTAAATGTCAAGCCTTTCTCCAGAGATTGTTCATTCATTATATTTATTTTCTTGGACACGATTTTAACAAACCTTCCCCTGAAGAGCGTGTAGCTATTAACTTTACTGAACGGTCGCTCAAGAGAGAGTTCAAGGAAAATGGTCTGAGGGAGAGGACGGGGCCACAGCACCTCTAGGGCCTTCATCTGCCCCCAAACTCATTTCATTAGCTCTTCATTCATGGACCAAGAGCCAGGGATAGGAAGGGGCTTCTATCATCCAGTGGGATGGCAGACTACAGCCAGGGCTACCTGCTGGCACATTCTGATCCTAGTAGGCCATGCTTTGGGACCCCAAGAACAGAAATCACATGAAGAGAGTGACATCCAAGGATTCAGGAAAGGAATGAGGGAAACATGAATTTTGTGGATGCCAGATGGCCACATTGAACACTCTAATTTATTTCTCATCTTTGCAATAATAAGATCCCTAGACCGCCCCTGGGGAGAGTTCCACCTTCCAGAATACATGCTGCCCACCTTCAATATTAGCAATTAAAGTGATCCTAAATATTTCCGGAAAGTGCCACGTTCATTGGAGGACGGCCCTCCAGTACTCAACTGATACAGGTCATCCTCCATTTGAATACCTTCGGTGCCTGGAAGTCAGCCTTCTCCTTTGTGCCACAGTTATTACACAATTCTTGCTTCCTGGAGTTAAATTCTGTTCCTAGGACTTCATCATTTCAGCATATCACTTAAAGCAAAAGACAATTACTCACTCCTCACAAAAATAGCTCTTCCCACTTAGAAAACCAGGCATTTTTATTGCTTAGTCATCACACATACATTCCGCAAATATTTATTGAGCGTTGACATTCGGCCAGATCTGGGCTGGGAGCCGAGCCACAGCGATGGAGATGATGGTGTCCCTATCCTCACAGACCTCAGAATTCAGGGAGGAGAAATGACAACGATGCTAAGTGTCATATTTCCCTTTATTTGCTCCTCTTGAGATCAACCGTTTCATGTCCTTCAAAGCTTCCTAAATTAAAAAAAAAAAAATCCTCCCCATACCCTCTGCACGACTCTTCTATCATGGTGCCAGTGACAGGCACTACACACAGAGAGAGAGAGAGAGAGAGAGAGAGACAGAGAGAGAACGGATCTTGACATTATGCCCTGTTGTGCTTCTTCTAGCATTTGCAGGGAACCCTAGTGTCTTCAGATTTCATTTCTGTTTAAGGAAACCCATTTCTTCTTGTTCCTAAATACTAAGAAAGGGAGGGACACAGCCAGGATAGAGGAAGGGCTGGATTTGATTAATACAGTCAATCCCCTTTTGCCAATACCACTGGAGGGGGCTAAACTCAGGCACCAGGCAGTTTTGGTGAGAGACCTTTACAGAAATATTGCTCTCAGCAGGCCTTCAACAAGCCCACTTTGATCTAGGCAATGCTGGCGATATCTGGAAATGGCAGCAGTTGTTTTGTGTTTTGTTTTGTTTTTTCATGCACCTAATTGAGAACATGTTTTATTCAAAATTAAGGGTCCTTGACACATTTACCTAAGTGATTTCAAAGCAGACTTAGCAAGAAAGGAAATAATATAAGTCCCCAGAGTGTCTGGAGCTCCCTTGTATTCACCTTTCTCTTGGGGCCAGCACTGCTGAGCCTCTCAGACACATGATGAACTTCTCCATCTTCAGTCAGGGCTTGTCCTGTTGTCACTGTTGAATATCCTTCCGGAACACCTCATCTAAAGTAGTATCTGCCATTAGCATCTTTTCCCTTACCCTGTTTTATTTCTTTTTCTTGTTAAAACTAAACTTAGATTGTTAAATATGTATGTATTTATTTATTTATTGTCCATCTCCTCCAGTGGACCATAAGCTCAAGGAGGCCAACAACTTTGTACCCCCCAGAACCACACCTTGAATATGTCAGGCACTGCGTAGATGTTTGTTGAAGGACTGAATGGATGGATGCATGGATGAACTTGTTAAGGGGAAGAAGAAATCCCTATACTGTCTGATCTCAGAACATAGGGGTCTAAGACAGAAAACTTCTACATGTCCTGCAGAGCTCTGTGCCTTGTAGGAAACCAAAATTTGTGACTGCTATGCTTCTTCAGACCAGGCAAGATTGCAACAAATCCTTAAGTGTAGCTCTTCTTTCCTTTCTCTACTCCATCTATTTCTCATTTGACAGTTCTTCCCTACCTTTTCAGGAGCAAAGAAATAAATTCTGCTTTCTGATGCAGAACAAGTAAGAAGTTTCTATCTACTACTGTCTGCCTCCAAATATAGCTGCAGGCCCTTCTTTGTACATGACGACCAGTCAAAGGTTGAGCCTCCTCCATCATTTCGGCAGCAAAGTCCACACACGCTTCCCCAAGATACCTGTCCTCTGTTATCCAGTCAACCACTCGTGATGGTACTGATGGGAAGAGGTTTTACAGATGTAGATAAAGCCCTGAGTCAGTTGGCCTTAAAATGTGGAGGTCATCTGGGGTGTAGGGACCCTGACCTGATGAGGTGAGTCCTTTCAAATTAGAATCTTCTCTCTGGCTCGGAGCTGGAGAGGAAGCCAGTGATTCCAGCACAGAGGAGAGATGACACACTGTTGCTGGCTTGCAGATGGAATCTCACACCTGAGAAGGCGTGCAATGACCTTGAACTGAGAGAGGGCCACTCACAACACACAAGTGATATTCATCCTACTAAAACTAAACCAAATCTGGTTGGCGTCTGAATGAGTTCTTGTGCCAAGACTTCCCTGCAGCCTACAGATAAGAGCTCGGCCCAGTCCACACCCAGATTTCCACCTTCCAAGACCTTTAGCAGAGAACTCAGCTGAGCCACAGAATAGTGAGTAATACATTCATGTGGCTTTAAGTCACTTCATTTGTGGTAAAAGAGAAAACTAATACAATTGCCATCACTTTCATCATTACTAAATTCCACACATTGTGTTGAGCCTTTATATGATCATCTCATCTAATCCTGGCACCAGCCACAAGCTGGATAATACAAATACCCTGATTCTATAGGCCGTGGGGTGAAGTTAACAGAGGATAGATGATACACACACACACATCATCATCATCTTGTTTTATATATATATATACATCTTGAAGAACAACAACAACAACAAAAACTAAGCAAGAGTTGATCTGGGACAGGCCATGATCCAATTAGGCAATTGGAGGAAAGAAAGAATACTCCCAATACTCTATAGGCCCAGAGATTACAGAGATTGTGTGTGTTTGTGCGTGTGTGTAAAAGATTAATTCAAATCCAGACAGCCTGACTCTAGGCCAGTCTGGACCCGGATTCTACCTCCTTCAATTCCCCTGCCTCAGGTCCCCCCAGGGATTCTCACACAGCTCTTCCTCTTCAGGTTCTAGCTGGGAGTGTTCTTTCTTTGCTCTAATTGCCTCATGGGATCATGGCCTTTTCCAGATCAACTCTTGCTTAGTTCTTTCTTGTCCAAGAGCTATAGTCACAATAAACTAGAAAAGAAATAAAATGTCTGGGTGGGAGTAACATCCCTTGATGTGACAGACATTTCTGTATGTCACTCAAAATCCAGCTTTCACCTGTTGCCTCACCAGGGATTCGGACATTGACACGTTTCAGTCGTATTCAGATCCTGGGCTCACAAGCCTGAGGATCCACCTTCCAGTCTTCAAATTGTAGACCTGATCTCAGCGTGAGGTGCCCACATAGTAGCCATAGGGGAAGCCTGGTTTTAGCTGCCTCTTGAGAAATCTCTCTCTCCCTCTCTCTCTCTCTCTCTCTCTCTCTCTCTCTCTCTCTCTCTCTCTCTCTGTGTGTGTGTGTGTATGTGTTAATTAGGAAGACACTATTGCTTTCTGAAGGCTTCCTTCATCCTGGTTTTCACAACCCACACATAGCCTTCATGTTTCAATATCTTAACCTAGAGCTAACCAGAAAGGCTGAGTGCAAAGGGATTTTAAAAGTACATACTATGCGGTCCCTTGAGAATAGAAGTCCCTTAGCTTTTAGATAGTAAGTACCCCAGATAGGAAGATATTCCATGGAAAATATGCAAGATTTTGAGAAAAAATAGCAGCATTTTTCACTGATAAATTTTTAATAGTAAAAATAAAATATCCTTGTGACTTTAGATGTTCCTTACCCTTCCTTGATTCTAATAAAGTCAACAGATCACACAGTTTCTTGGAAGTAAGATAACACTCTGAGCAGAGAGCGGACAAATGCCTACAGATGTGGGTTTGGGCAATTCTTAGTAATAGGAGTCTGGCCCACACCTGCCACTATCAGGCTCCCCGTCAGGGTAGACTTGGGGTCAATTTGAAGTTCTGTTTATAAAACAGAGAAAAGTATTTTCCTTTGGACTTTGGTAGAATTACAACAGAATACCATTTACCTTAGGAACATTCCAGACTTACATGATCTGTCTCAGCAGGCTCCAAACTTAGGTCTGATCCTCAAGAATTTTATGAATCCTGTGGATGGGGGGGGCGTCATTTTCTTGGGGAAGGGGTTCATTTCAGTTACATATGATAATACCTGACAGTGAGGAGATAGCAGTTCATACTCTCACAGGTGGAAGTATGAGTGAAGGATTCTGGGGACACTGCTAGGTCAAGGAGTCAGGTATGTATAGTGTGAAAGGTTTGTGACAGAAATCAAGGAATATCAGACCTCCCAGTGGGGTCTCTCTTGCCTGGACTTCCAAACCTAGAGTGCAGTTGATTTTTTTAAAAAACTCCAAACATAAAGAAGTGTTGTAAGTAGTTTAAATATCCAGTAATTCTTAACCCTCTTAGAATCTATTCATGAGGAGGGAAATACAGCATGATGGTCAAACAGGACTGCCATAACAGAATTGGGTACAAATTTCGGCTTCACCACATTGGTATACATCGGCACAAGTAATTTAACTTTTGTGCATCTACTTCTTCTTCTGTACCATGAAGATAAAAGTGTTACAAGACTGAAATGAGGTCATGCATATGCACTTAGAGACACTGAATCACTACTGACTAGCTCTCTTACTATTAAAAGGGGAACAGTCTCTGACATCAAGAAAATAGAGAATTAGCAAGTGATGCATGGATCACATACATGGAACACACTGAAAATGAATAAGAAATTATGAAAGATAATTAGACTGTGATGAATTAAGGAAATATGGCAACAGAAGAGGTCAGAGGAATGAGAAAGATTGAAAAGAATCATCCTCAGAGTCTCCCACTGAGGCCCAGGTTCTCCTTTCCTGATTCCTCACACACAGGAAATAGAACTGCAGAATTGGCATCCTTCTTCCCAGTTAGGAGCATGGCTGGTCAGGAGAAGCCCCGAGTCACCCAAACTAGTACCAGTGCTATGTCTTTGGCGACTTACACAATGCTCCCCCACCTTTTCTCCAGAAGTAGGAGCCAGATAGGAATTTCAGGGGTAAAACCTATACCAGAGACCCGTCAGAGACTATATTCAGATTAGAAACTCAGAACTGGAGAAGTCTCCAGTCTATCCAGGCAATACCAGTAAGAGAAAAATGACAGACGAAAACCAAAAGGTAACAAGAGCCATGAAAATATAAGTTGCAAGACTAGAAACATAAAACACAAAAACTTTGGATCCACACAGATGTGAGGAAAAAAAAATGCTAAATGAGTTAACAGAAGACCAGGCTAACTTTAGCACTCCAGTCTCAAGAGATGAACAAGAACCAGAGGTGGAAAGCTAGATTGCCTGGAATGAGCAGTCCCAGATCTAGCAAATAAAAACACATGACTCAGAGTTAAACATGAATTTCCCATCAACTGAAAATATTTTTAATATAAATATGTTCTGTGCAGTTTTTTTAGGAAGTATTTATACTGAAAAGATATCTGTAGTACACCTGAAATTCAATTTAAGCGGATAGCTTATATTTTACCAGTGACCCTGACTGGTTAATCCACTAGCCATTTGGTAGTTTGTGGCAACACTAGATTCCTATCAATGAGATGTTAGAAAAAGCAGGGGCTAGGAGGGGTTTGCAGCATCAAAGAGAAAAGTAAGATCCACTGTGGTTGGAGGTGCCAAGAGCAAATACCCATGTTAGAATTGTGAATATGAAGTGAAAACAAAGGCCCAGGAAAAGAAGTTAGAGAACAGGAAGTGTTTCCTATCACAAAGTGTCAGGAGGATGTCTCACCCTAAAGCCAGCCAGAGAGTCTTATTATCTGGAGTTCCTCTTGAAGTTCTGAAACTTTCCACCTTGATTCTCAGCAATTCTCATCCTCCCTCTCCTCCTAACAGGAAATGGACACTTTGATATTTAGATAGTTTTCCCAGTTGGTAAGCTTTGGTACATCCTACTCTGCAGGTAGCCTTTCTTGATATGGATAGACTAGGTCATGATTTATGCACTGATTCAATAAATATATATGGAGTGCCTGCTATGCATCAGTGTTCTCAGGGCAGACATGCTTATGCTTATCAAATGTATGTTGGACACAGCCCGCCTGCATCAAATACACTAAAATGGATTCTTAAAATGCAGACTTCTGGGAACTATACCCGTTATAAGAACCTATAAGGGGCCAGGCACTATGGCACCAGCCTCTAATCCCAGCAACTCAGGAGGCTGAGGCAGAAGAATCTCAAGTTTGAAGCTAGCCTCAGCAACTTAGTGAGACCTGGTCTCAAAAGAAAAAATGAAAAGAGCTCGGGATATGGCTCAGTGATAGAGCACCCCTGGGTTCAATTCAGGGGCAGGGGGATGGGTCAGCCCATAAGGGAATCTGGACATTTGCATTTTCCTAAGTGCTTCAGATGGTCCTTGGATTTAGAATCACTGATCTATCAACTGTGTAATGTGAGTAGATATGTCAGTGTCCTTGACTTATGAGAAGTAAGTAGGAGAAAAGCAACATGTGACCATGACGTGTGGAACGCTCAATGTGGTTAGGCTGGTACCAGGGAAGGTAAAGGACTTGCCTACGCCTTGTGGCTTGTGGAAGTCTAAGATGGGACATGCATCCGTTTTCTATTTCAAAGTGCAGCTCTCATTCCACTGTAACTTGGTCATTCCAGAACCTCGACACCCCCCCACCCCCAACATGAGTGTATGAGTGTACACAGATGTCCGCTTGTGGACACGTGTTTGCTCCAAGTACATATGCGCATGCGCACGTATCAGTCAGCGCTGGGCACTTAGCAGAGACCCTGTGACGACGCAGCTGTATGATGATGGGCTGAACCTTGCCAGCAGAGAAGAGTGCCTATCCATAAGCACCAGTGCTTATTCTCAGTCTTCTGCGAGCTTGATCTGATGCTGGTGTGTGCCTCTACTTTAAGGCTCATGAGACCCAGCTGCCAACAGAAGGTGCTCTTGATGCACAGAGCTCTGCTCTGAAGACGGTGACACACCTTGCCACTACACACGGAAGGAAAATCACGCTCCCTTCAACAGCACCTGCGCTGGGAGCTGCTCTGGCTCTTCACTGGCAACATTTGCTTTTCCCCATCATATCAGAAGCCAGGAGAGGGCTTTATTCCCATTTTGCAGGTCGAAAGACCAAAACAGAAAGGATGAGTAAGTTTTCTTTTGAGGTACTAGAGATAAACATTACTCCCAAATGAGAGCAAATCCCCACTTCCTGGCTAACTCCAAGAGTGGAATTCCTGGAATTCCTGGGACTCCTTCCTCATTCCCAGCTTTCTCCTCCCTGTGTGAAGCACATTAGACCCTCCTTCCCAACTTTCTCACTTGAGCTCTCAAATCAAGGATGGCAGCAGAATGGAAATCCGAAAGGAAAACATTCAGAAGGAGGTTAGAATGGTCTAATATCTATTTAGTGCTCTGTAGCTTTCAAGGGCCAAGTAGAAAGACAACCCCTGATTGGACTAATCTCTACAATAATCTTACACAATAAGTATCTCCAGTATCATCTGTCTCATTTCATCAAAGAGGTCAGGGATGCACTTGAGATCCAGCAGATGAGAGGGGCCAAACCTCTGCTTGATCCCAGAGTTCCCATTCTGGGATAAGCTTCCCAGTGGTTCTGGAGAAGGTTCTCAGGTTGGAGGGTCCTTCTCTCTTAGTCTCTCAATTATATGAGTTGGATGCTTCTTTTGCAAAACAGCATTTTTCCCTCACCCCCACTGCAGAAGCTTAGCAGGGCCTCACATTTTTCCATTTAAAATCCCAAATTCCCCCAGTCTGACAGCTACAAAAAAAGTAAAAGAATTATAGTTGAACAGGAACATGAAACACAGCCTATCAAAGATGCCTAGATTATTATAAACCTAGATTATTATAGCTTCCTCAGGTTTTTTATAAGTAGAGCATTTTTAACTCATGAGAAATATTCTTATATATACATATATGTATTTATAGACACTCCCTTATAATAAACACAGAAGCAAGCACACTGTTCCCAGAATCTTTGGCTTGGCTAAAATATGATGATATTCTTAGTTCTTAGTATGGGGGGTGGAAAAAGCCTCTGAACACTCTGGGCTTTTTATAGCTCTGGCTCCTGGGCAGCATTCCCTGCAGTAGCAGCCCCGGATAGCAAAGGAGCCAAATAACGCTAATGGGGCAAACAGAATGTAATTGCTTATGTGTGCTGGTTATATCCTGAAACAAATTGTTTCTTAATGCTGAGGTCAGACAGGGTTTAATTAGGAGAAATACAATTGGTGTAAAATTCTGCAGCAGGCTGCTTGTTTGGTGTCATGCCAAGTCAACATCTAGTCTCTCCAAATGGAAATTTTCATTAGAGGCCATTGGCAGCCCTAGTTAGGCTGAGTTTCAACTTTTCTGAGTCTCCTGGTAGTGCAAACCTGAAACTCAGCATATCCACTGCCTAATAAAGGGCTGTCCCCCTTGCATTCACAAACATTTGAACATGTGCACACTGTCTTTCTCTGTTTTTCACATATCCAGCTGCCCCAGTTTCCCCACTAGCAAAACATGCATTTCCCACGGGAGCCGGATGAACCAAAGCAATCTTCTGCTTTTTTTGACCATTCTTCCTCCTCCCCTATTCCCATGTTAATTATACTTAATCTTGGATCAGCATATTATTGCTTCAAAAATATTTTCATATGCATCAATTCATCCAATCTTACCAACAAACAGAGCAGTGAATGGTTTTTATATTTACGAGTAGCAGACTCGTTGAAGGTCACATCTAGGATTGGCTAAGAATAGATCTCAGACCTCCGGATGGTTGGCCCTGGGTGTGAGCTGAACCACAGAACCTAGTGCTTACACACGCTCAAAAATCTGTATTTGCCCATGTCAGTGAAACACATGCGAACTCGACTCTGTTTCTCCTTTCTTTTTGCAAGAGTGAACGGTGCTATTATTCAAAGCTGCACAAATTTCCCCAAGATTTTGCAAACATTCTTTATTAGATGTGACCCTTTCCTTTGTTGTCCCCCGTTTCATGCGTGTCTTCTCATATACTCAAAGATCTCGATTAATGCCTTCGGCAGTCATACTGCTATTTACATTAATTTTAAGAGCCTAGATCTTCACACCTTCAAGGATAAGCTTTTATCAGTGTTTCTAATATAAATCTTGTGTCTCAAAAGTGTTTAATTTATTTGGAAAATTTTGCTTCCAGGCTGTAGGTTTTTTTTCTCTCTTTCTCACTCTCTTCTTTCTTCCTTCCAGCTGAAGGCAGTTTTCATTACAGTGACAAAGACCCCACTATGTTAAAGAAAATTGCACAGAGAGACCCCAAAAATCCATCTACCCAACAAAAATCTATGTCATTTTCCCCTGCAGTATCATATCAGCAGTAACCGTCATGGGTTTAAAGACGTATGGGACCAAGTTTTCATTTTTATATGTGATTCTGATTTGCAGAGACCCAGGTTCCTTGTGAGTTGAGCTACATTTCATTTTGGTGCTGGGCCTCTGGGCCCATGGTAATGTGTCTGGTTAGGGTCAAGGGAAAGCTCTGCACAGGGCAAGCAATTATTAAGCAATCCCTAGTCCTCAGCCTCGCTGAGCCGGAAGGCCATGAGATCTCACTGGAAGGAGGGGTCAGGGGTTTCCCAGCTGCCCAGGACTCTGTTCCAGAATCTGTGAGATGGAGAGTTATGGAGATCTCTTGCCATAGACATATGACATAGATGCAGATTCCTTGCAACCCTGCCTTCCCACAAACTGACAACCCACTAGAGTCACCTTGGGCTTCAGACCACAGATGCCACTACTGTACATCACCCTTATACCAGAGATGCAAAGCACTCTTGAATTTGCATCTACAGGATAGAATTTTCTAGTATTTTAAAATTTTCTTGTGTTACCATGTGTACCATTGGGCCTTGCATGAATTTGTCCTGAAATGGTAGATTCGTTCCAGCGCAATTGATACACTAGGGAACAAGTTGGGGTCCAATGTGAATTTTCACTTGCTGATGCTCAATTTTGTCTCTGAGAAACAGAAAACTGCATGCAGCTGAGCTGAGCTGCATAAAATACTGATACCTGATGCAGTGGCGCTTGCTTGTAATCCCAGTGGCTTGGGAGGCTGAGGTAGGAGGATTGCAAGTTCAAAGCCAGTCTCAGCCACTTAGCAAAGACCCTAAGCAACTCAGTGAGACCCTGTCACTAAATAAAATATCAAAAAAAAAAAAAAAGAAAATGCACACGCATCCCTCAAATACCCTACTGGCCACTCTGTCTCGAAGTATATGCTATACCCACAATCCTTTCACATTTGTGAACTTTATTATTTAGAAAAAACCACAAAAGCAGGACACAACAAATAAACATACACTCATTCCACATGCTAAAGCTTTCGGTGTGTCCTGGTTCAAGGTGCCAAGCAATGCATGCAACAAAGAAAGCCCTCTGTTCAAAGACCTTCAGTGGAGATTGCTACATCCAGCAGTGGTCCCTTTTGATGCTAGTGGTAGCTGGTTTGGTGGTTTCAGAAACACTGCTACAACTTCAAATCCATAAAAGAATTTCCAGCGGTGATACAGAAGTTAATTAAAGAAAGGACACACACAGCATCAAATTTCCAATTTTGATGAAACAGGTATCTGTTATAAAGGCATGCCTTGAAGGACTTTCATCTGAAAGGCAGAATATGCCCCGGGATTTAAGGTTGCCATAGATGGCTTAACTGTGATGTTCAGTGCCAATTCTGAACATAGAACACTGAACCACACTCCAGCACATCTGGTCCTACAATTTTCCAATCAGTTTCAGATAATTCCCTTCCACCCTTTCACGAGAACTCCCAGAAGCAGTGCTTCTGAAGCCCACTTCAACGGGTGAACTACTGGTTATTTCCAGGGCAAAGAGCCATGTTTATTACATGACTGAATTGTGTATTCCATAAGCTTTTAACACAAGTTCAACTGTGCTTGTAGTTTTGATGTATCCATGAAAACTTTTTTTGAGTGTTATCCTTTCCTTAAGTCCTGGGATTTTTATTGTGCAGTTTCGCATAGCACAATGATTTTTTTTTTTCAGGATATGTAATGTTCGTTAAAGCAGAATTGACTAGACTTGATTATTAGCTAGGGGGTGGGTTGCCATGGTCTTCAAATATTTGGAATACCATAGATTGAGGATTTTACATCTGATGCTCCCAGAACTAAATTTCTGATTATTTCACCATAATTTGTTTCACCACAATTCTTGTCACCTGTGTTCTTTGGTGTCTCCATCCTTCCATTTGCTCAGCCTGAAAACCCAGCAATTATCCTCCATTCCTCCTCATCTGACCTCATCTCCTGATGATTACCTTCAAAACACATCCACCTGCCAACATCTCCGTGGGTCCCAAGTCCTGGATTATTCCAGTGGCCTCTAAACTCATCCTCTTCCTCTGCTTATCCTGGCCTAAGGCTACTTTAAAACCAGGAGCCTAAAAAGCTCCTGTAACAGATCATAGCACTTGTCCTTGCCCCTCCAGTGGCTTCCCACCCATTCTGAGTAAGAGGGACACAGTCTACACAGCCCTCTGCCGACATACCCACCACTCTTCCTCTGGCTCAGGCCACCCATCAGCACTGCCAGGGCCCTGGCCATCCCTCACCTGTGCCACGTATTTTCTTTTCTCCCAAAGGTTCTGCTTGAACTGACCCCTTCACCAAATGGGATTCACCCAGGCACCTGCATGGCTGGCTTATTCTGTCACTCACCCTGGGTCTTTGCTTACATGTCACCTTCTTAGCACACTATTTAAATCTGAGCACCTTCCTCCAGTATTGCCAATCCCCTTGCCTGCCTTATTTTTCTCAATAGCATCATAATGTGTCTTCCTATGTGTTTCTTGTTTTGTTTACCAGCTTCCTCCACTGGAATATGATCCCTTGAAGACAAGGATTTTTTTTTTTTTTCATTTCCTATTCACTGCTGTAACCCTAGATCCTAGGACAACGCCTGGGATAGAACTTATTGAGTAATAAATATTTGTTGAATAAGTGAAGTAAGGGTTTGGTCTCTTTGTCAACCAGAGGAATAAGAAGTCACAAGGAGGCTCCACTTAAGAAATAGTCAACCAGTCATGCGAGGTGTTTGGGGAGACAGGAAAGTTCTCTGTAACTGGAAGTGTTTGGGGGGAGGAGAGTTGCCAACCACAAAGAGGTGTTGTGGTGGGGGTACTGGCACATGGTAGAGCACCAAGGATGAACGATACCCAAGGTGCCGTCCTACAGTGGAAGTCCACGCTTCCCACTATTTATGTTAGATTTCTCACCATTTGCATTCATTTCTCAGAAAGGACTACAATGAACCCCATTTTCTTTTGATCACTTAGTAGCACATGTAAGAGGTTATGTTATGACGAAAATGTCCTCTGCCACATGAGCTACCTCTTACCTATCCCCTTGCTTCAAAGGCTGTGGGAACCGTCAAGTAAGATACTTATGAAAGCACTTTGAAAGAATACCACGCTCAGCAGAAACGTAACATAGATACGGCATGAAAACCCTCCTATGCAATGATCCCTCTGCTCAGCACCTTTTTAAAAAATACACAACCTCTTTATAACAATACCACAGAATGAGGCCTCCATTTATGAGGCACCAGGGCACAATTGCACTTTTTTTATACCAAAGCTATGCTAAAAACAAAGGTTCTGATTTGTTCCCTGGGATGAGGAAAGGGTACAATGGTAGTTCATTGCTGTTGTCATAAACATTGTGACAGTTGAATTAATGTTCCTCAATATCAGATTAATACCAATATACTATTAGTATCAATCTTGAGAAACTATATCAAGATTTTCAAACTTAATTTTACATGGGGGGGGTGGAATCTCTCTCTCTCTCTCTCTCTCTCTCTCTCTCTCTCTCTCTCTATATATATATATATATATATATATATATGTGTGTGTGTGTGTGTGTGTGTGTGTGTGTGTATGTATATACACACACATACATATATACACACACATATATATACACACACATATATATATACGCACACATATATATACACACACATATATATACACATCCACACACACACACACACACATATGTATATATGTATATTTTTCCCCACTGAAATAAACTTCGAGGAGGCTGAATAGCTATTCTGAGACGCGCATGCCACCAAATGTAACCAAACCAGGAAACTCTGAGAAACTCTAAGACACAAGTCTGCAAACGCTCTCTTCCCTCTTGGTCTGCATGGTCTGAAGGAAAAACTCACTCCTGACATTCTATTGCTCTTTGCTGCTTTCTTGTCTTTCTTGTCTACTCTCAGAGACAACGGAGCAGCCAGAGGCGCAGAAAAGCCCCGAGTCTCCAGCTACTTCCAACTGCCTTCCCTGGGGTGGGTTCTCCCATGGGGGGGGGGGCTCCAAGGAAGAAACCACAAATGAGTGCTCATGAGTTATGGGAACTTTCAACCTCACTTCCCTAATTTTCTAAGGTCCGGAGAGCTCATCCTCAGGCTGCAGGGTTTTTGAAGAGCAGCCTTTGTGGGGGCTGCCCAGACACTTGCTCTTGGCTGGAAGAGGAAATAGGTTTCCCTCTTACAGATGATGCAGAACTAATGAGCAAGGGTATTGTCATGGTGCTGTCCGTTACCAGCCTGCGTGGACAAACCAGGGCATCTGGTGTGTTCAGCCAGAGGAGGAAGGCCTTCCCTCCTGCATGGACAGAACACAGAGACCCACCAGAGACCACTGTGACTGGACTCTGAGGGCAGCCTGCGGTCATCCCTGGGCCAGTGGCTGAGGACTGACTGTCCTTCAAAAGCCTTCCAGCGAGTGATGAGAAAATCCCCAGGAAGCCTGGGTGAGCCATGGAGCCCTGAGCTGCCTCCTATTTGCATGCAGTTCAGGAGAAGGAGAAGCTGTTAAAGGCAAAGATTTGAGCTGCACTGGGAGCTTTGGCCTTTTCAGTGGAGGGACCCAAGAGACTGCCTGTCAAACAGAAGTCTGTTGCTAAAACCACCTCGCCTAAGAAGCTGGGAGAGTCAGGGGGGCTGAGGCTGGAGAAAGGGGGAGTCGCAGCAAGGTTTGACTCACCTCCACCAAAATACAGCAAGAGGGGAAGCAGATGAGGGCAGAGAAGGAAGGAATAAAGGAATTCACGTGGCTCTGTGTCTCCAAAAGCATTTCCCTCTGGACAGCGTGCTGTGGAGATGCATATATATATTTTAAATTCATTAATTCAGTTTTACAAATAAGAAAGTGGGTTTCTTTCATTTCCCCTGATTCCATCTTCCCTGTTCTCCATTCTCCCTGATTCTCTCCATGGTGATCCCGCTGCGAGGCAGGCATGGGGGAGCAGAGCTGAGAAATGGTGGGGTACGCTGCTACTTCTTTGCGCTCTCTCTCTCTCTCTCTTCTTTTTAAAAATCACGTCAAAGCCCCTTTCCTTCAGTAATCCTTGATATTCCCTCAGGAGCTGAGTTAAGATTTAATTGTGAAATTTGCATAGTAACTCAGCAAATAAATTCTCCCGTCTCTCATAGACCTTTCACTGCAGAGGGCCGTTTTAGTTATAAATCACTTATTTCGAGATCTCAACTGCATCAGCATTTTGTGCCCCTGAGGAATGTGGAAAGGGGAAGAAAATCCAATGACATGCAGAGTTAGCGTTTGGCTTTCATTTCCTGGTGTAGGGCAGTGGGAGGCAGAGGCTGGATGGGGACAGAATAACAAGTGGCATCTTTGGACCTGTGGCTCCTCCCAAGGAAAACCTGTGTGGGAACAGCCTGGCTCCCCAACACGTCCACCTGAGTCACCCTTCAGCCCACGGCAAGTTGGGAAACCCAAAAAGATTTGCAGAAAGGGCACAAAGATAGGCCAGTGTGCTGGTTCCCTGCTGTGGACCCCTGCTGAAATCACCCACAGCCAGATGACCCTGGTAAAATGTGTGGTGCTGGAGGGTGAGGAAGATCACAGAGCACAGTGTGTCCCAGCCTTGTCTAAGTACAGCTGAGGTCTTGGCTCCCATTTGGGACTCACTCTAGCAATGAGGTTTGTTTTGTTTTGTTTTCTTCCCTCTTTTCTCGGGCTGAAAATATTCTGGATCATTTCATCAGAATGTTCCAGAATGTAAATATGGTTGTTTGGTTGAATCAAATAAAAACAATTTCACCAGAGCCCAGAAATCTCTTCTATAGCATCTTTGCCTATTTTAAGTTGGCATCACAATGAGCTTCCTCTCTCTGGCATGCATCCAACACAAGCAGGCTTTAGGTTATCGAGGGTGGTCGCAGAGCAAGCCTGGGTTATAACAATGGAGAAGGAAACCCAAGGAAGGTACCAGAAAGTTTAAAGACAGGGGAAGGAGAAGCGGCTTTGATTATTCACCCTGGGAATCCAAACTCTCTGTCCAGAAATAATAAACGTGAGTGGTGCTGAATGGAGATGGCTACTGGACCTGTCTCGTATCTCTTGTCCCTTAGGAAACCCTAGCAATCCTCTTGAGACAAGATCTTACGTGGATTATCAGAGGTTAAAGCTGCTAATCAACCAAGATGTGATCATCTCCCTTTAAAGAATATTGCTACTCTTGAAGAAAAAAATTTTTTTTAAAGAGCAAACAGGAATTTTATGCAGATAACTTACATTCACCTAAAAACTTGAAGATTGCTGATCAAACGCAAGCCCGGTAGTCATATTTCCTTCAAACAACTGATTTCAGTTCCTTATTTATTCTGTAGCTGATCAAAACATGGTGCCCTAATTTTCAAGTTATGCTTGTCAGCCCCAGGAGATCAGTGAAAATTTAAATTCCATAGATGAATCAACAAGTCGACAACGTATCTCTGCAGATGCATCTCTTCCCACTGACATGCACCAAGTGGTCCTTCAATATAAGAGCTGTCTTTTCGTCTCCAAATGGAGTCAATGGAGTCAATGAAGGATTGAATCTAAGCTTCTTTTTTTCTCCTGACTCTATAATCACATCAACAATAATGTTCCCCAAGAAAATGTTGTCGCAGAAATTATAATGAACATAATGTAGCTGGTTAGATAAACAATACTTACTTAAAACCAACACCTGACTAATGAGTGAAATACTAGTAATGTTACATTACTATCAGGAATAAGAAAGGCACCTACTCTACTGCTAATAATTGTTGTTTTGGAAATTATAGCTAATATAATGAAACAGAAAAACTCAAGTAGGTATAAACATCAATAACGGGAGATAATGTCTATAAGTTACAGTGGTACAATTATTAAGTGGGAGATTCCAGAAATAAACAATTTATACATTTTCAGTTGCATGCAGTTCTGAGTGGGGTGATGAAATCCTGGGCTTTCCGGCTCCATCCGCCTAGGTTGAGAACTGTCCACCTGTCCCCACCATATACACTATCCTTTCATTAGATAGTCACCACATGTGCTGCTGTTGTATCGCAGGGCTTGTGTTCAAGGAGCCTTATTTTGCTGAATAATAACCCCCAAACACAACAGTAGTGTTGCTGGCAACTTGGACATGCCCAGGAAAAATAATGAAGTGCTTCAAGTGAAAACCTGGAAGCTCTTGACTTAAAAAAAAAAAAAAAAAAACAGTATAAGCTGAAGTTGCTAAGACCTACAGTAAGAACAAATCTTCTAACAGCAATATAGTGAAGAAGCAAAAAGAAATGTATGACAGCATGGTTGACACACCCCGTGCCACAAAAATGATGGCCACAGCGTGTGGTAAGTGCTCAGTGTAAAAGGGAAAGGCATTAAGTGGTAGGCTATGGTGCTGCCCACAGTTTCAGGCATCCATTGGCATCTAGATTGTTCCCAGGTGATAAGGGCATACTGTATGTGATTGTACACCAAGGAAATCAAAATTATTCACCCCAAAGCAGTAAAACTAGTGTCACGATGACAACAAAGTGTGATAAAATAAAGCATTCCATTAATTTAGCAGTGAAAGTAAAAGCCTCAGAAAAATAAGATGAAATAGAAATAGGCTGGAATAGCAGACAGAGGACAACCTTGCAAAACCTCAGAGTGCCCCACAGTCCTGAACCCCAAGAACAGACTGGAAGATTAGATGAAAGACGATACGCAACACTGGATTTTCTTACCCCTTACTGGTACTCTGGCAAGTGGACTGTCGGACAGCCAGCCATTGAAGTCCACACCTTTGTAAAACCAGAAGACAGAGCTGTAGAAAGACAGGGGTTTCCAGATAGAAGGAGCCCAGGAGGAGCCCCAACACAATGAATCTCCATAGTCATAGGTAGCCTCGTCTGAACACCAAGGACAAGGAGACCGTGCCTGCACCTTCCGCGGGGAGAAACACAGGTCACAGAAATGGGAATTAGATCAGTATCTGTTGTCTCACCAGGAACTCTGTGTCAAGAACCTACTGGAACTCAGACTAGGCGGTTCCAAAGGAGTTGTATTTAACCTAGAAGACTATGCCTAAGCACCCAGCCCTTAGCCTTGAGACCTTGTAGAGGGCTGAAGACACACTCTTAGAAGGGGTTTGGAACAATGTTCTCTGGGCTCAGGGGCACCAGACACCTCTTGGACCAGGTTTGGGGTCATCTCAGAAGTGGGGTTCAAGTGGAAGTTGTACACCAACAACAAGGGTCCCTGCCCCTTCCCCAGATGCCTTCCAGAATACTGGTAGAGAAACTTACTTTGTGCAGGAAGATGCCTGGAAGGTTCTTCTACAAGGGACTGATGAGCCCAAGAAAAAAGACAAGCTAACATTTAAAGTGGCACCCATAGAAAGCTCAGGTCTCTACTCCAGTTCCCCAGGGCCCACCAGTCAGCAACTCTGCATTTTTCTGTACCTCACACTTATAGATAAACAGACACACAGGATAACCTTACATTTGAAGGAAGCTACAACAGGAAATAAAGACAGACACAAAGCCAAACAAGCTGAGAGGGTCTGGACATAAAGACATAATGACTACAGAGAGGAAGAGGGAAAATCTTCCAAAAATATTCTTACCAAGATAAGATCTTCACCCATCAAATAAGAATGGGAAGCTCTGAAATTATTATTCAGTGAGTAAGAAAAATGCATGTGATGTCAAATTATGATGTTAGAAAATTAGAAAACATATCAATTAGAAGTATGAAAAATTAGCTAAGAAAATCTCACAAAAAGTAAGACAAAAAGACAAGGAAATTACCAACATGAAGAGATATAAAATTAGAAGTCCAACCATCTAAATATTAGAAATTTTAGAAAGAAAGAATAAAGAAAAATTAGGGAAGACATCATAAAAGATCTTGGTATTCATTTCTCCCTTTAGAAATACCATCAGTGTCCATTCCACTAAATTTAAAATAGCCCCACTAATTCATATATTTTAAAATTATTTTGAAAAGAAATCTTAGCGATTTGGTAGGGAGGAGGGAACAAAATAAAAACAGACCAGGAAAAGGCACCTGGAATGTAAAGAGACCGCTGGAAGACCTTAAAGATCTTCCGTCAAACTTCTATGAGAAAGTATTCCTAATGTAGAATTCTAATTTATCCAAAATACCCATCAAGAGGAGTGTAGCATAAACGGATTTTTAGATGATACAAATTTATTAGTAGGGTCTTAGTGTGTTCCTAGAACTTGTGCTTTACCAAACAAGAAGTAAAACAAAGGGCTGGGGATATAGCTCAGTTGGTAGAGTGCTTGCCTTGGATGTACAAGGCCCTGGGTTCAAACCCCAGCACCACCACCACCACCACCCCCAAAAAAAGAAAGAAAGGAGGACACTGGTGAGATTCAGTGAGTGATCAACAGAGGTACCAGGAATTTCCAGATAACATGTTCAAGGAAGACTCAAAAGGACAGCCACATACCAGACCCAGGGAACCCTCAGTCCAGATAGACAGGAAGACTTTCTGAAACAGATTGAGGTTTATGAGAAGAGTTCACAGTTGTGTGGATGGTTTAGTGATTAATTCATGAAAAGTTTACAGAAAAACACATGAAATAATGTGTAAGATTCAATAGAATAGGAAACCCCATGGGAAGTAGAAATTTACCAGGAATTTCAAATTTGGAATTCAATAGTGAACAATGTTTTACATGAACTCTGATCAACTCCAGGGCCAAAGGCGTGAGTTGTGATTCCATCAGACTCCTCTGAAAGATGTGATGTGTGCTGGAGGGGACAAATTCTGGGAAACTTCATGGATCTCCAGCATAGGAAGATGACCTCAGATTCAATGTAGAAGAGGCAACTAGCTGCCCCTTTGGTAAGAATGGAGAGGGTGGCTGTTTGTTTACCCTGGTAGAGTGACAGGTGCTACTGAACCTAGGTGCTTCCAATTTGTAAACCAAGCATCTATGAATATGACTCTAACTCTGTTTAATAGGTGTCTTCTCAGGTATCTCTGATCTCCCTTCATGAAATAGCAGCCCCTCATTCCCCACGCCTCTTTCTCAGCGTGGTTCTGACTTACAAACTTATTGCCCCTGATTGAGAGATCATTCTGTTCAGTCACTGTCTGAGCCCCTCCATTCCAATCAGAAGTGAATATCAGGAGGTCCAAGACTTGGATTTTATTCGTGGTGGAACTGCTGGCACTTAGACTCACACCTAGAACAAACCTAGAATAAATAGCATTTAAACAAGGAACACAAAACATATTCTACATTGGACATTTTATTGTTTATGGGGTTGGTATTTGTTTATTTTAGGGTGACTTTTTCCACCTTGACTGAGATACAATTGATAAATTTTGTGAATGTTCAAGGTATCTGATGTCATGTAATATGTCCACATCATGAAAAATTGCCACAATCAAATTAATTAACACATGCATCAGCTTACATGGGTTCCAACATTTTGTGTGGTGGGAATACCTCAGATCTGCTTCCTTAGTAAATTTCAAGTAGACAATATAATATTTTTAACAAGAATCGCCACATTGCAAATCCCAGAACCTATTCATCTTATACCCAAAAGTTTGTATTCTTCGTCTGACATCTATTTCCCATCCCCATTCCCTGGTAACCACCATTCTACTCTGCTGCTTCTGTAAGTCCCATTACTGTACATTCTATATTCTGTAAAAGTGACATAATACAGTCTTTGTCCTTCTGTGCCTGCCTCTTTCCCTTAGCACGGTAGGATTTTCTTTTCTTTTTATGGTTGAATAGATTGGATTATATTTAGATACCACTTTTCTTCATCCATTCATCTGTCGATGGACACGTTCCTTATTTCCATAATTTGGTGATTGTGAACATGCTGGAATGAAGGTAGAATTGCAGATAGCTCTTGGAGATACTGATTTCACTTCCTCTGGATATACACCCAGAGGTGGGATTGCTGGGTCATATTGCAGCTCCATGTTTAATAGGTTGAGTAACCTTCTTTCTGTTTTCCATAGATGCTACACCATTTCTCACTCCTACTAAGGGTACACAGGTTTCTTTTTCTCCATATTCTGGATAGAGCTTGTCATCTCTTGCTTTTTTGATCATAGCCACCCCAACGTGTGAAGTGATTTTTATTGTGGTTTTGTGTCGCAGTCTGGCTGTAGCAAAATAGCTGGGGGATGACGAACAACTTGTGTAGATTGATACAGCAGGAGTGGGAGCCGTGTATTGTAGCACAGGAGGGGTATATATACATTCCACACAGCTTATCTAATTAACATAAACTAGATACAGCAGTCAACCAATAAGGAATCTCCACACTTAATGGCTCGCTGGCGTTACTTCACAAACCACTCCCTCTGGCAAAATGCCAGGCGCCATCCAGACTTGTTTACAGACTCTAACAGTTTTGATTTGCATTTCCCTGATAATTAGTGTTGGTGGGTATTACTTGTAGGCTATTTATGTGTCTCCTTTCTTGTTTGCTTTGTTGGTGCATTATATGTCTTCTTTTGAGAAATGTCCGTTCAGAACTTTTGCCTGTTTTTAAATTAATTATTTGTTCTTAATATTTTTGAGATTTCTTTAACATATATTTGGATATTAACCCCCATCAGACACAGGATGTGGTTTGTGATTTTTTTCTCCCATTCCATAGGTTGCTTTTTCATTTTATTATTTCTTTTGCTGTGCAGAAGTTTTTCAGTTAGATACATTTTTAAAAAATCTTTGCTTTTGTTGTCTGTGGTTTTAGTGTCATGTCAAAAACATCATTGCCAAGACCAATGTCAAGAATCTTTGTTTCTATCTTTCCGTCTAAGAGTTCTATAGTTTCAGGTCTTACATGTAAATCTTTCATCCATTTTGAGTTCATTTTTGTGTATAGTACAATATAAAAATCCAATTTCATGTTTTTCCTTGTGGATATCCAGTTTTCCCTTTGAAGAGATTGTCCTTTCTCTGTTGTGTATTCTTGGCACCCTTCTCAAAGACTATTTGACCACATATGTGTATTTCTGGGCTCTGTGCTGTATTCTGGTCTATTGGTTTATGTGTCTGTTTTTATACCGGTACTGGAACAGTGTTAATTACAATAGCTTTGAAACATAGTATGTAATCAGGAAGCCTGGCTTCTCCCACTTGGTTCTTCTCTCTCAAAGTTACTTTGACAATTAAGGATAGTCAAAGTTAGCTTTTGGTCATCTATGAATTTTAGGATTTTTTCCTATTCCCATGAATATGTTATTGGAATTGCAATAGTGACAGCATTTAATCTGCAAATTACTTTGGGTAGTATGGATATTTAAACAATATCAATTCTTCCAACCCATAAAAATGGGATGTCTTTCCATTTACTTGTGTCTTTTTCTAATTCTTTTCATCAATATTATAGTTTTCAGTGTACAACTATTTTATCACCTTGATTAAATTTATTGCTACATATTTTATTCTTTTTGATACTATTGGAAATGAGACCATGTTATTAAGTTCTTTTGGGGACAGTTTGTTGTTAGTGATAGAAACATGGCTAATTTTTTATCCTGCAACTTTACTAAATTAGTTTATTTGTTCTAAGAGATTTTTTATAGAGGTTTTAGTGTTTTCTATACATTAGATCATATGATCTGCAAACAGAAACAAGTTAACTATTTCCTGTCTATGTGAATGCCTTTTATTTCTTTTTCTTGCCTAATTGTTAGGACTTTTTGTACTATGTTAAATAGAAGTGGTAAAAGTGGGCAACCTTCTTCCCTTGTTCCTGATCTTAGAAGAAAACTTTAGCTTTTCACTGTTGTGTATAGTGTTAGCTGTGGGCTGGTCATATATTGCCCTGTTATGTTGAAGTACATTCCTTCTACACGTTCTTCATTAAAAAATTTTGTGATAAAGGTTAATGAGTTCAATCAAATGCTTTTTTCTATCTATTGAGATACATAAATTTTATTGTTCATCCTATTAATACGGCATATCACATTTATTAATTTTCTTATGTTAAGCTATCTTTGTATCCCAGAGATAAATCCAACTTGATCAGTGCATATGATACTTTTAATGTGCTATCGAATTCAGTTTTCTAGCATTTCATTATAAAGATTTTTGTATCTATGTTCATTAATGATTTGGACTCTTAATTTTCTTTTCTCCTGATATCCTTCTCTGATCTTAAATGGGTAAATCTGGCCTTATAAAATGAGTTTGGAAATGTTATCTACTTTTCATTTTCTTTTTCAGAGTTTAAAGGAATGGTGTTGATTCTTCTTTAAATGTTTAGCAGAATTTACCCATGAAGCCACCTGATACTGGGCTTTCCATTATTGGGAGGTTTTTGATTACCAGTTCCATCTTCTTACTCATTACTGGTCTGTTCTGATTTTCTATTTCTTCATTATTAAGTCTTGGAGAGTTATACTTTTCTAGAAACTCATATATTTCTTCTAGGTCATCTAATTTGTTGGCTTATAGCTGTTCATAGCAGTTTTATGATTCTTTATAATTCTGTGTAATCAATTGTAATGTTTCTTCTTTCATTTCTGATTTTAGTCTTCTCTTTTTCTTAGTGTAGCTGCGATTTTATCAATTTTGTTTTGCTTTGCAAAAGCCAACCCTTAGTTTTGCTAATTTCTTCTTTTTATTTCTTGTCTTCATATCATTTTCATCTGCTCTAATATTTATTATTTCCTTCCTTCTGCTTGATTTGGGCTTAGTTCCTCTTTTTCTACTTACTTGAAGTATACTATTAGTGGGTTCATTTGAGATCTTTCTTTTTTCTTAATGTACATACTTATCACTGTTAAGTTCCCTCTATGAACTGCTTTTGCTATATCCTGTAAGTTTTTGTATATTGTATTTCCATTTTTATTTGTCTCAAGATGTATTTTGATTTTCCTTTGGATTTCTTCTCTGACTCGTTGGTTGTAAAAGACATACATTGTTTAAGTTCCATATATTTGTGAATTTCCCAATTACCCCCTTGTTACTGATTTTTAGTTTCCTAACATTGGGAGCAAAAGAAGCTTCATATGATTTTCAATCTTATTAACTTTATTAAGCCTTATTAAGTCTTGTTTTGTGATATAATATATTCACATTAGGTCTTAAAGTATACTTTATAAGTTATTACATATAATTACATTACTATTTTTATTTCTATTGCACTTTTTATTTTTGTCTGTTTTGATGATTTTTGCTTCTAAAAGCAGAAGCACTGTGAAATTACAATTTGACACACTTTGAACATCTCTATGTTGTGGAAGAAAGTCATTCAATTCAAAATCTCAGAGGACTCTACTATCATGAGATATCTGTCTTTCTAACCAAAACAACAGTGTGTGAACATTGAGAACATGCTCAGACTGTACTCAAACTACAGATTTCTATTGTGAATAATAAATTATGTCAAAGGGCAAAAAAATCATGAATAAAAATTATTTATGTCTTCTTATGTCAGATTTGTATGTTAAAAAATGTCTAAATTTATGAGATCCTAGCTCTTGCTTTAAAGATTAAACTAAGAAAACAAACAAAAGGATTTTGATGAAAGCATTTTGGATTGATGTTGAGGAAAAGATAAGACCCCAAAGAGCACAAATTTGCTCTGCTAACTAATGTGGCATGAGGACTGCTCACAAATTTCTTGGGGAGGGCAATTCTTTTTGAAATAATTTTCACCCCCAGACCCCAGAATAAATTAAGAACAAAAATACTGGTTCAGAATGCATGCAAATTTGGGGTGCACATTTGATTATGAATGTGAGCTTAGTTGACTTAAGCAATTCTGCTTTCATATTTCACTAATTAGGTAGGGGACAGTTCTGATTGTGATGAGATTGTCCCACTCCAGCTCAGATTTCCTAGGAGACACATTAATTAAAGCAATTCTCCTTCCTCCTGAACTGAAACTTTACAGAGGCTAAGTGTTCCTCCCCCACCCCCATCCTGTCACATACTTTACA
Organism: Spermophilus citellus; assembly: GCF_964194105.1. Taxonomy (NCBI): domain Eukaryota; kingdom Metazoa; phylum Chordata; class Mammalia; order Rodentia; family Sciuridae; genus Spermophilus; species Spermophilus citellus. The sequence goes on from NC_138186.1 coordinate 163,284,780, forward strand.
CTGTACCTTCCTCTTGAGAAAAAGAGTGACAGCATAAGATATATAAACAAATAAATAAGTAAGAGGCAGAAATAGCATTGCAACCCTGGTAAGTTTGTCTGAACATTTTTAGAATATTTCAAACAGAACAAATACAATCTAAAAGCAATGGCACAGAAAGATGTGACAGGACAGATCTTGTTATAACCACAGGGAGATGAATACCATTAAACCAACACTTTCTAAAGCAAACGTATAAATCTATGCATATGCTTGAGCTAAGTACCCTATGATAAATGGGCAGAAGAACTAAAACTAGATATATATTATTCCTTACATGTCTACTCACTCATCATTCAAAATAAGGTGCTCCAGTATATCCACATGGAGAATACTAACAAATGCTAAAGAAATCTCTACGGCAATTGGTTGAGAGTCTGATGTAGATGACAACATAGGAAATGCCATGTAGGTCCTACAATCAACTCCTGCCGGTGGTGGGAAAAAACATAGAATCGAAATGGGGAAGAAAGAACTGTCCTCTCCTCTCCTTGACTTCCTCTCTTAACTTCCTCCCTGTTCCCACCATTGGCATCACCACCCTTATGGAAATGCATACATACACGTGAGATGTTGGGGTTAGATCAGTAGAGGGATGGCCACCAAGTTGGAGGAGAAGGGACCCTGGGATGATACCAATTTAGACTTGAATCACATTTCCATGGCCTCTTATCTATAATTTCTCAAGTGGTTTCTGACCACACTTTGTTATCTTTAAAACATGGATAATAACATAGACTTCACAGACTTTTGAGCCAATAAGTCCACGGTGTCTACTGTGGCAGCCATTCACTCCCACCAACAACACAGATCAAGAGAGAATGCTTCCAGGACTGGGGAGGTGGCTCAGTGGTAGAGCACTGGCCTTGCATGTGTGAGGCACTGGGTTCGATCCTAAGCACCACTTATAAATAAAGAAATTGTGTCCATAAAATTTAAAAAAATGCTTCCCTTGATCTACAAATCTGATGATTTAGGAATAAGGATGTATATATAATGAACAATAACAACAACAACAAAAACCAGAAACTTCCAAATATACATATTAATCAATCAAAACTGAGCATTTTCAATTAATTTCACAAATATGTATTATCTACTACATGCTAGAAATCATCTCTGTCATTCCTAACCTTATCTAACAAGACTGACATAATAGAGGGCTGACAATTTGCAAGGCTCGTCATTATTTGAATTATTTTGATGTACTTATTAACAGTGTATATTGAATCGATGTCCATTTAGTTTCTCACTTAGAGAGATATAGAAAGGGAGGGTGGGAAGAGAGAGTGAAGGAGAGAGGCCAGCCTGTCTATTTAGGGATCTGGAAGCCAAAGCAGCAACAATTCTTCATCTCTGAGATGCATCCCCAAGTCCCTAAGAGCATATCTGATTATTAAAAATGAACGTGCAGAAGGCTCTGACAGTCATCAGGGAGAGCAGAATTGTTACAGTTCAGATGAGAACCTCCAAAGAAATCTTTCTGATGGAAGTTGCACATAAAAGAAAAAGAAATAAAATAGGTTCTAGGGCCTCACTGCCTACTTTCCAGAAATGAGACTTGTGCAGATCCTACTGAGGACCTCCCTGGCTCTTAGTAATCCCTCTGAAGCCCCGTTACCCTGCCAATCAGGTGGGATCATCACAGTTCTAGAGCTGCCAAGGGACAGTCACCACAAATCCTTCAGAGGGAAGCCCAGGGAGATCCATGGTAGGCTCCTAAGACTCGACGGAGAGGACAGAGTGCTACTCCTCACTATGTTTCTGCAGTGATTTGTGGAGTAAATTCCTTAATTCTCGTAGCCTTGCTTTCTTTTCTTACCTCAATAAAATAAAATTAATGACTCCCATAGACTTGCCTCAGGGAAAGTCCCGGGCCTACCATTGCAGTCTCATAAGGAGGGTTATTAGCTCAGAAGAAGTAAAGACTGATGGGTAGACAAGGTGTCATCATTGACATCCCAGCTGCTGGAGATGGAGGTCCACAGTCAGTCACAGAGGGTCCCAGACCTGTAGGCCTCGAGAAAAGGCACACACATCAGTTCATGAATGTTCTCTAGTAAAACCAGGTAAGGATCCAGGACCCCCACACACAGCAGACAAGAGGGCAGCTGCTCTGACCGGGACTGTGGGGGTTCCTCTGACTGGAGAGAATGGGGGTCAGAATGGGGGGTTCTCTTGGCATGCCTTAAACAAGGACTGACCAGAGACACTGTACCCAGGGAGAACAATGATTCCAGGGAAGTCCTGACAGCGGGTCCCAGGGGTTTCTTATCACATCCTAACCAATTTCCCCAGCCCTGCTGCTGACCAGCACCAGTGAGCCACACTTGGTCTCTGTCCCTGGGTTGATCTCTCACTGGAATTGTCTTTTGGCTCCAATTTGAAATCACACTGATGCCTAGAAAGAGGTGATTACTTGTCAGAAAGCCACACGGGGATTGCTACCAACCTGAATACTTCTTTTTCTAAACCCAGGGACCTGTGTTTGGGTTTGGGTCTTTACATAAAGAGTGACAGAGAGTAGAGATTTACAAATGGACCTGATGCTGCAGAATTTGAAATTATGTAGACAAGGCTTTTCAGAAACCTTTTTGAAAGTCTAGTATATCCAACAGTCTAAATACCCTAGGTTGCATTTATTTCTAAAGATCTTTGAGAAAAGTGTGGGGCCTGTTAACTGTCTTGTCTCCTTCCTTAGCTCATGATTCAGTAAGGCTGAAATAACCCCCTTAGATGATTGTCACAAAACAGGCCTGTCTTTGCCTTAATTTCTACAATGGGAGGGTCTAGGAATGGAGGGATAATAACTTAGATCCTATAGCACACCTGTGTGAAGTAAGTTCCCAAAATAAAGATGTACTCGTTTTTGTATTAGGAAGATTGTGATTGCTTAGGTTGGTGAATTTTCTACCAAGGTCTATTTTAAAAAATTGATAAAGAAAAGAATAAGTGTACAAAATAATTTGGGGCCTACCAAAGATTTTAGTGAACTGTGAGGGGAACTAAGTTATTTCATAAAGCAAGATGTAAAACCCCATGGTGGATTTTTTGAACTGGCCAAAAAACATAAAATAAAGAGCAGGAGTCAACGGTCATTTCTCAACCTCAAAATTAACAGTCACTGCCTTAAGAATCTGATTGTAGTCAATCCTCTGATGTTAATTTCCTTCAGTATATTTATTAACAACCCAAGAGTGTAAAATGTGCTGATAAAATATAATTTGCATAGTTTGTCAAAGCTAGGAGAAATTGTGAGGAGGGTAGAAATAAGTCACAAATGTGACATAAAACTTTGCTAAGGAGAGAGGAATGCTACTCTGGGACTCAATTTCAATAATTATCCCCAAATCCCTTAAAGTGAATATGAGTTGTTGTGTAGGTGTTATTATATGTAGGAAAACCACGGTCCACCTTGGTTCCAAGGGCTAAGTTTTAGCTAGGCCAATTTGTATAATACACAGCAGAACTCAGAATTAGCCTGAAAAGGATGACTCATGTAATCATAGAAATAGATGTGCTGTCCTGGGGGGGGGGGGGACTGAGCACATCATAAACTCAACACAAAATACCTGACTCCAAACTGGAGACACTGTGCGTTGCACCTGGAAAGACTCTTCCCAGGTAGAGCTGTTCAGAGGTGCTGTCTTCCTGGGCTGTGCCTGCAAAATGTTTGCATTGGCTCCAGCCCCTCAGTCAGCAATCAATGGAAAACTCCTGTCCATTAAAAAAACAGCCATCAACAGAAGGGACAAAGGGGCACAAGTTGACCAAGGCAGCATTTCCCCATGTGTTTATCTTATCGTTCCTCTGCTTACACCTTCTGGTGATTCATATGAGCTCTCAAACAGGACCAAGTTCAAGTTCTCTGCTTTCCTACCGGCCACATATTAATTCCTATAAAATTGAGTTTTAGATCCTCTGACTTTCCAATTAACAAGACTGGGTCGTGGTTTTGGCTTTAGAAAAGAGGAAAAAGAAACAATAGATAGATACATAGAGCTGGTCATTTTGCCCCCACATTTGTAGTAAAAAGACCATCGGGGGAAAAACACATAAACCAGTGAATTTCTTTCCAATTTGAATATAGAAATAAGGCCTGAGTAATTGGCTATTTCTGAGAACACACAGTTCTTCCGTGCATCTTCCGATAGGTTGAAACCCCAAACAATACATCACTACTGATGGAAATATCAAAATAGCACTTAAAGTACTTCAACCACCAGAACCATACATTCCACATTCTCCACAACCACGTATTCCTGTGTTTTTATTTAAGAAAAACAAAACTCTCCACTTGGGAAAATTATTTCAAACTAGAATAGTTCATTTTCTAAAAATATGTTTAAGTCTCAAAACAAATACTTAAAGGGAAGAGAATTTTAATTGCAAAACAAGTCAGCACTTTCCTATCAGATTAAAAAATAGGCTCTTCAGTGTTCCCTCTCAAGCCGTACCACACTTAGCCAATCTTTTGCTAATTCTGTAAAGGGCCTTCCACGGACCCTCAAAGATTCATGGAGAGGAGCCCAGAGGGCGGTGCCGTGTCTCTCAACTCCTAGAAGAGTCAAAACTCTACAAGGGTCAGAGTGTGTTCGTGAGTAAGTATGGACTGAGTACCTGTCTGATGAGTTACCATGCCTCAGAACAGAAGTTCATGGCAACAGCCAAAGATAACCCGAGGACGTGTGTCGTGGTCAGAAATGAAGAGAAGGAGGCGGAGAAGTTACCAGACAGAGCAGCACAAACAACAACAGTCAGGGCCAGTATAGGTGCAAAGCCAGAGTCCTGGAGGTACCCAAGGCATTGGTCCAAGGCTCCCACACAAAATGTGGCAGATGCAGGATTCAAATCTATATTGGTCAACCCCCAAAGGAATGTTTGCATATGACAAGTTAAGATGCTCTGTGCTGTGGAAGGCTGAGGCCTTTTTAAAAAAAAAATATATATTTCTTAGTTGTACACAACACTTTTAGTTTATTTATTTTTATGTGACACTGAGGATTGAACCCAGGGCCTCGCATGTGCTAAGCAAGTGCTCTACCGCTGAGCTACAGCCCCAGCCCTGAGGCCCTTTTTTGTATGAGAACTTGCTCCGGATATGGAGTTATAATAGCTGTGCTGCTCCTGTTGCAAAGAAAGGGACCAGATGGTTGAAAGTCAACAGCCATCACCTGGTGACTTTCCACTGTTGAGCATAGTACCATAGTAAGTTCTGGGCAGAAACAGAAAAACTAAGAGAAAACTCATCCTCAAGAACAGCGTGCTGTACACAGTTGTGCCCAGTAAATATTTGTTGAATTAATGCATAAATGGATAGGTGAATGCCCAAGTAAATACGGTAAGTCTTAGACTATCAACGCATCTATGGACGGGATCACTAGCATCACTGTTAAAGATGCAAGCTCTGGTCTCCTTACTAGAGGGTCTCTTCTATTTCTTTCTCTCTCTCTCTCTCTCTCTCTCTCACACACACACACACACACACACACACACACACACACACACGAGCAAGGTGCTCATCAGTTCCCTTAGACCACAAGTCCTACCCCAGACTTGGCAAACTGCCTTTTCTGCCCAACCCACAGGATTGAGAATCTGAAGTGAAGTGGAAAATCAGGGCTGAAATCAAGCCATATTTGGGCACAAACCTTGAGAGATGAAAGAGGAGAGGAAGCGCGAGTGCAATTAGAGGGTATTAAATAGGAAGCGTTAGTTATCAGAGGGGAGCTGAGGAGCAGGCTGCAACCTGTCAGCCCAAGTGTGCAGATCCCAGGTGTTCAGCACCTCCCACCCTCCTCGCCACCCCCCCCCTCTCTCTGCTAGATTTAATGAGCCTGAGGAGACACCTCCAGATCTTTTCGATGTGTTTGGGTGGGATCACTTGCGACTTTCCACTCTGCCAGGCTTGCTGCTGCTCAGCAGTGTTGTGCAGGAGATCAGGGACACTCAGATCCATCCCCTCCACTTCCAGGGTTCTTCTGTGTGCACATTTCCCTGCACAATGACCACAACCCAGGGAGCTGGAGGATGAGGCCTCCTCATTCAGGGCAAGTAGGATGTTCCAGGGGGTCCACTGAAGGAGTTCTAGGCTGTGGAGGCAAGTGTCGTATTTAACCTTGGCAGTCCCTCGTCAAAGATCCGCCAGCCGGAGGAGGGTCAGAAGAAATGGAGAGAGAAAGGGGAATCAGAAATTCCTCCTGGTGCAGGCTCTCGGTGAGAGAGGAGTGAGTGTGCTTTGCACAGAATGGGATCTGGAGGAAGGGCTTCTTATAATTCTGCGGCCCAGTGCTGACAGCCCTTGGCATATTCTCAGCACGAGGTACATTAACAAATAAGGAAAAGCACCCCCTGGGCCTCTAATAACATTTATTTCATGCATCATTTCCTCAGAGGAATAGTAGGCTGAGTGTTTTTTATTCCTGGTGTGTCCCGTCTCAGAAATAATGGCCATGCTCACCTGTTTACTTCTGCGTGTTTTACAACCCTCCTTAAGCTTTGTTTGTCTTCCTACAGCTCTTCTTTTTCTTTCTATGTGCCCTGCACCTTGCAGGTCTAAGTCAAAGGGATACAACTGCTAATATACAAGGTGGAATATCAGAGTCTGTGGCGTCTTGGGCAAGACATTGCAAATCTTTTATGGAAGGAGGCAGAGTAAGAATCCAGAATAAATAAACCGAATGGCCTAGGCAGTGTAAACTGAGATCAGGATAAATAAGCGAAAACTGGAATGATTCCCAAGCTTCTTCAAGCCTATCAATTCTTGACACAGGCCAGGCCCCAGGGCTCCTATGTTGAGCAGGGCTAGCCAGCCTGTGCTACCACAGTTGGCTGCATAGATCACCGGCCATTCAGACCTACTTCCTGGGCCTGTGACGAGGTCTTGTACTCCCAAGGCCCATGTCTGGTGATTAAGGAGCAGCTCCAGGTTTGCAGGGCCTGCCCGCCTCTTGCCCACCAGACCCACCAGCACCATGATCCCTACAAATCCCAGCAAGGCTGTGGCTGGAAAGAAAATGAAGGGGTTGACCTTTCTGCACAATCTCAATGACCCTCTTCTTCCAGCCCATGATCATACAAGCCCCCACCAAGCTCTCTGCCAGAGTGGACCCTATTGACCCCCAACAACAGACGTCACCAGCTCCAAACAGAACCCCCTCAAGGGAAATGACAAAGTCGGGTGCAACCCACACTCCAGCCTGCAAAGCGATGAGCTCTCATAACAACAGAGAAAAATGGATGGAATAAAAATGTTCAACAAAAACCAGAATGCGGAACTGTGCCGACATGACAGCTATAACCACACAGAAGGTTGTTCATTGGGGTAAAAGAACATAGAACATGAAAGAATGAAAACGGCCATTTATTTCTGTGGTGAATCCGGGGTGAGATTTTTCTTTCATTTCAATTTTCATTAACATAGAATGTTATTTGTGCAACATGGAAAAACAAATGAGGTGTCCGGTCACGCCAGGCTGCATATTAAAGTGACCAGGGCTGTAAGCTGAACCTGAACTGAAATTTCCTCAAACCCACAGTAATGACCTCTTAAGCACACCACCAGGCCTACAGCTGTGCCTGCAGATGTAACTGAATTCAGACCCTCTCCTTCTCTCACAGTCTCTCACCTTGTCCCCAAATTTGTACCAGAACACTTTGTTGTTCCCTGCAGCCTTTTCAAGCCACCCAGGCAAAGGTCAAACCTTGGGCAAGTGACCGTGTAGTCATCAAGCCACATCTTCATCATTTATTAATCGCCCTGGCTTACTTAACAGCAGATTAAGTTCCATACTGGCAGTTTCCCATCATTCCAGGAGTCCTTGACTATCTTACCAGGTGCTCAGAAGGCTCTGGGTACTGCAGGAGACCTGAGAACTAGAAGGAAATGAGTCTCTGCCCTTGGTGATATCCATCCACTAAGGGGCAGCTTATTGCTGGGAGTGGGGATGGAGAGGCAGATTTAGAAGAATCGAGGAGGTGAGCTGAGATGACAAGACACAGGTCCTTTCCCATATTGGGTCTCTGTACGCTGAGTCACTTCCGTAATGTAGGAGTCATTCCTTTATGTCATCATTTTTAAGAGGTCTCCAGAACCGTGCTGTGAATCATTCACTGGGCTCCTATTGTGTGGCCAGAAGGGAGAAGGGGGAGGAGAGTAGATGGCAGTATAATATTTATGAAAGGATTTAAAAAAAAATAAGTAAAACAGAAAGTGAGTAATTAGGTTGAGAGAGATTTTGTATAAAGACAGCCCTGGAAAGATTTACAGTCGTAATCTCTGATTTTTCTCGCCACCGAGGCCACCTTTAAGCACATTGTTACAGATTTTTGTCTGCAAACCACACAACATTGACTGCTCGCTGATGAATGGGCTTTGTCGTCGGTGTTCACCGGCAACATACAGGGTGGCCAGAGTTCTTCATCTTGTTGTGAACTAACTTAAATTAGCATAACTGATTTTTAAAGATTCCCACCGCCAAAGATGGGGTCTTTGTATTTTGTCCTCACAGCCTGGCTGCAGGCTCCCGCTAAGCTTTGAAAAGTGTTGGAAATAGTGCAAGAGTCCAATCACTACCCAAGTCCCCGGGGGTGCAGGGACACTAGGACAGACATGCTGGGATGCTCCTAGCAGAGACTCTAGCAGCCACGAATACCTGAAGGCATCGAAGGCAGCCTCAGGCCACGCCACGCTGGTCTTGAAGGAGGTCATTTTGCTCAGAGGAAGATACTTATGGGTCCCCAGAAAGTCTCACAGTCCCTGTGGGTGTTGGCAGACATGCGGGGGGGGGGGGGGCTGAGAAGGTCTACCTGGTGAGAGGTTGAGGACCTACCTCTGTGTGGCTGAGCTTCATTTTTAAATTACCCCCACGTCTACCCTTCGTGCCTTTCCTACTGTCACTTTAGCCATTCACATTTTAAAGGATGGTGTTTTGATTTTAAAGAAAAGGTGACTTAGCATTTCTCTGGGGATTTAATATAAGATTGCCATTGCTACTTTCTCAATTTGGACCCTCTCTCTTCCTACCCTGGATTTGATCGTTCCCTGTGCACTAGGATGAGAAGAAAATAAAAATGTTTCCTGTCTTCAACTCCCAATAGCCTCACAGACTGGACCGTGGACTCCAGTGGAAGTTAGAATTTGGCGTGGAAAAGAATGGAGACAGCTCCTTACAGGACAACACCACAGTCCATAGTCTTCAGCCAGCATGGTGAGGAAAGGAAGAGCTCTGCAGAGGACAGGGACAGAGAAGTATGGAGGGGGACAGGCTTCTCCAGGAAAAGCCTGGGTGTGCAGGCTTTTAGGACAGGAACTGGGGTTTCGTCTGCATTGCGTCACTGCCCCAGGAGCCAGTGCCCAGGAGAATTCCATGATGTACTGCAGGGGAAGGCCTGCGGTCAAGGACTGACATCCTCTCACTGTGCTCAACCGAGCAACTCCAAAGGGAACTCAGTGGAAACAAGAAGCACAGGGTTTAGAATATGGAAGATCCACTTGCTGGCCCACTGGCAACCAGAGACTTGGCTTAGGAACCGAGTGTTCATGACTCCACATGGCATCAGGGTACCCAGGATGAAACATAGATACTAAGAAAATGTAGAAGAAAAGTTGGATGAGATCAGGAGGTTGAATTCTCATTGCATTTTGGGTGTCCTCACAAAGAAAGAAGAGAAAAATAAATGGAGAAAAGGAGCTGTCCGAGGGTGTGTTAGTTTCCTGTGGCTGCTATAACAAATGACCATAAATTGGATGGCTTAAAAGAAAATAAGAGAAGAAAATAAGAATGTTTCATACCTTGTGTAGCCAACACCACGTCAGGTGGGGACATTCCAGCTCTCTGCAGGCTCCCCAGGCTGTGCTCCTCCTCACCCAGGCCCTGCCACCCCAGCCATGGGTGACCACCATATGCTTTCTATCAGTATTGATTCCATTGATCTTTTCCATCTGTCGTGTGAATGAAATTGTACAGATTGTAGAGCACCTTCAAGCCTGGTTTCTCCCACTTAGCATAATGCTTTGGAGGTCCATCCATGCTGGACGTACGGGTCGTCTGCTCTCTGGCTGGATTGTTGTGGAGCATATAAATGCACCGAGTTTGTTCATCCATTCACCAGCTGATGGGCATTTGAGTGGTTTACGATTTGGGCTATGAATAAAAGCTGCAGTGAACGCGTATTTTAAAGACACATAACTTTAAGTTTCACCATAAACTCTTTTTTTTTTTTCTATTTCAAAATAATCAGGATTCTGAAGCCTCAACCTCTTGGATCCCCTAGGGTATTTCTGAGATGAGACAAATTAGACTATACTACATCACTGAGTTTTCATTTTATCTAAGAGCAAATATTTAAGCCATGTATGGGAGAAAGAAACAACAAACATGAGCTTTTGAGAAGAAGCCTACAAATATTATTTTGGTTATTTTGTTTCCAGCTAACTCTGTCATGTTTTTACAAATTTGATAATATGTGGATATCTGTGATTGATGTGAAATGGTTTTGAAACTATTTTCTTCTGATTTCTGACTGATTTATTCCTTCCAACAAAAGTTTAAGAAGGTCTCTCTCAGTCCTGGAAACTCCCTCCTCCCTGGCTTCATGACTCTTGCTTGGCTGTGCTTAGATGAGGGCTGTGCCTCAGTGCTCCTCATCGGGAGGCAAATGACAGGCCGGGTGTGGGGAAGGAGGCCAGGTGTGGGGAAGGAGGCCGGGTGTGCTGAAGGAGGCCGGGTGTAGAGAACACTGAACAGAATGTGAGAGACAGAAAGGATGAAGGCAGGGCTTTGTGACTCAGGGAAATGAGCCCAAATCAGAGGACATGTAGAAAGCTTTTGTGCCTACTGAGGGCAGTAGGCCTGGGGAAATATAATCAGATACAAGTAAAGAAGAAGCATAAATCTAGTCCAATGGGTTGTCTCTTTTTTATATTAAAAAGGCTACATGAAATCTATTATAGATGCATGGCTACATGCATGAAATATAATTTGAGTCAGCATTAAGTCATAGAAAGGGAATTTGAAAGGGGGTCCTTCTCTCTCCACTTCCTCTTCACCTCTACATGCTCAAGTGGGGCTCCCACCAGCAGTATCTCACAGAAGTGCTCTGACCATGTCCCTAGGGGCCTCCCAACTGTTCAGAATGTGGTCCACTTGACCTTTTCCTCGTTCTTGTTATCTCTACAGGCTTTGATAACCTTGATCATGCTTCCGAGAAGCTTCTCAAAAGCTTCCTCTCTCTCATTTAAAATCATCTAAATTACCCTCCATGACAGGCCAAAAATGTCTCCCTGAAATCTTCACATCCTAATTCCTATAATCTGTAAAAAGCTCTTTATATAAAGAGGACTGGAGGGAGAGATGGAGCAATGTCTCTGAAGATGGATTAACTTAAGGATGGTGAGATGGCAAGATTTTTCTGGGTCACTCAGATGGGCCCCAAATGCACATAAGCAAACTCAAGAGAGAGAGAGAGAGAGAGAGAGAGAGAGAGAGAGAGAGAGAGAGAAGTTGGGGGAATCAGAGACATTTGACAACATACACAGAGGAGAGACCATGTGAGGGCAGAGCTCTGAGAAATTTGAAGATGCTGGCTTGAAGCCTGGACTGGTGCAGCCACCAACCAGTGAATGCCAACAGGACGGGAAGGGGTGAGGAATAGATCTTCCTCTTGGGCCTCCAGAACCAACGTGGCCCTATTGATGCTTGATTTTAGCTCAGTGGTACTTGTTTTAGATGTCGCCTCCAAAACTTTATCAGGGGCTTTATCAGCCAGGCTAAGACAGAAACTATGGTCGCACGATGTGGGAAGTGTAACCAGAGACACCTGCAATAATCCAGACCCAGATGGATGTTAGGGTCAAGGGAGGATGGCACGCAGGTTGTCACAGGTTACTCTCCATGAAAATCAGAAAGAGACACCACTTAGCATGCAGGATGGCTTATCTGTGCAAGTTCTTAGGATCCATGCCTGTGGGGAGAGAGTTGAAAGCAGGATGGGCAGAGGGAGAAACTGAAGTGCCACATCGTCACAGCAAATCTCGGCCACCCCACAGGGAATTCTGAGCATGGACAGCTATCTTCAGTAGGGCCACAGGGGGGCCCAGCTTTTTTTTTTTTTTTTTTTTTTTTGTACCATATTACGGGCAGGCTGCCCCTGGGAAAGGGGCATGAACTTGCACTGAGGACAATTCCTCAGCTGTAGAATTCCCAGTGACTGGAAAAATTAATCCCTTGGGCCCAAAGGTGGACATGTAAGTGGAGAAATCTGAATCAACTTCATGGTTTCTATCAATGTCAATTTCCTGGGGTGGTAGGGCAGATGCAGCATGTATTATACTGTTACAGTCTGTCTCTCTCAGCCTGGGTGAACCAAAAAATAAAAATACATCCCCAGAATTATTAACAAGAAGGTCTGACTTCACATGGGGTTCAGGCTTGAATTCATACTATTTAATTGGTCTGGGAACTCCCAAGCAAAGGAATCGGTACAAAAGCAGTCTCAAACTAGCAATGCCCTGGGGAATCTGGCTTCAGCAAACAGAAGGTCTCCCGGGAAGGGTACCTCTTCAATCCAGGCAGCAAAAGAGCCCAGAGATAAGGCCCCCCAAAGCCTTCGCTCAAGCTGACAGAGACTTGGGAAAGTCATCCTCCACAAGCAAAAACAACAAATAGGAGAATCAGATGCTTGAGCAATCCACATCATCAAGTTATTAAAAATAGACAAAGAAGGATGGATCTTCTGTTACTTAAGAAGACAACAGGAAGAATTTACAAAATTAAAAATATGAGTAAGTCAAGAGAAACTAATACAGGGATCACCATATATGAAAACAACTTTCAAAATATACAGATTAAGTAGGAGTTTGGATACAGGGTATGAGAAAATTTGGAAACTATAAAATGTAATTTATGAAGTAATCCAAAATGAATGAGAAGTTGAAAAATTCGAAAGAGAAATTAAAGGACCTAGGAAAGAAAAGTTCATAATTTATCAAGTAGGAGAGACTACAAGAAAATGAGGAAGGAAAACTGAAAGGGATAATGACAGAGGATTTTTGAGAAATAATGAAACATATTAATCCTGTGATTCATGGAATTAAAATTCCCAAAAGGGAAAAAGTCTCTCTCTCTTTTTTTTTTTTTTTTTTTTTTGTACCCAGGGGGTTCAATCCCTGATACCAAAATCAGGATGAACCACTAAGCCACATCCTCTTCTCAGCCCTTTTTAATTTTTTGTTTGGAGACAGGGTCTATCACTAAGTTGCTGAGGTTGGCCTCAAATTTGTGATCCTCCTGTCTCAGCCTCCCATGTTGCTGGGATTTTAAGCATGTGCCACAGCATCATCCAAGAATAACTATCTTGAGATCACCAAAGCAAAATGTTCCTAAAAACAGCCAGAGGAAGAACACTCTACTTAAAACAGAAAGGTACTTCAAAGAAAAATGATTTCTCAACAGCAACAATGAAGATAAAGACAAAAAAAATCTAAATTTTACATACAAAAAATAACAAACAGCTAAACTATATATTTCTTTTAAAAAAATCAAGTGTGAACATGACCTAGCAATGAAATTTTGGAGCATCTATCCTAGAGCATCATGTGAATGTTCTGTCATGCACAGGATCCCAGACTGTTAACTCACACACCTTCTTCAGAGTGTGAGTGGTTAAACTCGTGCACATCCAGGCCACAGGATGCTGCTGCACAACAAGAAGAAATGCAGCATTGTGACACACAAAAGCCCGGATGACTCTCCAGAGAAACGTGCCGAGTAGAAAAAGGCAACCGTGAAAGATTACATATTTCATGGTTTCATTTATATAATGTTGTTGAAATGAGAAAATCATGGAAACAAAAGGAAAAACAGATTAGTGGCTGGTCTTTAGGGTTTAAGGAGGGAGGGAGAATGGGGCAGGGTTTCTAAAAAAGTATCACAGGAAGAACTCAGGCAGTGGTCCAGTTAAGTATCTTCACCGGGTGTTGCTCAAAGCGATACATGTGATTGGAGAGAGGGAGATGAATGTAGGTGTGAGGAGAAATCTGAATGAATTCTGGTCTGTACCAATGCCCATTTCTGATGCTTGATACTGTACTATACCTGGCAAGATGTTCCCCTTGGGGAAGGCTGAGGGTCGGGGTGAACAGACCCACATTTTTGCAACTTTCTGCAAATCCATAATTGTGTAAAAAACTTAAAAATAGCATTGAAAAAAATCAAAAGTGGACTGAAGTCATGTCTAAAAAGGGAAAAAAAAATTAATTTACCCCCAGGAAAAAATTTATCCTCACTGAAGGAACTCCTAGTGAATATATTTAAAGAAAAATGAAAATTATCTCATAGAACAGAGCAACTCTGAACAAAGAAATTGACATACGTGTAGAATCTTAGTAAAAATTGACTAAAATAAAAACAGTATCTAATTTTGAGTGGTATCAAAAGGTAGACACAAAACACTTTAATAGCATGCAGGATGGAAAGGGTTTATACAAAAGAAAATATGTCAAGGTGCATATGACTCAGGAAAATCTAGAGATACTATTTGAGATCTTCTTAGCTCTGTGATTCATGTTAACATTTAGAGAGTAACCACCAGGAAAAAAAAAAACACAGATCAAAAAAAAAAAAAGACAGAAAAAAAGAAGGAAAGAAAGAATAAAAAGAACAAAATAAGTTGGCAGAAATAAATTCAAGAACTCACAATCATAATAAATATAAATGGAATAAACTCTGTAGCTAAAGATCAGTGATATCACAACAGATTATTATAGAAACAAAACCAAAACCTAGGAAAATAAATTCTAGTTATGTTCTCTTTATAGAAATGTCCACTAAAACATAAAGACACAGGAAGTTGGAAAATAAAAGGAAAAAACCAAGCAAAATAAAACTGGTCCAGTCATATTAATATCAGATAATAAGAAAAAAAAATTTTTTTTGGTCCAGGGATTGAACCCAGGGGTGCTAAACCACTGAGCCACATCCTCAACACCCCCCACCTTTTTAATTTTTTTTTTTGTTTGTTTTAGAGACAGGGTCTCACAAAGTTGCTTAGGGCCTTGCTGAATTGCTGAGGCTGGCTTTGAAGTGGCAACCCTTTTGCCTTAGCCTCTCAAGCCGCTGAGATCACAGGCATGTGCCACCAGGCACGGATCAGACAATAGAAATTTTAAGGTGAAACTTAAAACATTCAGTATTGTTTGTATTTCTGAAAAACTTGAAACAACCTAAATATTCACCACCAAGAGGATAAATAAGTATTGATTATGTACGTGTATATGTGTATGCATATATATACATACACACATATACACAAACACACATATGTCTGTATATGTACATATATAATCAAGATACATACAATGTAGGCAAGCCACCCAGTCTAGGGCATTCTGTCACAGCAGCCCAGCCTTGGGCCATTCATGCCCACCTCCACAGATGAAACCACTAAACCTTATGAAGTAATCTATGAATATATACATAATTTTTTTAATGAAGGAGAAGAGGTATACACCTGACCATGACAGTTTTGTGTCGCATGTTACCTCTAAATGCCAAAGAAACTTCTGTGGAGCCCACTGTGCTTGTGTACTTTGTGCACAGAGCAGTCATTCACATTCACTGAAGATGCCTGACGTGGTGGTGGCTATACAGAAAGCTGGAATGTTTAAGGCAAATGTGAAAGCAAGGATGTAAATCTGATTGTTGTCAAAAGAAACAGAACTTTGGTTCCCAGGGCCAGAAGAAGTGATCTGTCCCTAGTGGGGCAGCCAGGACCTTCTCCCCTGGTCCCACTTGCCACCAGCCCTCCTGTCATTAGAAGCAGGAAGCAGGGCTGTCGTAGGGGCTGGTGGCAGAGCTTGATTGAGCGCATCAAATCTTTCAGGATGATCCCTTTCCTGTAGCTAATTCTGCCTACTCCACCTTAAACGACAACTGTGTCCCACAGTTAGAAGCACAGGGGAGGGTGAATGGAGGAGCTGAGATGAACGATGACATTATCAGTCGATTCAACCATTATTTTCTTTGGCTGTTACTGTCAGACACTTAAGTGGAGAAGGCTCAGAAGGTCTGGCCCCATCCCTTCTCTGTACCCATTCTCTACTCTAGAAAATCGCTATGGAAATTCATATAGTCCTATATGGGAGTTTGTTTAGCAACGTAGATTCTATAAGGGATCCTCCCCAAACCCTGTCTTTAGGGAATTATTAAGGAATTGCTTTATTTAACCGATAGCCTTCTGGACAGAGACACCTCACACTTAACCAGTACAAAGCAGAATTCATTTTGTTCCTTCCTCCCTCCCTCTTTTCTGCTCCTCTCTGGTTTCTGTGAAGGCTCCCACCATAGGCTCTGCCTCAAATCTGGCTGACCTGACCGCCATCCTTCCTGCCCTCCTACCCGCTCCTAATCCAGGGCCAAGGGCCAAACTACTCTCACGCCGTCTCTCCCACCCAATTCCCCCTCCCCTGCTTAATCCCCTAGTCTTTCTTGTGAACTATTACAAAAGCATCTTCAGTTGCTTCTCTGTCCTGGTACCCTCTCCAGTCCTCATGCCATGTGACCAAATACTGTACGATTGAAGAGTGACATCCTGATTACATGTCACCCCTTGTCAAATCCCTCAGTGTCTACCATTACTCACAGGATAAAGTCAGAGACATGAATAGGCCACTACAGTCTGGCCCCACCAATTGCTCCAAATCCTCTCCTAACCGTTCATTGATGACTTCAAATACATGGTCACAGAACCAAGCTGCTTGCAAAGGTACCAGCCTGACCTGGTCTTTGTTCACAGTAGACCTGCTCCTCACCCTCTGGGCTTTCAAGACATGGCTCAGGCCTCCTCCCCTCCAAGATGCTTCCAGGTTTGGAAGCATTTCTGTCCCATAGCATGGAAGGGGATATGCCTGTGGCTTGTGCAGGGCTCTTCCCTGGCCTCTGCCATACTGAATTGAAACAATCTATTTAAATGATTTTCCATAGCATATGCTCCCTTTCACCTTGTCCTATCCAGCAATAGCAGGACTAGGAAGCATAACAGATTTTGAATCCATGTATGTGCAGCACTTTTTGGCCTTTACACACATGCTTTATTTACTTAACGCATTAATCACCTGCTAAGCAGGTTCTTCCATTGGGAGCCTGGGAAGGAATCGGGCAGGAAGGCAAATGGTTCCCAGCTGCCTTCTGCATGCAAGAAGATCCCAATGCCTCTCCCATTTCAGAATCTCAAAGCGAGTTGAGGTGGAGAAGGGAAGAAAACAGTCGAAATGAAAATGGTTAAGTTAATTAATTGCAAGCTCGCTTGTAGGACCAGCACGTTTATTTAATCAGTTGCCTAGTAACCCTGCCTGTGTATGATGTGAATCTGATCAGCGTGCCTCGGGAACAAATGATGGGCCATTCTTTCTCCCAGCCACCCTCGCTCCCAGCCTGCTTTCATGTGCTCTGGGGTTTGGAAAGCCCGAATTCCCCCATGCCCACTATGAGGGAGGTTGTGAGGTGGAAACAAATGCGTGTCTTCTTCCTCTTGTCCTCTCTGTCTCCTTCCACAGACCCCACAGCCGAGGGAAGGTCGGCCTGGACACAGGCTTTCAGCTGATGCATGCTAAGACAAGAAAAATGACCCACATCCTTTGCCTTTACAGAATGGTCTGCACACCAGGCGCTGAGAAGAGACACTTGGCTCTCAAAACGGTTATCATGTATGTACCCACATCAATAAGCAAGAAATGTGTCCACAAAACACTGCAGGCCAGGTCCTCTGCCAGTGGCACAATGCAGAGGGGAAAATTAAGAGGGGGCTTCAGGCTGCTGGTGTTGTGTCGCATGAGCCTTTGCGGTGACCTTAAACAGGGGGCAAGAATAGATGATGAGTTGAATTACGTAAGACCAGCTCAAGATAAACCGTGCAGTTTTGTTTCCTCTTTGAAAAGGAAAGAAAAAAAAAAAAAAACCTCAGCCTGTAACAGGCAACTGAACACTGAGCACCCCTTTGGTGCAGGATTTATTGGAGGATTTGATGACAAGATTTGCTTGTAGATTTCCACCTCCCTTATGTTATTTTCCTAGCTGGTCGTTTCGAACACCCCTCCCCCATCTTTATCCCCAACCATCCTGTTCTGAAGCCAAATAAAAAGGAAACATCAATGAAATAAAGACCCGTGTTTCTGCTTTGACACGCCGTGACCACAGTTTTATACTATTATGAGGTGGGGTGTCTTTTTTTTCCCTTCTTCTCTATTCGTCAGTCTCTGTGGATAAAAGACTCCATCTTCCATAAAGAATTCCCACCAGAAATCTTTATAAACCCTCCATCAGAGAGACATTCAGCCGTCGTGCTGTGCAAAAGCTAATCTAATTAAGACAGGATCTGCTAAATTTAATAGCCTGCTATGAATTTTTACAGACATCTGGTAGCTGGGAGTTGGAACAGCTCTAACATAGAAAATTCACATTGTCCAGATGACCAATATCAGGGTCAAATATTTTCTTTCTTTGGGGAATTGATATTGTCTTGGTATAGATGCTATTTCCAAACTATGATATCCTACAGGTAAATGCTCTGGAAAGAAGATTGAGGATGGAAACTCCTACATCTCAGCTCTCCATCTGCCCAGCAAAAGCGGTGACATTTCCATTGTTTCATGGATGAATTTGACAACACACACAGAGGGCTGGCTTCATGGGTATGCACCCTGAACTGTTGCCCCTTATACTAAAAAGCCTTTGCTCTGCTGTTTTGTCTTAAAATTCTTACTCTTGAACAAGAAGACCTATATTTTTACTTTTATATTGAGTTGTCCAAATTTTGCAGTAGGTTCTGTGTTCACAAAATTCTTTGCATGATGCTTTTGCACTGTAGACACAATTACTACCCCCTCCTACCCTTCAGGGTAGTAGTATAAAATCCAAGCCAGTAGATTTTTGTCTTGATTTTAGTAAGCCAACTTCCTGACCAGTGGTCCTATGTAAGGTTTCCTCTCAGCACCTCCCCAACAAGGTTCATATCCATTTGCCCAAAATAAACACACTAATATAAATGAGTTAAATTTCATATATGCCTATGTGTTTATAGTTGCAAAAAGGATCAATTATACACAAATGGTTATCTCTGAGGCATAACAGATATTAGGACTTATATTATGGAAGGAAAGCTGTTTTTACTTTATTTTGTCTTTCTTGCTTTTTAAAAAAATGATACATATATATTCTGTCTATAAGAAAATAAAACATAAAAACAAAATCTAATTTTTTTTCTTACTTAGGCTCCACTAATCTTTGCTTACACACAAATGTGAGCATACATTCATTCCTACATTTTAATTTGTTTTCTGAAAAGGTAAAACTGAGCAAGTTGGAGCTTCCTCATAAGTCAGCCAGTTGTTCTGCTTCCAAAAGTGAAGCTCACATTCTACGGTCCAGCACCTAATGGGGCTGATGGAGGTTTCCCTCCTTCACCTCATGCCCACAGGCAGAAAGGGTGCCAAGGCTCTGCCAGCAGAGACCCCTCTCCCAACACTTCCTGCTCCGAGAAGGCACGTGCACGCACAGGCAACTTTCTGTAGCACAGGAAATCAAGGAGGAGAAGAGCAACCATTAAAAACCTATGTTCTGACAATATTTTGCTCTCGGCTGCTGAAAAACATAGCCTCTAATAGGCTTTGAAGTGAGAAGCAGAATTCCTATGAAATGAGATTTTTTTTTTCCCCCAAAGTATCTGATGGAGCAGTGCCCCTCTACCAGAGCACAGCATGAATGACCTTGGGCAATGACAAACAATATAACACCCCCTCCCAGTCAGCCTGGATAATTGCCATGTTTAATAATTAAGCATGTGGTCTAAACTTGTGCTCAGCATTTCTGTAGAGTTCTGTGGGGCACCCAGGGGTGACTTGTGGACAAGGGTCAGGCTGCCAAGCCAGTTCTCAAAATGTGAATGGTTAAGAAATTCTTTGCTTCTTTTCATCCAAAGAGTTCCGGTCTCCCATGATAAAGCCCAAGGTATCTCCTGCATGGAAGAGCAAATTCCTCCAGTATTGTTTTAATCCATATCCCTGGGGCAGCTGAGTGTTTAAAACAACAGAAAGAAGGGCCTCTGGTCCTCCTGCAGAGGTGTTGAGTCTGTTTTCTGACTCTTCTGTTTGACCATAAGTGCTACATGGGATACTCGCCTCTTGAGCTGCTCAGTCTTGTGCTGACTCTCGATTCTGGTCTTTGGGGGATCAGACACCATTTGTATGCCTAGGAAAGAGCTGAAAGAGGCAGAGAGGCCCCTTGCATAAAGATGTCCCCCACGACAAGTCAACTGATGCTTGAAGATGAAGGTATTGGTCACCTTCCAAATGTCCCAGTGCAGGGCTAGGACTTTCCCAATTCTGTTTTCCCCCAAACTCCCTCCCAGGTGAGTGGTGCATGTGGTGGTGGCTGCAGGTCAGGACTGAAGCTCTGCTCTCTCACACACACTCTTGTTTGTGTGTCTGGGAGAGACCTGGTGCTGTGTAACTGATTGCAGCTCTGTTTGGCTTAGCACTTGCTTTTTCCTCCCAGTAGTGCCCAGAACACAGAAAGGACAAAATAGATATTTGTTAAATAAATCAAGAGCATGATCGGTATCATTCCCATGTGTACAAAGAGGCCCAAGGTGCTTTTAACTCCAAGCCCATCTGTTCCTGCCTGTCCCTTACTGCTGCCTGTCAGAAAGGAGGCGTTAACTATTTTCTCAGCTTCTTCTAAACAGACACATCTTAGTTGGCTTACGCCTTGGAGGAAGCACAGTGCTAACAAGGAGAGCATGGATGAGGGAGCTGGATGCCTGGGGGAAGACATCCCCGCATACCATTTAGCAGCTGTGCAATGAACGACAAGTTACTTAACTTCTCTGTTTCAATTTTCTCATGTGTAAAATGGAGATAATGCAAGTTTATATAGTATATAATTGTAATAATAGTTATTATTTTGAGGTACTGAGAATGGTGGCAGCAAACAACAAATATTACATAAATGTTTAAGAGTAAGTAAAAATGCCGTCTCCAAGAAAGGGTACTACAAATGAAGTTTCAGCCTAGGAGTGAACTTTACATTCATCCGCAGGTGATACCAGAAACTGTGCTAGGAAATAGTTGAAAGCCACACGAGAATTCAAGTGAAAAGTTGAAAACGGGTGATTGGTGATGTCTGCCATGGGCTCCGAAAAGGGAAATGGCAAGACTGTACCCCTTTTCTACCGTTCCTTGGTATGCATATGAGTTTGCAACGTAACATGTCCCAATGACCCAAGCAAAGGGATGGGAAGACCAGAAACGTTGCAAAACCATTTTTGAGCATATTTGCGAGCCTGGTACTATTCCAAGTGCTGAAATACAAAGATGAAAAAGATGGCCACTACTCGCACAGTGCTTACAGACCAGAAGGAGACATGGGCCTGCAGACAGTAAGCTGAACGACAGGTGCAATGGCAGAGCTGGGAGAGCATTAGGAGGAGTGAGTTCACCAGCTGGAAGGGAGAACAGAGTCTGGGGGAGTCCACTTCCTTCGGCAAAAGACCACGTGCTACCCAAGTTGCCCATGGGTCCTAGACAGCTGTACAAATGGACCAAATCTATGAAACAGGGATTTTCAAACACCAGATAACCACCCACACTGACCTGTGATCTCAAAGAGGAAGAAAGCAAGATGATCCTGTGTCTGCCCTAATCTGCCTAATGCTCCACAGCAGATTCAGGTCAAAGCAGAGGAAGAGACAACTCCGAGCTCAGAGGCCTCTCTGAGTGAAGGCCACGGAGGATGGCTTCAGCACACACCAAGGCAGGTGTGGACTTGGAGGACTGAGGGCCAGAGAGAAGGATGCGCCACAGAGAGAAAGCGGGTGTCGGGATGGGAGAACCCAGCGCCTGGTTGAGTTCTGCTCTGCTCACAAATGGTAAAACATGTTCAAGGCTATCAAAGAGAACATGACCAAAAAGAGAAGATGCACAGAAAGTACACAAACCCAGGTTTTAGCACAAGGCAAAATCTCTGAACTAAAAATGCTCAGGACTAGTTCACAATACACCTTTAATTTACCAGAGGTTAACCTTCAAAAGGGTTGATACTGCACCCCTTCACTTACGGCCTAGCTCCCAACAGCATACCTTGAAGCCCCTCTCTTCCCGCTTTGTTATTAGATATTTACATAGCTGACAGTCCCACAGTACATTCTTGTTGCTTTTCTTTGATCAATCCATTATCTTTTAAATAAATTTAAAAACAGTGAAGGATAGGTCTTATATTCACATACGTATCTACTAGGGGGCAATATCATTCCTTTTGTAGATTCCTATATCTTTCTGATGTTCTTAGTTTTAGCATTGCTTTTCTTCTGTTTATGTTAGGTTTCAATTGTCTTCTTGTTCCAATGTCTATATGTGTAAGTTCAAATAATTGATTTCAGAGATTTTCATTGTTGATTTTGTGCATGTGTATGAAAGAGCAATAAAATTGATACCCCTCCAATGAGTAATTAGGAGAAAATAAAAATTATCAATACCAACTGAAAGAAAATTACTACAACAATTTCTACTGTAACAATTTTGCTGATTTTGTAAAAAAAAAAAAATAAGAGAATGCCATACATAATTTAATGTCAATAAGTTTGATGACCTGGGTGAAATGGCAACAAATTCCAGAAAAACACAAACTACCAAAGCTCATTCAAAAAGAAATAGATAAAGTGGATAGTCCTACATCTATTGAATGAATTGAATTTATTGTTAAAAAACTTCTCACAAAGCAAACTCCAGATCTAAATGACTTCATTGGTGAGTTCTACCGAACATATATCTAACACAGTGTCTTCTGGAAAATAGTCAGGAGGTAAGAACACTTACCAACCCATTTCATGAAGCCCACTGGCTTTTTTTTTTTAATTTATATATGACAGCAGAATTCATTACAACTCTATTACACATATAGAGCACAATTTTTCATATCTCTGGTTGTATATTCACACCAATTCCTGTCTTCATTCCTGTACTTTGGATAATTATCACATTCCACCATCATTAATAACCCCCTGCCCCCTCCTTCCCCTCCAACCCCTCTGCCCTATCTAGAGTTCGTCTATTCCTCCCATGCTCCTGCTCCCTATCCCATTATGAATCAGCCTTCTTATATCAAAGAAAACATCCGGCATTTGGTTTCTTGGGATTGGCTAACTTCACTTAGCATTATCTTCTCTAACTCCATCCATTTACCTGCAAATACTGAGTAATATTCCCATTGTGTATATATGCCATATATTTTTTTTATCCATTCATCTACTGAAGTACACCTAGGTTGGTTCCACAGTTTAGCTATTGTGAATTGTGCTGCTACAAACATTGATGTGGCTGTGTCCAAAAATTGGGAATAGAACCACCATTTGACCCAGCTATCCTTCACCTTGGTCTATACCCGCTGGCTTTCTATCAGAACTAGATGAAGATATTAAAAGAAATCAAAACTCTAGGCAAATATTATAGCAAAAATAATGATAAAAAATTCTTAATGAATTTCTAAAACTTTCAATTCAGCAATAAATGAAAATTCAAATATCAGTTGAGGTTTATTTGAGGTGTTGAAGGTTGATTAACATTTTTAAAAAGTGAACTTCATTTACTACCTCAAGAGACTTCAAAAAGAAGAAAATATATGTTTATTTCAATCTATGTAATAAAAGAATTCAATACAATACAATTCAGTAAGCTAGGAACAGAGAGGAACTTCCCAAATCTGAAAAAAAAAAGAGTATTTTTGAAAATCCTATACCTACAGTCATACTAAATGGTAAAAGGCTGAAGGCTTTCCTCTTGAGGATAGGAACAAGGTGAATTGCACTTACCTCTTATATTCAACATTGTGCTAGAGGACCTAGTCAGTGCAATAAGGCAAGAAAAAGAAATAAAAAGCATCAAATTGGAAAGAAAGAAGTAAAACTGTCTTAACTTGTAGATATGATTGTACGAACTCACAATCTTTTTAAAAAAGTCTAAAAAAAAGTTAAAAGAACAAATAGATGAATTTAGCAAGCTCACAAGATAAAGTGTCAGTATAAAAATTTAATCATATTTCCATATGTAGGCAACACAAAATTGAAAATTGAAATGAAGAAAAATCTAGAGTAAAGTCAAAACCATAAAATACTTATAAATAAACTTAACAAAGCATGAGAAAAGACCTTTGCTTATAAATTACAAAACATGTCTCAGAGACATTTAAAAGATCTAAACAAATACATCATGTTTATGGATCAGAAGGCTCAACAGTATTAAGATGTGAATTCTCCCCAATTGATCTGTAGGCTCAATACGCTCTCAATCAAAATTCTAATGGGCACTTTTGTTGTTGAAACTGACAAGCTGATTCTAAATTATAAATATATAAATGCAAAGAACCTAAACTAACCTCCAAATTTTAAAAAGTAAGAATGAAGTTATAGGTTTTGTGCTACTTTATTTTATAACTTTGTTCAGGACAGTGGATATTGGCATCATTTAGACATATAGATTTATATTACAGAATGAAAGTCCAGCAATAAACTTACAAGAATATGGCTAATAAACTTTGACAAGAGTGAGTATGTAATTCATGCAGGAAAGGATAGTTTTTAATCAACGAAAGGTGCTGAGACAATAATAAACCCAGGTACTAGCCAGCCTTCAAGATAATCCCAGTAATTTTTTTCTTTTTGGTGCTGAGTTCTTTATGTAGATCCCTCCCCTTGAGTTGGAACTGGTCTATGTGACCAGCAGTACATAGCAGAAGAGAGGTGTGTTAGTCAGCTTTTCTTTGTTGTGAACAAAATATCCAAGAAGCAAAACTTAGAGAAGAGGAAAAGTTTATTTTGGCCCAAGTTTCAGAGCTTTAGTCCCTGGCTGCCCATCTCCGTTGCTCTGGGCCTACAGGGAGACAGCGTATTATGGAAGAAGGATGTGATGGAGGAGCACTGCTTGCCTCATGGTGGCCACGGAACTGGGGGGGGGGGGGGGAGACAAAAGAAAGATCAACCCTTCCAGAGCCTGCCCCCAGTGACCCACCTCCTCCAGCCATGCTCCACCTGCCTAGTCACCGCCCAGTGAGTCCATTCAAACTCAGATGGACTTGTTAGGTGACAGCTCTCGCAATCCAATCATTTCCTCCTAACTTTCCTGCAGTGACACAGGAGCTTTTGAGGAATACCTCATATCCAAACCAAAACAAGAGAGAATATGATGACCAGGTAAGAGTGATCCTCAGTTTGGAGATCAGATCGTTTGAAAAGCCTCCTGGCTCACTCAATAAGATCCACAGTCCTTACCTTGGCTTAGTAACATCTTTGATGAATGTCATGCTGAACTCACCTTCTACCTCTCTCCCCACCTTGTTGGCACATTGATTGCTTATTCCTTGAATCTGCCTTGATCTTGAAATCAGCCTGGTTTGCCCCTTGGAGTCAGACCGATCGCATATTGTCACTTGAACAAAGTCTGTCCTGACTACTTGTTTAAAATCACCCAACCCCACAACACTGAAGACTATCCCTTACCTTGCTTCTCTTATAACACATGTTACCAAGTGGCACATAGTGATTATGTCCTGCCACCTCCCCCCGCCCCCCGCCAATGCCCAACACACTTGAAGGTCAACTCTATGAATGTAGTGATTTGTTCTAGTCATAAAAATGCTGAATCCCCAGTGCCTGGAAAAGTGCCTGGCATGTGCTATGTGCTCATTAAATATGTTGAATGAACAAAAATCCCTGTACTTTATCAGACTGGAAAGACAGAGAGCCAAGAAGAGCTAAAATGATACTGAAATTTGAAACAAAAGAAATACAAGAAGAAAAGGAAAATGGTGCAAAAAAATAGGGGATTATCACAAGGCCCTGGGGACTCCTCTGTGGCCCAAGGGCACAGTCTGGGTGAGAAATAAAGAGTCTCTCACAGCTGAGGGCTGAGAACTCATGAGATATCCCATGAGATATCCCAAGGTACAAGGTCTAAAGCTGTCCATGAAGCCTTGACTCTAGATGTGTGGCTCTGCTGAGAAGAACCCAAATAATAATAATAAAAAAAATGTGGCATTAATACACCATGGAATATTACGCAGCACTAAAAAATAACAAAATCATGGAATTTGCAGGGAAATGGATGGCACTAGAGCAGATTATGCTTAGTGAAGCTAGCCAATCCCTAAAAAACAAATACCAAATGTCTTCTTTGATATAATGAGAGCAACTATGAACAGAGCAGGGAGGAAGAGCAGGAAGAAAAGATTAACATTAAACAGAGACATGAGATGGGAGGGAAAGGGAGAGAAAAGGGAAATTGCATGGAAATGAAGGGAGAACCTCATTGCTATACAAAATTACATATAAGAGGTTGTGAGGGGAATGGGAAAATAAACAAGGAGAGAAATGAATTACAGTAGATGGGGTAGAGAGAGAAGATGGGAGGGAAGGGGAGGGGGGATAGTAGGGGATAGGAAAGGTAGCAGAATACAACAATTACTAATAGGGCATTATATAAAATTGTGGATGTGTAACCGACGTGATTCTGCAATCTGCATTTGGGGTAAAATTGGGAGTTCATAACCCACTTCAATCTAATGTATGAAATATGATATGTCAAGAGCTTTGTAATGTTGTGAACAACCAATAAAAAAAAAAAGAAGAACCCAAATAGAAAACAAGGAAAAGAGTCTAGGGACAGCATTGGTACCACCTGTGGGCACACTGATGACACCAAAGCTGACTCATTTGGGGGGTGACCTTGCAGAGCAGTTGAGTCATGTGAAAGAATGAAGTATCTCATCTGAAATGAGAAATTGGGGGCCAACATGTTATATCCTGACAACTGTGCAGTTGTCATTAAAATTGAAATGACATTAAAACCCTGGGTGCCAGAAGCCATCCTCAGTTCTGCTTTCCCCACCACCTTTCTTCCTGAAGCCCCAACTATCCCTCTACTGACTCCCCCTGTAATCTAGAAGGCAGAGGTGCCAAGCAGGTACCTTGGTTGAGGGGGGCAGTTGTCTCCCCATGTCCCTCTCACTGGAGAGCCTGGGGGTTTCCCTTTGGTGAGAGACCACCCAGCTGCAGAGAGCAGAGCTGCCCACCCCCTGATGGTAGGGATGCCTGATGACTGGCTTCAGGCCCCGAGGGATTTCAGTGTGGCTGACCTGTTCACCTCCTTGGTCATCTCAGGTGTGCTTGCTGGGGACCGGCTCCTGTCTGCTGCATGGAGCACAGCAAAGTCCCCGAGCCAGACTGGATCCCTATGACCCACTCTGCCTGGTCCATGAGACAGATGGGCTGCCTCCTGAGTGTCTCCGTCACAGCTGTGTGCTGGTGTCCTGCATGCTGTGATGCACAATGGTATAGAGGAAAAGTGCAGACTGGAGTCAGGAAATCCCCAAGTTCACGGCCCGGACTGACGACTCAGCAGGCCGGTGTGGCCCAGTTGTGTTTCCTTAAAGTGCAAACCATATTAAGATCTTCCTTTGTTGCAGAGCTGGGTCCTTCAAACTTGACATACCCTTCACATGTCACTCAGAGTAACAGGCATGAGTTTATTGAAGGGAGAGGATAAGAGGAAGGGGATATTCTCAAGGGAGGTCCTCTCAGAGAGGAGAGGGCCATGTGCCTCTCCATATTGGGATCCCAGAGAAGTTTCCAGAGAGCCCTGCCCAGGTCCACCTCTTAACTTTTGCTGACAGCAAGATGATATCAGACTTCCAAGTATCCACTGCCATGACAACTCTAGGTCACTGTGGCTCATGCTGACCAGTTCTAATTGGATACCTAACCGTACATTCTTATAAATCTTATTGTTAGGAGAAATTCTTCCTGTCTCCCTGAATTCCAGGATCTGGTCACAAAACTCTCCTGGGCTCCTCCCATCAACATTATCTTGGGCCTGAATTTCTCCTGCAGATATCAGGTCGTTTGCTGAGGAATAGGACCTTTCCTGTCCACTCAGGCCAGGCAGGGCTGTGGGTAAATTGCTTTTTGGCAAAGAAAGCATATGTGGGGGTCAGTCCAGGGGGCCTATTCTCTTACTCTCATGTTCCCACCATCCTTGTCTGTCTGTCCCTCACACCTTGAAGGCTGTGTGTTTACAGTTTGGGAGGCTTTGCAGTGGCTGATCCTTGGCGTCTACTCAGCCAATGGGATACGCTGATTATTGATTTTATTGGCCACATACAAATGCCTATCAGAAGTGATAGGATTGGGCAATTCAGGAAGGAATAAAGTCCCTGGGTCGACTTGCCCCATTGTCACACCCTTCTTCCTCAGTTCCTGCCACCAAGCGTTCATGACAAGCTGGGAGGACTGTCTGCAGAGGTCAGGAGGGCAGTCTCCATGGCTCCCCTGGGCCTCTTCCAGCCCTTAATCTTACCTAAACGAAGTTATTTTCCACCCCCAGCATGCATTGCTTCACAGGCGCCTCGGTGACAATACGCTGCCTCCTGCTCTCAAAATCAGGCACTTTCCCTTTAGATCAAGAAGCTACACACTGAAGACAAAGCAATGCCTCCATGATCCTCCAAATCGGATTTCTGTGGCTTTAAAACCCTCAGTGAGGAAATGCCTGAAAATAACTTCTCAACAGGAACAAGACCAGTGACGGGCCACATCCTCCCCAAATCCCCAGGGATGTTTTCCTCCCCCTTCCTTCTCTCCCCTCTGAAGAAATCTGTGCCTCCCATTTGCAGCTTTCACATCAACTGCAGAAATCTCAGATAAACACACAGGAAAAAGAAAAATCTTTCCAGATATGATGTACTGTAATGTTTACCATTTTAAAAGGATCAGTTCTTAGTCTGCTGCACAGTAAATCACCCATTTGTTTCACTCAAATCACTTCCCATAATAAAGGATTCATGTAAATGCAGCAGGGCTCCGTCATCCCCAGGTGATAGGCTGGCATGGTAGGATTTATCTCCACATCCACCAGTATGAAAAGCTGGTGCTATGCTTTTTACCTACGACCAAAAGAAAAGGAAAAAAAAAAAAAAAAAAAACAGGGAGAAAGTTGCAGTTTCGGCTTGTGAATTCATCAGGAGCTGACTTCATGAAATCTTAATGAGCAGATTCAAGTGAAGGCTGAGGATAACTCACTCAGGCAAACAAAAATGCATTAAGGCAACATTAAACCCAAGAAGAGCCAAACTTACAGCCTAAAAATTTAGTCCTTATAGGTGAAATAAATAGCGCTTTTTTGGTGCATGAATATTTAAACACAGAGGGACAGACAGTCAGACAGCCACAGGGATATGGAACACAAATAACCATAACTCAGATCCCATGATCTAACACTGTACAATGAATCTTTCAGTAATGATGAGTTAATAGCATCAGGTCCAAAGCTGCCCTTGGGTTTGCTCAGAAAAAGGCAGTCAGCAAGGGAAAACTTGACCTAGCTTTATAGTAAGAATCCCTGAAAACAGAATGCATTCCAATATGTGGAGGCGCAGATTCACAACAGGTTGGAGGTGCCGTGTGTGTGTGTGTGTGTGTGTGTGTGTGTGTGTGTGTGTTTCCTACCCAAAGATGCTTCTTCTATGCAAATAAACCTAACCCCACGGGCTTTCTCTGCTGGTATCCGTGGGCGGTGCTCCCTGGACTTTCAAGGGCCTTCCAGGGACCCATCCTTCTGCAGGAATCCACAGGCAGGTTCAGCTGAAGTCTGGGTGTGGTTTCAAAAAAACAACAGCAGAGGGAGCGCAGCATTGTGAGGAGGCCACTCACCCCAGCAGGCTCGAGTCCCACAAACACCTGTGGAGCACTCTCTCCTATGCCAGATGCCCACTTGCTCACCAGGACACTGTGGGGGGAAACATCATTGTCCTTATCTGTCTTCCAGACGAGGGAGCCCAGACTGGTGGATGAGGGCTTGCTCCTACAGAGCCAGGGAGGTGGTGAATCAGGGCCCCAAACCAGGCCACCACCCCCTTCTGGGGAATCTCCTGCGTTCCCTCTCCTCCACACTGCACCATGTCACTCGGGTCCAATTCTGCTGCCCACTTGAAAATCCCTGCCCTGTCTGCATGCAATGGCTCCTTCCTTCAGCATTACCTGCAAGCAGTAAAGGCCCAGCGTGGAGAGGGAGCTGCTGGGCCCTGAGGGATCGACTACAATGCAGGAGGACGCACCAGGTTCCAGTCCTGTGTCCCCTGGGCTGCCACGTGGCCTTTCCCAGGGCTGCTCACGTGCCTGGTGGAAATCCCTGTGCTGCTGGCTAGCCCGGCCTTCTTTTCAAATAAAAGTCCTTCACACTCAGAAGATAGAAGAGAGACACAGAGCTGTAAAGATGTCAGTTGGACTATTTGAACTAATGGTTACTTTATCTTTCTATAAACATTTTATTATTAATTCTGTAAGTGGTTAACATGAAGCCCTTAACTATGCTTTCATTTAGAAGGACTTGGTAAAATCACCCACTTTGTTAGGTGTATAAACTGGGGGAACTGTAATACAAATATAAGCCATCATATTTTGGTCACATGTGGTTAATTTTTCTTAAATAAAACACCGAGGAACCCAATATGGAAATGTCAAAATTGCCTCAGAGTGAAAAACTCAATTTGAATATTTATGTACATGCTTCAAGTTGAGGCAATCCAGCAAACTGTTTAATAAAGACAAAAGGATTCAGCTGTTTGTGCATTTTAATTTGCAAAACAAAGAGCATCACATAAATGTGATTTCGTTATATTATTACACACTTTAATTTATTATTCATGCATCTTATTTTCTATAACCAAAACAACAAGACATGTGTTGCAAAATATCAACATTGCCACAATTTAGACCACTTACAGTAAAAGGTGGGTTAACTGAGCGCAGCCCAAATGTAACAAGGGCAAGTGTGTGTACATATGTACGTGTGTGAAAGAGACGAAGAGGATATTTTTATCAGGAAAAGTAAAAATTACAAGAAACCAGTGAGAATGTGGGGTACAGTTAACTTTCTGAGCCCTGAGCCACTAGCAGCTATTTTTCTGGTTGACGGTGTTTGTGGATGGGTGAGAAGGCATGTTCTGGAAACGAAGGCCTGGCCTCTCCTGCCTCTGCTGCTTGGCTGGCCTCCATGGCTGCCTGCCTCTTCACAGCGGCTAAGAACCCAGCTGTGTGTCTCCAGAGCTCGGTGCCTCCCGCTGAACTGGAAAACCACCCCTAGTGAGAACCGTCACCAGGCGCCAGCTGCCCCCAGACACGTGCGTTCTTTGTGCTTGTTTTTCTTGATACGCACATCATAATGTAAGCCACCATTTTAACCAGTTCTCAGCACACAGCTCAGTGGCATCCAGTGTAATCACATCATTGTGTGACCACCATCCACCTCCAGTACTTTCTTCATCTTGCAAAACTGAAACTCTGTGCCCATTAGTCACCTGACCCCCATTTCCCCCAGGCCTGGCCACCACCATCCTGTCTCTGTCGCTATGATCTTGTCTACTCTGTGTACCTCCCTTGAGTGAAGTCAAGCAGATTTCACATGTGAATGAGCTCAGACAGTGTTTGTCTTACTGTGACTAATTGCCTCAAATTCTACCTATGCTGAATCATGTCAGAATTTCCTCCCTTTTTAAGGCTGAATAATATTCCATTGTAGGTGCCTAGCACATTTTATCTATTCATCTGTCCATGGATATTTGGGTCATGTTTGTTTTGATGGTTTGTACTGTTCTTGGATCTTTTGCTTATTTGTTTCATTTTGATTTACTTTGATGTCTTTAGATGGGATAGATCTTCACCTCTTCAGTCCTCACCCGCTTTTTGATTCCTCCCCCGCATTACCATTCTGCCCACCTGTCCATGCCTTTCAATGAAGATTAGATTAAGCAGATCATATTCTCCTTGCTAAGGCAAGGACAAGGATAATCCATATTAGAAATCAAGGATGAAATCATAGAAGGAGTTTCTACTTAACCTCTAGTTACTTTTAGTAAACATTTAAGAAAAACATGTATTCTTCAAAGTGCTCAAGCCTTTGAGGTTTTAATAGGTGGAGTTGAGGGGATTTCTCCTCTGATTTCTAAATCCTGGATTATTCTATACACGTCAAATGTGGTCAAACTGGCAAGTTGTGTACCGCCCATACCCTGACAGAAACTAAAGTAATTTATTCAACACATTTTTATCAAGTACCTGTAACTTGTAAGGCTTTGGAACAGCTTTGTGGATACAAACGTGATCAAAAACTTTTATGACTTTGGCCTTGTGATGCTCAAAAATTCTAACAGGTCAGATATTAAGTGAATAGTATGTAAAGTAATGTAAAATTGCAACAGGAAAATAGGCCAGGTGAAATCAAAGTGGTGACCAGAGTATGAAGGCCCAGGAGCAAATAGCAGGGGGGCCTGACGTAGTGGGGGTTGGGATGGGCAGTAATGAGCAAGGAGGGAGGGGAATGCAGCACCATATGGAGGGAGATGGTATAGGTATCCCCATTTTCTTCCTTTATATTTATTAATTTAGACATTCAGAGTAAGTCAGTCAATAAATTTTACTTAACATTCACTGTGTTCCTGGCACAGTGTTAGTCACTAACAATGTAATGATAGACGAGATAAACCTGGCCCTTACCTGTATGACACTTACATCCTATCAGAGAAATGCAGTAAAACACCAATAAAGAATTTAAAAAAATAAGTAAAACAAAGAAAATAATGGTAAATGCTGTAGATGCTATAGAGGAACCTACTAGGGCTGAAACAGTGAATCACATTTTGAGGGGAACCACTTTAAGAACCTCCTACAGAGGAACCACTGCCCACTAGGGCAGTCAGGTAAAACTTCTTTGAGAAAGAAACCTCAAAGAGGAATCAGAAAAGATGAAAATGAGCTGATTGTCTAATAAGATGAAAGGAAAAGTATTGTGACCAAAAGGAACAGTACAAGCAAAGTCAAGGATGACTTCAGAAGTGCCGCAGTCCGGCTGGGCGAAATAACTGGGAGATGACAAGCAACATGAAGGCTGAAGCGGGAATTACTTTATTGCGAGTGAACTCAGCGGGAACTGAGCGGGAACTCAAAGTAGCGGGTACCCTAGGTAGCAGGCACCGCCTCTCTGCCGGACTGCAGAGGTACATATACCCAACTAATTACACACAGTTTAACTTAATTAACAGAAACTAGATACAGCAGTCAGTCATTAAGGAATCCTTATCATCTTAATGGCTCCCTGGCTCAGAAACCACTCCTCCTAGCAAACTGCCAGGCGCCATCTTAACTTGGTTTTGGCCCTCTTCACAGAAGGTCACTGGCTGGAGGAGTTTGATTGAAAGGTGAGGTTTGTGACATGGACAGAAGACTTCTAGGTTTTGGCAATGAGTTTCAGGGTTCCTATTAGTTGCATGTGTGTGTGTGTTTCATATAATCAGAAGAGTAACCAGATCTGATCTGCATCTTTGGAAGAATGTTCGTGCTGCTGAGAAGAGTGTGGCTCAGAGATGCCATTTGGGAGCTGCCGAGGGGAGAGAGGCTGTGTCCTGGAGCCTGTGTGTTCATGGCCTGGTTTTCTTGGGCGCCCCTCCCACTAGAATGTAAGCTCCACCAGGGAAGTCCTCGGACTGCTGTGGCTCACCGCTGTGTTCCCAGGGCCCGGCAGTGCCTGGAATGCAGAGACACACTCAACAAATATTTGTTGTTACTGTTCTGTCAGATCCTCAGCTCCCTGGCTAATGCTCTTGAAGTGTTTACTTTAACACACCGAGATAATGACCAGGGTAAATTTACTGAAACAGTATCTGTGGTGGGGGTTCTGATCATTTTCACTTGGCCTGCGAATTCTCACGAATGCGCCTGCAATCTCACTCTACTCTCAAGCAAAGATTTAATATCTGGAAGCAGCAGTAAGATTGCAGATCACTAAGGCTTCATTACCTTTACAAAACAGACTACAGGGCATTTACTTGTGTGCTCTGAAATATTATCATAAAACTAAACCTTACTTGTCAAAACAAACAAGCAAAGTAAATTCCAGGCGGCATTATAGCTTCAATAGCAATCGCATTATTTTTACAAGCTAATTCATAAAGCAGATAATTCATAATGGCACACCCCTTCATAAATGTGAATGTGTGAGGCTCTATAGCATTAATACATCAATGCAGATGTGTAAATAACTATACTGATCCTTCAATAAAAGTGTTTTATTCTCATCACTATGGGGCAAATATGCTGCCTGAATAATTTACTTTTTTCTCCTCCTGAAATAATATTTTGAAAGGTAAAAATTTAGATTCAGAAAAATGAGGAAAACTAAGTTTGATTAGAGTCTGCCAAACTTTAAAACAGGAATATGAATAATAACCCATAATTGTAACAGTAAAAATAATAAAGTGGCTGGTCTGAAAAGCTCACTATTTCACACTCGAGCCAATTAGTCTCCCAACCACTTCCCCGCATTCAGTCATCTTGGCATTGTAAAAATAAAGCATCTGGATGACCAGCTACATTTTTCTTTTCTAATTTAAATGTTTTTACTCAAAGTTATAGCAACGTTTAAAGGAGAGGCAGGGCTTTTAAAAGATACTTACACACAGCATGCTTTGATTTGATTTATCATCACAGTAAAAACACCTCTCTGTCATTTAAACTAATCTCTCTCTCTCTCCCCCCAACTCTGAGTTCCCATTCTATAGAGGGCACAGGACAGGCAAATCTCAGCAATGCTAACATAAAATAACCCTTAATATGCATGTGATCATTTCAGTTCCAAATACCCTTTCATATTCCAAACTGAGTCAATATAGAAAGAGCCAAACTTGTTTGAGATCCAGCTGGAGTCTTCTAGAAAATCATACTTTGTACATACATTACGTGGAAAAGCAAACTCATTGTAAGACAAATGTATATCTATCCTGATTGTTATTAAGACCCACTGGATCATATCCAGTTTCCACTGACCGCAAGTGCCTACCTAAAATCACTCATTGGAATTATAAGGGCTTCTATAATTAAAGATTCCAGTTAAAACTAACAGCAACTTGGTGTCTGAGACTTGATCAAATTGCAGGTTTGCATCCAGTGTGTGTATTGGGCCTTATTTTTCAATCCCTGTGCAGTATTTGCTTCATTTGGAAGGTAAATTGGCATTTCCAACTGAAATGATCATGTGCTTATTAAGAGCGATTTCAAGGTCATGTCTGGTAGGAAGCAATTGACCAGCCTAGCATCATGTACACTGAGGTACAGCCGTCGGGCGTAATTCCTGGAAAGGGAAAAGGTTATTCAATTGAACTGTGGAAAGAAACAACAGGAAGCTTTAAAATAAATGAAACAGGAAAGAATGAACAATGTCCGAGAGCATTCTTGAAATAAGACTCAAGTACAATATGCATTTGTACCTGAAAATACCTTGACTCGAAGGCTTTTGAAATTCTCTGATTGAAATTGCCATATGAGTACAAAGCACCAACATTTTTAGTAATTATTGTCATAAAACATTAGCAGCACAAACATTTGTAATAAGTTTCGTAAGTGTAAATATCACATATCCTGCTAACACTTTGGTAAAATAAATAAACATATACACTGATTATTATTTTTTATTCTTTTGCACCTGGAAAACAAACAGCCAGGTGAGTAAAACCATCAAATGTACCAAGTGGCATTCAATAGTCTAAAATAGGATTCCAAAACAAGGGTTTCCTTTCCCACTGTGATTTCACTTAACACATCTTTTATTCAACAGTCGTATTTTAAGCACTAACTTCAAAGCACTATGTTAGGAACTGCAGTCCAACAGGGTACCTGAAGAAAGCCCTACCTTTCAGGAGCCAGGAGCTCAGTGGAATATCCACAGGTTTTACTAGTTTATCAATAGTGGTTCTAGTAAGAGAAATATCATCACTCAGAGTCTCAACTCAGTATGGGTGTAAACATGAAATGTTTAATTTCTGTGTTTCTTCATATGCAGCCCAAGAGACTTCTGGGGTCCTTTTATGGGGTTGGATTAGGTGTGAGGCTGGTTCTCTGTCTTTTTTCCAAATGTAGAGGCTATTCATCATGACTAACAGTGGAGCAGGTCATTTCAAAAGACCTCTTCATTTAACAGTCTCTAAACCAAAATCTGGCTTCAGTGCATGCTATGATTTAAATATGAGATGACCCATTTAAAAAAACTCATGCTAGCAATGTTGCATGAATGTTCAGAGGTGAATGATTAGATTGTGAGAGCTATAATCCAACCTGTGGCTGAATCTATTTGATGGATTCCTAATGTGAATGGGTTACTGGGCAGTAACTAGGCAGGTGTGGCATAGCTGGAAGAAGTCAGTCACTGGGGGTGTGTCTTTGGGGACTAGATCTTGTAACCCTGGCTTTTCTCTCTCACTCTGCTTCCTGGCTGCCCTGAGCTGAGCATCTTTCCTCCTCCACACCCTTCCGCCATGATATTCTGCCTTAAGTCAGGTCCAGAGCGATGGAGTCGCCTGTCTGGGAGCTGAACCTCTGAAACCATGAGACCAAAATAAGAAATAAGCTTTTTCTCCTCTAAGTGGTTCTTCTCCGGTATTTTGGTCAGTGATGAAAAGGTGACTAACACCATGTACCTTTTGGGTATGTCCCAAGCCCCAGAAGAAAATATGGTAAACAGTACTTACAGGCCATTGAGTAGCTGTCCCTCCCCCTCCCCCCTAGAAAAGTTCCTACCCAACCTCCTGCTCATGACCTTCACAAGTGTTGCTCAAGCTGGGGCAGCTCTCTCTCATCTGAATAGTTATCCAGGGCCTCTCTCAAAATCCAATTCCATTTTTGGTCAGGTTGGAAGTTTTAAGAAGTGAGGGATAATTCAAGGAAGGACGATTGGTCTTATTTCTGCCAGGTGAGTCAGTTATCCTACGAACAGAGGAACTCTGGTTTCAAAGGTTTCTGAATATAATATGGGAGTAGGTGTTGGAGTACAATGCGGCTATGTGGGAAAAAATAACAAAGCGAGGCAGTGCCCTAAAATACAAATGAGGGTTCAGACTGTGCGAACTTCCAGTAGTCCGAGGACTACCGCCATGAGGTTCTCCACCAGTCAGATGACACTGCTGGCTTTTTGCACCAAAATGAGGTGCGGAGAAAATAGAAAAGGCCCTGGTGACACAAGGCTGGGGTTCTGAAGGTCCCAGCAACTGGGGATGTTTATGCTGCGTGGAGAAAGCTAAGAGACAGTTGCAAGTCCAGGTGTCAGCTTCATAAAGAGGAGCCAGGAGGGACGGACAAATGGACAGGCTGAAAGGGTCCGGCGACAGCACAGGAATTTGGCTCGTGTTGGTTCAGAAGTTATCACCTGTTCTTGGGGGAACCCATCAACTAGGTAGAGATGACCTGATTGCTGTCTGGGGGGAGGAGGGCAAGACCCTGGCCCTAGAGAGAACTGTCCAACCCCCTGAGCAACCACTCCCCCCAGTCACAGTCCCACAGGTAAGGAGGGCATTCTGCTCCAAGGCTGGCCCCACTGAGGCAGCCTCTGCCGGTCAGTGCAGAAATTATCATCCCAGAGCAGGAAGAGAAAAAGCTCCGCTTTGGGCAGAGGGTGGGCCCAAGCTCTGTGCTGCAGGAACTTATTCTTCTTTTCCTTAGGAATAGTTTAAAGGCCGATTCTTTGCATTTGTTTGAATTTTGGGGGGAGGAGTATTTTTTAATACCTTTATTTGTTTTTATGTGGTGCTGAGGATCAAACCCAGGGCCTCGTGCTTGCTAGGCGAGCGCGCTACCACTGAGCCACAATACCAGCCCAGGGGAAGTATTTTTAATAATAAAATAAATGCAAAAATAAATCATCAATAATGAAAAAGATAGGCATAAGTACATAAATTATAGAATGGTACTGGCTAAGACTCTGACCTCCAGCTACAGGTGGCTTTTGAGCACATGGAATGTAGCTATTCTGAGTTGAGCAGTGCTATAAGCCTAAAATACACCTGGATTTCAAAGTCTCTGAATTAAAAAAAAAAAGAAAGAAAGAAAGAGAAAGAAAGAAAGAAAGAAAGAAAGAAAGAAAGAAAGAAAGAAAGAAAGAAAGAAAAGAAAAGCAAAGCAAAGCAAGAAAGACATCA
Source organism: Spermophilus citellus (assembly GCF_964194105.1). Classification (NCBI taxonomy): domain Eukaryota; kingdom Metazoa; phylum Chordata; class Mammalia; order Rodentia; family Sciuridae; genus Spermophilus; species Spermophilus citellus. The sequence goes on from NC_138186.1 coordinate 163,322,873, forward strand.
GATTACAAAATATCAACAATCATTTTACATGGTTTATATGTTCAAATGATATGTAGTGTATATTAGACTAAGAATATATACTATTGACATTAATGCCATCTTCTATTTCCTTTTCTAAATGTGCTATGAGAAAAATTTTAAATTAAATATGTGGCTCAGATTTGTGGCTTTCATTGCATTTCCTTTGAGCAGCATCAAAACGGAAGACAAAATAAAATTCCCCTTCATTTTCAGCATTCCTGTTCCAAAAAAGCACTCACAATATTTCATAGATGCACGGAGACTTTCTCTGATACGCATACAAATAAAAGCAAAGATATGTTATACCTATTTCACTGAAGTTGGCTTTGTTTTTAACCTAGCGCTTTGTCTAGGAGAAGGTCCAGTGTTGGCACACGTGTGTCACTGCTGTATGGATGCTGCATGAGCACCCCCAGATGCACTTAGCATTCCCTTATTTGGAGAATTTAAGGGTTATTTTTTTTCCACAGTTTTTCTTTGTATGACATGGCTGTAGTGTATGCCGGGCCAAAGGGAATGAGGACTTTTAATTTTGATAAAGACTACCAAATTGCCATCCAAGAAGTATTCATCAAACTATATTACCACCGAATATGAAAATCATTAATTTGCCACCCCTTTGCCAAGCTTCTAAGGCCAGCTTCCTGGATTAATTATGTATCATTTAAATTTGTTTTTCCTAGTAACTGCTGAAGTTGAGAGGGTTTTTGTTGTTGTTGTTTTCACTAGGATAGAACTACTACAATTGCTAAGCAGTAGACACCTTATCCATTCTCAAATCTTCCATTCAAAACCCAGACATGGTGGCATCTGTGATCCCAGTGACTTGGTAGGCTGAGTTGAGAGGCACCCATGGGTCCAGGAGTTCTAGGGCAGCCTGGCCATATTGCAGACCCCATCTCAAAAAATCAAACCAAATCCAAACAACTGGAACTCTATTTTTTTTTCCTCGAATTTTCTTCATGTCTTCACTTTCAGATGAAACCCCAGAATATCCTTTTGTGTTTCCAATGACTGACAGAAAGTGCAAGTTATCCAATCTCTTTCAGTCACAGGAACAATCTTGTTTCAAGAACTAAAACATCAAGTCCAGACTCATAAGCACAAAATGCTTTCCTTCATTCCATTAAAGCTGGTCTGTCTTCCAGCTCCGCCTCCAGTGCTACAGCATCTTCCCTCCCCTCCTCCCCAGCCCCCTGGAGAAGCTGGTACCTTCCTCCCCATCTCTTTAATACTTGGGATTTTGTTTTCAGTGCTTATAGAAGCTCTCTACATATTCTTGATATTAATTCTTTGTCTGATATATGCATATATATGTATATGAATATACATATACCCACACATATATGCATATTTCAAAGAATTAATATCGAGAATATGTAGAGAGCATACACACACACACACACACACACACATACATACATATATGTATATATAGCAAATATTTTCTCCCAGCCTTTCACTTTTCTTTGACTTTATATCTTTTACTAAATGTAGATTTTGGAATGTTGATTTATCAAGCTGTTCTTAACTTCTGTAGTTTGTGTGCTTAGCAAAGCTTTCTATACTTTGAGATGACAGAAATAGACTCCCATTTTTATTTTTGTTAAACCATTATTGAGATATAACTCACATATGTTACAATTCTCTCAACAAAGCATACAAGTCAATGGTTTTAATATGAGTTAAGCATACCTAACCCCAAAATCTGATATGCTCTAAAATCTGAAGACCCCTGACTTGGTGTGACAGGGCATAGTAAGATTCAGGCACTTCAAAAATTTTGTATAAAAATTACCTTCTGCCTATATGTATATGTCATGTCTGAAACATAAATGAATTTTATATTTAGACTTGGGGCCTATCCCCAAAACATCATATTACATATGTGCAAATATTATAAATTTTTTTTTAATCTGAAATCTGAAATATTTCTGATCCCAAACATTTTGCATAAGGGATATTCAAACTATATAGTCACACAGGGTGCAATCATGGACACAATAAATTTTTAATCACCTTAAAAATAAACCCTTCAGGTATATCCCCAATTCTCCCATGCCTGCTAGTCCTGGACAGCCCCTGCTCTACTTTCTATCTCTATGGATTTGTTTGATGTGGACAATTAATGCAAACAGAACCTTAGGATATAAATGTTTGGCAACTGGCTTCTTCCACTTAGCACGATGTTTTCAGGGTTTACCCAAGTGCAGGGCCTGACGGTCCTTTATCACTCTCTAGGCTGGTTGATGTTTTATTGTGTGGATGGCCACATTCCATCTGGGCAATCAGCAATTAAAGAACATTTGGGTTGTTTCTGGCTTTTTGCTCTTATGAATAATGCTACTATGAAATTTGTTCACAAGTATTTACATGGATAGATACCTGTTAGCAATTTTCTTGCATGTATTTGAGGAATTGCTGGGTCAAATTCTATCTCTAGGTTTAAGAGTTAGGCCTCCCCAGTGTATGTCTTCCAAAGTAACTGCAAATGTAACCTTCCCATAAACAGTGTATGAGGTTTGCAGTTTCTCCATGTTCCCACTAACCCTTCTTATGATTTGGCTTTTGGATTCTGGCTGTCCAAGTGGGTGTGAGGTGATATCTCATTGCAGTTTTTCACTTACCTACCCATGATGAGTAATGGTGTCAAGAATTTTTGTCATGTGCTTATTAATCGTTTATGTATCTTTTTTGGAGAAGAGTCTATTTGAGTCCTTTGCCCATTTTTAATTGTTTTTTATTACTATTGAGTTTTAAGAGTTCTTTATACATTCTAAGCACAGGTCCCTTATTAGATACATGATTTACAAATACTGTCTCCCATTCACTGAGTTGTCTTTTCACTTTCTTATATGGTGTCCTTTGATGCACAAAAGTTTTTAATTTTGATTCAGTTCAGCATATCTGAGGTTTGGACTGGTTTCGTTTGGTTTTGTCACTTGCGTTTTTGGTATCACAGTAAGAAACCATTATTAAATCCAGGGCTATGAAGATTTATGATCTCCTCCAAGAGTTTTTTCATTGTAGCTTTTATGTCTTTGATCCATTTTGAATAAATTTTTGTAAGTTTGTTGAAGTAAAGGTCTAAATTCATTCTCCATACATAAATGCCCATTTGCCCCAGTACCATTTGTTGAAAAGGTTGTCCTGTCTTCATAGAATTGTTTTAGCAGCCTCATAGGAAACAACTAAACATTAAAGTGACACAAGACCCCTATGTTTTTTCATGTTTTATACATTTAAAAAAATTTTACTTAGATTTATGTTGAGTATGATGTAGGGTAGTTCTGCTTTATTATTTTCTAAATAGTTAATTGCTACAGTACCATGGATGAATAATGGCTGTCTCTGGCTTTTACTTTGTCATATATGTTTTTCTCCTACGTGATCCTGTTTAGGAATCCCATTAGGAAAATTTTCTTCCAAGATTTTGTCTTTGCAACATTATGCATGTCAACAGGTAATATGACATATTGGTCTAGGAACTTGGTCCCTTTTCAACAATAAAATTTTTATCTCTTATTTTCTCTCCCCCATTATCTCTATTCTCTTCTCCTAGAAGAGATGGGTATTGGAACTTTGGGATCTAACCCTTAAACCTCAATTTTCATTTCATGCTTTCTAACTCTTTGAGATTTCCCATTATTTTCTGGGAAAAGAGCTTCAATTTAATCTTTACACTAATTTACTGTTCGTTTGTGCTTTTTTCTTCTAATTCCAAATCCTTTACTTGATTTATTTTTATTTTTATTTTTTTACAAGTGAGTGACTGTAATGTCTTCTCACATCTTTCTGAGGACATTAATTCATTATAAAAGTCACGGGCATGCCTCTGCACCATGTCCTGTCCCTGTGCCCATCTCGCTCCTCATTCTTGGCATGGACCCAAGCCAATCATCAGTACCTGCGTATCTTTGCCTAAGGGCTTTCTCTTGCTCTGAAGCCCACATTGCTACCAAAATAGAGGGTGGAAGTAATGAGGAATTATTCTCTGGCAGCAGCCCTGGTGACTATCCCTCAGGCCAGATATCTCTGACTCATTCGTTCCTTCTTGGTTCCCAGTGGGACTGGGGTCCAGTGGCCCCTGTGGCTAATGCTCTTTACTGGCTGTTGTTCCTTCCCTTTATCCCTTTCTCACCTTCCAAATGAACTCGAATTCCTGTCCCAGGGTCTGTTTCTGGGGAGCCACTCTCCCTGAATTCCGTTTCCCTGGGCTGCTTCTTCCTTTCATTGTGTTCTATGCCTCTGCTTTAGTGATTGTAATTCTTGTTTGTCTGTTTATCTCATATTTGAAATTCCCTGCTACTTCATCTGTGAAGATGGGCAAGTTCATCTTAGAGGAAAAGAGGTGTGCGATTGGCATCTCTTTTTTAATCTCTAGGCACCCACTGCCAGGGTTCCTAGTCTGGTTCCAACACCTTTGTTGGAGGCTTGGGGGTGGGGCGCAGAAGAAAATAAATATTAAAAGCAAGAGTTTAATTTCATCAGCACAAATGTGATCTGGTGACGGTGCCCTCTGGATGAGGTATATTCCCACTGTGAGTTTTTAATGCACGGGCACTTTGTAGGGTCCTCTGGGAGTTCCTACTGCAAGCCTCTGCCTGTAATTCCTTTGATGCAGAAAGACAGTTGAAGACTCCAACCCCCAGACCTGGGGCATTCACATAGGTTTTCTTTCTTCAGACCCTTGCTATCTAAGGGTTCTTCCAGGGCAAAGTCCCTTTTAAGCTCCAGGCCAGCCAGCAAATCTAATTGACCCACAGGTAAAAGAATGTACAAAGCAACCAATGAAACAAACAATATAATCAATAATAAATAAAACAAATAAATTAATGCCTTCTTCATGCCCCTTTCTCTTTTTTGGAAAAAGCTGTGCTTCCTCTCAATGAACCCATCTCTCCTCACTCCTACAGGAATCTTTTAAAATCTTTCTACTTCTCAGACATAATTCAAACAGCAACCACTTGGGTTCCCCCCCCCCCCATTTCAAGGGGAACATGACAGACTATTCAAGTGGTTCCATTAGTTAGCTAAAGTCAGAAAGCCAGGGCTTGTGTGTTTGTCCTCCAACTTTGGCCTCTTTATAACCCTCAGATTTCCTCTTAGTGTGATTTTGGGGATGTTGGATAAGAAAGTCTACCTTACCCCAATCTGATGTTATATTTATTGCTCTAGTTCAGATGTTGAATATCCCCCAAAGGTTCATGTATTAAGACCAGGTCCCCAGTAATACTGTTGGAAGTGTCATAGATCTTTAGGAGGAGGGCCCTGTGGGGGGTAATTAGGCCATAGAGGACATGTCCCCAGAGGGGATTATGGAATCCCAGATCCTTCCTTTTTCTCTTTTGCTTCCTGGCCATAAAGTGATCACTTTGCTCTGTTACGTGCTACACACCTTGGCCATCATGGAGCTGTCTGATGTTGAACTAGAACCTCCAAAACTGGAAGCCAAAATTAGCCTTTCCTCTTCATATTTTAATTACCTCAGGTATTTTGCTATAGTGACCAAAATTATTTATTGTAGAATAATGTACAAAATAATATCTTTTTATATTTTCTTATGTAAGTTTCACTGTGTTTTTCACATTAAGGACTAAAATAACTCAATGCATCCTTCATTCCCCTTAAAATCACAATGCCCTAAAGTGCCCTGGTAGTCAACTGCTGTTCTTCCCAGGTTCAGGAAAAGGGCAGATTCCAGGAATGGGTAACTCCCTTTAGAACAAGCACAATTAGAGAAATGCAAATCAAAACTACTCTTAAGATTTCATCTCACTCCAGTCAGAATAGCAGCTATTATGCATACAAACAACAATAAGTGTTGGCGAGATGTGGGGGGAAAAAGTTATACTCTCATACACTGCTGGTGGGACTCAAAGTGGTGCAGCCAGTATGGAAAGCAGTATGGAGATTCCTTGGAAAATTGAGAATGGACCCACCATTTGACCCAGCTATCCCTCTCCTCAGTCTATACCCAAAGGACTTAAAAACAGCATAATACAGGGACACAGCCACATCAATGTTTATAGCAGCACAATTCACAATAGCTAAATTATGGAACCAACCTAGATACCCTTAAATGATGAATGAATTTAAAAATATGGCATATATACACAGTGGAATATTACTCAACAATAAAAGAGAATAAAATCATGGCATTTGCAGGTAAATGGATGGAGTTAGAGAAGATAATGCTAAGTGAAGTTAGCCAATCCCCAAAAAAACAAATGCCGAATGTTTTCTTTGAAATAGGAGGCTGATTCTTAGTGGGATAGAGAGAGGGAGCGTGGGAGGAATAGACGAATTTAGATAGGGAAGAGGGGTTGGAGGGGAAGGGAGGGGGCATGGGGTAATTAATGATGGTGGAATGTGTTGATCATTATTATCCAGAGTACAGGAATAAAGATACGAATTGGTGTGAATATACTATATTGTGTATACAACCAGAGATATGAAAAATTGTGCTCTATATATGTAAGAATAGTAATGCATTCTGCTAACATATATAAATTTTAAAAAAACCTGAATGCAGTACAAAAATAAAGGCAATATTAAAAAAAAAAAAAGAACAAGTAGTTACTGCTCAGCTTTGGCTTCAAAATAGATCTTTACGTGCAAAATGAGTTAATCATCTTGGGAACTGAGTTTGTAAGTAGAGGAGTGGTATCTAGATCCCCACATCTCCCTTTTGCTTATCTAGAGGACACCTGACTCTCTTGGATGAAAGAACTTGATGCCCAGAAGTTTCCTTCTTTGGATGTGGAAAAAGGATGGGAAAGGAAGAAGTGGAGGAAAGGTGAAAGAGCAGTGTCTGGTTTTCTGTGGCTAGAGGGGTTAAACATGGAGCAGTGGGAGATACTCAGAGTTGCATATCACTTCCTGGGCACAGACTTTGACATTAAGTGTCCTTTGACGAGTAGGATATGTAGGAATGGCACCAGCCACACAGTAGCCAAACAGCCTAAGAGAGGAATCTTGTCATAGCAAAGACCTGAGATAGGTTCTCCTGTGTTTCCCATGCAGAATGGAAGGGATCTGGTTCTTTGGGCCAAAGACACTTGCCGTGTTTTTCAGTGTGAAAGCTTCCCTAGGACTTGATGTGCAGACTGAAAACTCTTGGTGTATTTGACACAATACTGTACTTGTATGAAGCTACAAATGGCTTATTCTAAGACATTTGTGTCTTGAGGAATTGCTCCTGGTTTGAAATTCTTTTTCTGGACTTAATGATTCTCTCCAATACTCCTGTCACCCTCCATTCTTAAATTGTACTAAGAGTTCCGAGTAGGAAAAGAGAAGAGATACAGAGATGAGGTGCCAGGGATCTGCCAGTAGGAGCCCTGCCAATTACAAGGCGAGCCCCTGGGGAGGTCCTAGTCTAGGAACTGCAAGGAGTACTTGGCTGTGATTCAGAGGAGAACTGACCAAGCCAAGGTCAAGGGTGCTGTGAGCCTGAGGTTCATGTTGTTTTCCCAGCAGAGATGCCAGCGTGGGAGCTTCTCGTGGCAAGGTCAGTGGGGCCCCGGCTCTCCTGTGAGGACTCCATGCTGTGAGAACAGGTACCACCCGGGCAAGGAGAAGCGAAGAGGAGAGGGACCCGCAGAGCCTACACTCTTACCCGAGAGAAACCAAATGAACTCTGAAGATATCTTTTTCCAGGAACAAAATTGATTCACCTTTCAGGGGCAGTTTTTTCTCCAACCACAGAAGGATGGGGACCCACACAGAAGAGGAAATGAATTATGGAAAGTTAGGGAAACTACGTTTTCTTTGAGATGAAAGCTCATTTCCATGTAACATCAGTCCCACCACATATAATAGAACCACGATAAATACCTTTAGACACTGCATGTCTCTGGCCTGATTTTTTTTCTAAGTTTAAATGCCAGATTTTATTAACAATACTGACGATGAAATGTCCTATATCTTTAGTGACATAAAAGTCAGGGAAATAGGATGTGCTCGGCTTTGCACTTATTCCAACGTCTGCCGCGGTTACAAGACCATGGATAGAAACCTGTGAGTGGAAGGCCCACCACTTCTGCAGACAATCAATTACTTTACTTTACTGCAATTACAGTGGGAGACCAAAGCGTTTATCCTTCTCTTAGCTCCCCTATTTGTTCTTTCTTGGGAGGCATCGGATGGACGGGCACTTTTAGATGCTGCTGTAGATGGTTTCCCTACAGTAAAAGGCTATTAGTGGATTGCAAGACAGCCAAAGTTACAGCAAAGTGCATCTTCCCTGGTACAAAGGACACGGAGTTCTCTAATGGAATGACATTAGGGACACACACTCAGTGCAGGACCCTGAGTGCTCACCAATATCAAAACGAAAGACCCTCAATTAAGCTGGACCTTGACTCTCTGGGTCAGGAAGGGCTGAGGCACCTGCTCAGCCTGCAAGTGAAAGAGCTGTTCAGGCCAAGGAAGAGGTATAGGGAGAAGCTGAAATGACAGAAAGAAGTAATAACAGGTAAACTTGGAATCACAAAAGTAGGTGAAAGAAAAGAACCTGACAGGAATAGAAGAGAAAATACCATTAGGGAAAATAGAGTAGTTAAAAGAACCAGGCAATAAAAGCAACAGAAAATAAAAGGGAAATGTGCTCCCCCTCTCATTTCCCCTCAAGGGACTATGGCTAGGACCTCCGGCCAGAAGGGGACAGAAGCTGGGTTTCACCCAAGAGATGGCCCTTCTTAGCTCCCGTCCCACCCCTGGGCTCCCTGGTTCCTTCATGCAATTAGAATGGCTTGTTTACGACTTCTCGAGAATTGATTCTGTCCTCAGGCCAACTCAACAACCTGTGGAACACCAAGGGCCATATTTCTACTGATTGTTCCCTTGGTCTCTAAAGTTGCGAGATGAACTATTTTGTAAATCCTTAAGCAGCCCACAAGATTCAGTCCTGAGAAAAGCAAGAGAAGGGACCATCCCATCAGGCCTGTGAAAATCCTCAGGGATGCGCTGTCAGTTCAGGACCAACGGTGGTGCTGCCTTTGACATCTGTTCGTTAAATGCAAGGGGACCTTCTGAAGGGCCAGTAACGCTTAAAGACTTTAGCCGACACCAAGTAGAAAAAATACCACATGTACCCTAAAATTGGCAATAGAGTTAAAGAAAGAATGGGTTTTGAAATATTGAACATTGAGTCCAAAATGAGAATTTCAAACTAGGCCTTTTCCCAGAGAGACATAGATGTGCCCTTAGAATGTGCCTCTCCGGCAGCTTTGTAGCAGGTGTGCTGAGAGTCCCGGCTTTGCACACCTCGTCCAGGGAAACTTTGGGATTATCAGGGCCTCCTTCACCTCAAATGCCAACCACTGCTATGTTGCGATTATTATTTTCAGTTTTCAGAAGAAAATGAAATGTAAGGAGAAAAAGAGACACCTCCGTGACCACACGGATAGGATAGGTAGAGCAGTGTTTCAAATCCAGTCTGGCTCTGAAGCCCCAGGACCATAAAACCTGTCCCTTGCAGCAGTGAACAGACACTGGCTCAGTGATTGGCTGACACAGCTGCTATCCTTGACCTTACCCTTGGGGGTAACTAAGATGAGCCCTAAGGACACACCCACATTGGAAATCCAAACCTCTCTGCAAACCTTATGCTGTGCCCGACACTACAATGAAAGAATAAAAAGAAGCACGTATACAGCTTTAGAGTTTTATTTATTTATACCTTTTCTGAATTACAATATACACCCAGAGTTCATATTCACATTTTTTTAGGTACTAACTTGTTTTTGTTTTTTCCAAATCAAAAATGGATCTTCCATTGTAGCCTAGTCACTAAAGCTATTTGTGGACCCTGTTTCTACATGATCCCCAACTGACAAATAGCACTTATACTCTTCTACTGTCTTGTTGGATTATTAATTAAGCCACCCTGTCTGCTTTAGCATGGTTGATTCACAGGTTTTCCCTGGTCTGTATATTTAAAAAGCTTCACCTTTCAGTGTACAAGTAGAAAGTACATGTGCAACCTGGTGTGGTGGTGCCCTCCTGCAATCCCAGACACTCAGGACACTGAGGCAGGAGGATTGCAAGTTTGAGGCCAGCCTCAACAACTTAGCAAGGCCCTAAGCAACTTCATGAGACATTTCTCAAATTTTAAAAGGAAAAAAAAAGGCTCTGAGGATGTAGTTCAGTGGTAAAGCACTCCTGGGTTCAATCCCTGGTATGAAAGAAAGAAAGAAAGAAAGAAAGAAAGAAAGAAAGAAAGAAAGAAAGAAAGAAAGAAAGAAAGAAAGAAAGAAAGAAAGAAAGAAAGAAAGAAAGAAAGAAAGAAAGAAAGAAAGAAAGAAAGAAAGAGAGAGAGGGGGGGGAGAGAAAGAGAGAGAGAGAGAGAGAAAGAAAGAAAGAAAGAAAGAGAAAAAGAAAGAGAGAGAGAGAGAAAGAGAGAGAGAAAGAAAGAAAGAGAGAGAAAGAGAGAGAAAGAAAGAAAGAGAAAGAGAGAGAGAGAGAAAGAGAGAGAGAAAGAGAGAGAGAAAGAGAAAGAAAGAAAGAAAGAAAGAGAGAGAGAGAAAGAAAGAAAGAAAGAGAAAGAAAAAGAAAGAAAGAAAGAAAGAAAGAAAGAAAGAAAGAAAGAAAGAAAGAAAGAAAGAAAAAGAAAGAACATGTGCAAATATTCTTTCTTCTTTTACTTTTGAATATTTACTACTATATCTGGCCAGCAAGTGCTCCACAGGTTTCTGTTGCTATAAGAGGAAGAAAATGTACTATGAGTTGAGTATATACTTTGCACTTGATGGGGGAAAATATTGTCAAAGACAGGGAAAAAAATGCACAGATCCCTTTTGTGGACCTTAGTTTGGAAAACAGGGAGTGTGGAGTCTGGAATTTTCTTAGTTTTTCAGGATTTAAAATTTTGCAAGATGTTAGACTCGTGATTCTTAAAATAAGAACATCTCTGGGTGTTCTACCTGAGAAACATAATCCTGAAGAGAAATAAGGAGATACTATAATGCAATCAAGAAAAATAACAATGATAATAACAACAACTACCTTTTGAGGAGTAAAAGTTAGATCATAGTAACATAATGAATACTCAGATGTTACAGTACCCAGGGTTCTAAGAAGAGAAAGAACCAATAGGATAGATAGATATATATTTGGACAGGTAGATATATAGATAGATGATAGACAGATAGATAAAGTGTAGGTAGATGGATGAGTGATTTAGGGAAATTGGCTCACATAACTATGGAAGCTGAAAAGTCCCACACCAGGCTGTCTACAAATTAAGATTTTGAGATGTAATGTTTTATATTGTAATATGTTACATTACCAATAATGTGACTAAGGAGTCATACATGTGACTACTAATATATACTAGTATATTACACCAATGTGACTAAATAATATAAAATGGCCTGAATACTAAGTAGAGATATACACAGTCTTGCTTCTTTCAAGAAAAACGTGAAAGTTATACTTCATGATTAGGTTAAATTATATTCCTTTATTCTGCTTTATTTTTCATTTGTTTTAATCTGATACTCTCCTAGCCTCTAGAGGACATGCATGTCATAAAGTGGTCAAAAATTGACTCAGGTTTCTCAGGAACTCCCTTGGATTGGAGCTAACAAGGGTCAGTCCTTAGTGAATTTTTCTCTCTGGAAAATGCTTTAGTAAGAGACAAATTTATTTTTAAAAAAGAATTTAATCAATGACATTCAAAAAAAAAAAAAAAAAGGAAGACAGCGTTGCCCATGTTAGATGCATCCCCAAACTTGTGTTGGAGAGATGACATGGATACCTTCCATCTGCGTGGTCAATGGTTCGTCCGCTTGAATTATTTATCTTCAGAAAGAAAAAGGAATTTATGGCCCAGGCACATGCCCCCAGTGTCTGGCTGGTCACCAGCTCCTCCTGGGTTCCGCTCTTTGATCTGTCTCTCCCAGGCTTGGGGAGCAGTCTCTGTCTGAGGAAAGGGGTCAACAGGAACACTTTCAGTAACTTTCTCTCCCCCAGAGACGAAACTGATTATTATAACAAACACTTATAGGCTTTATTAGTGGTTAAAAATAGGAATTATTACTGATCAGTAAATCTCAAACTTATTTTTAATTGTCAGGTAGCATTGCAAAATCAACTGCTTTGTTAGCTTTTCGTTAAATCCTTTCATAAGCACAACTGAAAATACATCAGACAAAAATCTTTAATGTGGATTTCCTGGGACCCCGCGTCTGCTCAGCATTTCCCTTTATTCCAGTTGTACTGGGTCACCTGCTGCTTCAGCAGTGAGTCCCGTATGCCTTTGATCACTACACCGATGGGGCTTTTATAACACTTGATATTTATAATCAGAGAGTTGCATGCAGGTTATTGTTACATATTCAGAATGTGCTTTTCTTTTCAATGAGATTGAGAATTATTCCCCCAGTAACAATAGAAGTGATGGAGGTATTCAGTAGAAAAAAGAGCGGTTCCAATAGGACCACCTTGAATTTAAGTGCCCAGGACAGGACCATGCTTTGCCAAGAATGATGGACATAGGCTGGAATCTACTGAAGAGGAAAATGAAATGAGATCACATGAAATGCAGGCAAACTTTTATCTACTACAGAGAAAGAACCTCCTGGGAAAATATGGGCCTGCTAGGAAATAGTGCAGGGTATCAAAGGTGATTTATGTTTCCTGTAGTCAGTTCTGAACTAATTCCCAGAATGGCATGAAGGGATGCCAATTTGAACAGGAGACAAACTGTGCTCTCTGTCCATTTGAAATCATATCACCTACAAGAGTAATACAAATGGCTGGGATTTTTTTTATAGTCACTTACTTCTAAGGAGGTCCAAGGGCTTCCTCCCCACGATCTCATTTACTAGCACACTGTGAACTCTGTTCTCCCACGTGCAACAGAAGTGCAACTTCCCTGGGTAGAAGAGAGAGAGGAACTTCCTCTATTGCCCTCTCTGTTTAACCATCTCTGTACAAGCTCAGAAGAAAAGATGCTGGCTGGGCCCAAAGGTGTCCTAAAAACATCAGGGTGTCTCAAGCCTGCAGACATCTTCTTAGATCTGGGTTTACTCTGCTACTTTGCATCTCGGTAAATTTGGCCAAGTCGTGGGAACTTTGGGGGCCTCAGTTTCTTTATCAAAGTGGTTACAGTGGCTGGGCATGGTGCACACCTGTAATCCCAGTGACTTGGGAGGCTGAGACAGGAGGATCCCAAGTTTAAGTTCAGCCTCAGCAATTTAGTGAGCCCTGAGGAATTTACTGAGATCCTATCTCAAAATAAAACATAAAAGGGGTTGGGGGATGTAGCTCAGTGGTAAAGAACCTTTGGGTTAAATTACCAGTACCCAAAATATAAAATAAAATGGGTCCATTGACATCCACCTGGAGGGATTGTATGGAATAGAACACAGGTAAGATGACTTACATTACTCAGCACCTGCATGATGTTCAATGAATTGCATTATTTGTTGCTTCGTGTTTAGTTGGCCCTAAGCCCAACATCAGGCCTACTTCTCTTCTCCTATCCCTATCCCACCATTTCCTCTCTTCCAAGCCCACTTTACTGGATGACTTTAGAAAGAGGGTGGAACAGGGGTATGGACATGGAGAAGAGAAGCCCAGGATGGGAATTTTCTTACATTGTCATAAACATGCTCAGGGGCCAGAGTCCCTCCACCCCACCCTCTGCTCTCACATGGGAAAGGCTGTATTCACCCACTAAAGGTCATTCAGCTGCCAATCCCTGCCCATGGTTGTGGGGGAAGTACTGAGATTTCCAGGAGGGGAAAAAGGCAATCCTTAAAAAATCCCTTCTGCTGGGATTGGGGAACATTCATCTTTGAACATTACTGTAGCTCCGTTAACCACATCTCAGACTATGAACTCGGGCATCTCACTTCATTCCAATAAGCAAGGTGCTATCCTAGACCCTTGCAGCTAAGGCCCTGCTCTCCAGAACCTCACAGTACTACGGGGGAAATGGTATTTTGAGGCATTTATAGCATGGAGTGAACAGCCGGCCCCTCGCCCTGCAGGAGTGTTGCGTGTTTTCTCGTCTTCCCTAGTCTACCAGAGCTTGCTGCAGAACTGAGCTGGGGGAGGAGAGGGGTGGTATTTAAAACCCTGTTTTGTCATCCAGCATTTCAAATTGAGATCCAAAGATGGTTTGGAGGAGAGGGACTATTAGCTTTGCAAGAAAATCATGCATAAATCATCATTATTTTGTTTCCCCCCGCCCTGAACTTTTCCTGGGCATTACAGATGAGCTCTCACATGACTGACTAAAGTAGTCTGAACTTATCAACACAGTAGAATTTCATTGTCCCTTTCTAAAGTGGTTTCCACAATTCAAGGAGTCTTTGAATGAAAGTGTATTTCCACACCTATAGATTTACATAGAAAACAGCTATTTTTCATCATAGGTCTCATAGCATGTCTTTTGGTACCAAATACATTCGTTTTCTAGAAGATAAAAATTTAAATCCCGTTGTTTTTGTGTGCCTCTACTCTACGTGGAACACCAGTGTTGCAAATCAGTTTGTAAAAATGGGTCCTAATAGGCACAGCTGTCTCCTGCGTTTGTTCAGGAGCATCCCCAAACCCTGCTAGAAGATTCCATGATAAACTAAACATCAGGGGGCCCATACTCCCTTCCCTGTGCGGATGCCATTCTGCAGGATCTACCCTGACATTTTCTAAACAGACTGCATGAAAGAGATGTCTTGTCTGCTTTGGCTGGTTATCATTCTTGTTTCAGAACGATTTCAGAAAAGACCATAAGCTGGTGACAGAGTGAATTTGTGATCTTATCCAATCATCTGGGCTGTTTGCAAAACTTCAGTAGGTGGCAGCGTTTTGTTGATAAATGTTTTGTTAGCCAAGTGATCTCATTTAGTGCAACTGTTGCAATATTAATAAACTGAACTTATGATGGTGTTTGCCAGGACTGAAAATATTGCCATTCTATCCAGCGGGTGCTCTTATCTGAACTGACAGCAACATTCATTGTATTAGAGAGGGGAGGTGTCTCTGTGTGACTGTGTGAGCGCTACTGCAAAAGGAAGCATGGAAGCGAAGGAAGGGGTTGGCAGGGGAGGCTGGAGGGGAAGAAAGAGAATATAAAAGAATTCAGATATGACGTCGTGGCCATTATCCGGCTGGTTGGGACAAAACCCTGGGTGGGTTCAAACATTCACCCCTTCCTGAATGCCCAGTGTGGTTCACAGTGACCCTGAACCTGACACCTGAGATCCTCAGGCAACTGGCTGAAGGTCTTTGGCTAAGGAAGCAACTCAGCAAGACAGGAGATTGCAAGGGGTTGAATCTCCCTAACACCCATTTCAGGAACCAAGTAAAAAAGCCCCAGGTATGTTCCCAAGCTTCCCAGAGCTGGGCAATGTTCTATTACCTCTCCAAATTAAGTCAATGTTGGTCCAGCCCATCATGACCAGCCGGAAGGACAGGCCCAGTCAGGCCTCTGGAAAGAGGGATCAGCAAGTTCTCTACCTAAATCTTCAGGCTACTTCCCAAGGCTCTTCAAACCTGCCCCAGTTGGTCTCTGTCATCTCACTTTCTTCAGTCCCCTACGAAACGCCTCCTTTAAGGGTTCTGAAGGCCTGGGAAGCAGGGCTGAGAATACTTGCAAAAGTGCCCACTCGTTCTGAGAATCCAAGGAAACTACCCACTCATACTCTATAACTGTGCACAGTCAGCTTGGCCAGCCATGAGGGGGTCCTTGTGGGAACAGAGACACTGAGCCCAGCATATGCTGCTGTTGCCTCCACTCTGCTTAAGACGCACCCCTTATTCTATTACCTTCACATATGAAAAAGATAAACTTTATGAATCAACTCAAGTCTTTCTCAGTGACAAAGTCTTCTCTCATCACCCCAGGTGGAAGGGACATTTTTCTTTGGGGAATGCCCACTGTGATTACTATTATGCCAGGTGCATGGCTTTTGCTGCTCAAGAACAGAATATCAATTTGTCATTTCTTCCACTGGATTTTAATTTTTGAAAGCAAGAGGACCATGGCCTACATGGACCTCTGGGCACTTAATTGGCACAGTGCATTTTTTTTGCATTTATACCACTTACTTTTGTATTATATAAAAATACCCCACATGCAAGGCCCACTTTGCTCTCCAGACTACAAGCTCCTTGCAGGCAAAGGTCTATCCTGGTTATCTTTGTCCACCCCTAGCACCTAGAACAATGGCCTGACAAAAATGACATCCAAATCAATTAGCAATGTGATTGGTGCCTTTATATTAAAATTAACATGCTAGTCAGTCTCATTGCTGCCAAAGAGGAACTCCTTTAATTCTTTTTCTGGAAATTCATTTTTCTAAGGTATCATGATCAAATTCCTCACGGAAGAGAGGCCCATACAGACCATTTTAGCAACCCTAACAGGGAGCCTGAGTCTCTAACAGCTACTATGATGACTAACTGAACAGATCATGTTGACATAAACCTTTATCTCAACACCAATGAGTAATTTTTCTTATTTCTAGTTATAAAATCTTATCAAGGCAAAAAGATAACTATTTACGGGGAGATCATCTCTCCTTCCTTGCCAAGTCTTCCTATTAATATCATTCAAAAGTTTCAAAAAATTCCAGATGAACACATTGTGTTCCCCAAGAGCACCCCAAGTTACTACTTGGCATAAATTTGAACTGAATCCCATTTTCTTCTCCCAGTGTCTACTGCACCATTTGAAATGCTTTACTGATTTATTAGTTAGCTCATCGTGTCAGAGAGAGGGAAATTTTAGAGTGTTCAATATTCCATCAACAGTGAACACTATTAGCAAATAAATATCTTCCAGAACCCACAGGGAGCACAGTGACGTCTATGCTAAGGATTTTATACAGAGTTGGAAAAGATGACGTGGTTTGGAGAAAGGGTTTGGACACAGTGTATGTGGGCAGCCCATAGTTATAAAACAACCATTACTTCTAGCCATTCTCTTAGTGAGAGACAGAAAGGAAAAATGAGGAATGCTGGTGGCATTAAGTTTTCCAAATATGTCCTTCAGATAATTGAGACATCTATTATGACGTACTTCACAAAAGCCTCCCAGAGGTTTGGGGTGGGAAAACAACCATTCTTCATCTTCTGTCCCATAATCTAAGCATTGCATTCTTTGATTTAAAATTGTAATTCAAATGATCACCTTTTCTCCATCTTGCTCTCTCCCCACCAAGCCAACCGATGCCACACGTGTGCATGCACACCACACACACACACATATCTCACTGTCAAACTAGAGGTTCATGATATAGCTGCCAGTAGAGCTGTGCTCTAAAAAAGATGAACCCTGTAACAACAACAACAAAAATACCTCAGTTAATTAGTAAGAGCACTCCCTCCCCAGACTTAGATTCACGACCAGAATCTTGAGACCAAACCATCACAGGTGTTTCAAATGTCTACACCAACCCGCAAAGTCCTACTCATTCCTTCTGCTCAGAATTTCCAAGGCACACTTCTCTGGAAACTTTGCTATCAAGTTGACCTGTCCCTGGATCTTCAGTATGGTCAATCCCACCAGATGGTTGGCTATCACATTCGGGGAACAACCGGTGGCTCCATTCTTTCCTGATTCATCCTACACAAATCCCAAGCTGGTGAAGTAACTAAATGACTTCTACAGACTGAAGAAAAACATCACAGAAAATGTTAATCCCTTTCAGTGATGACATAAATGGGCTACATGACTATAACACCAAATAGGAGTGTTTTTCATTTCTTGTCCCTATAATTGTTTCTCCCTCATATTGTCATCTCCCATGTAGTAGCACCATTATTATTGGGGAATTAAAGTTAATCTATAGTGGATAATAGTCTTCTCTCCTATTTTTCACATGTAACAATAATCACCTTAATGGAAGATATAGAATTCACATTGCTAACCTGACATGAATGGGCACTAGATATGATAGAAGTATGACCTTTAATTCTAGAATGCAATGTTAGAACACAACCCCCGTATAAAGGAGAAGAAGATTTTGAATTCTCAATATAGTACTTTTGATCAGTGATGGATCTTGGCCATCTTGGCTACTGTCATTGTTTAAATCACTTGTTATTAGAGTATTGGCAATCAAATTAAATTAATTGCATATCAGTGTGGCCTGTTTGTCTGACATGAAGTGACATTGCAAAATTCATTGCAAGAACCACTTTTGTTTCACATTTGAGGGTGGTTGCCTGGTTTTCTTGAGTCCAAGAAACCAGCCGAGAGATGTCCAGAAGCAGTGGGAAGGAGATTCAAATCTGGGTACTGTTTCTATTCCAAATTAGATGGCTTTATGTAAATCACTCTCTTCTCTGGGCTTCTGTTGTCTTACAGACATTTGCAGTTCCAGTTTTAACATTCTAAGATGCGATTAACATTTCATGATGCTGCTACAGGAAGACATAAAGATTATGGTTGACCATGGGAGCTCACGGAAATTTTTGGAATCTTTTCCAAAAAGATTCCAATCTTTTCCAAAGTTGGCTTCATATCTTTTTGCAAAGATATGTCGGATCATAGTCCCTACAGGGGCTACTTGAGTTATGCCCACAAAGGGCTCCACTTGAGCAGGTGAGAGTAGGGAGGAACAAAGTAGGATTCTGGAAGATGACTGTTCGTAGAACAGTGCTTCTGCATGTGTGTGTAGCACCAGCTCTGGAGATCATTTTGCAGTGAAGATATCTTGATTTTGATCAACCATCTCTTCCTCACTTTGCACTTCTTCCAAGTTTTCAAGGGTTGTAAGGTATCTGGGGCAGAGTGGAATTGCCACATGATGTTGTTTACATTAACTTTTACTCACTATTTTCATTTCAAATTCATGATTCCCAGTCTCAAGTAGCCCCTGAATACTGCCCTAGAGTCATTATGCATGACTATTCCATTGATTGGCTCTCAATTCCTCTAGAAAATTCTTTCATATCCCCCAAAGCTCTATCACTTCCTCCCTTACCTTCACCCTCATCTGATAACTTTGCTTCCTACACCATTGGAAAATGGAAACCATCAGCTGGGTGGCTTCAGTGAACTGTCACCATCATATCTATCTGTCTATCAGCAGGAGTCCCCATTCACTCTGCTTCCTCTCCTAGGGACTCTTTAAGAGACTCACTGAAGTCTACTTTATCCTCAGCTATAAATATAACATTTGCAGTCTTATCCTTTGGTCCTCTTTCTTTCATCCCCACACAACCCATCAATAAGTCCCATTGGTTTTACCTTCATTTCCAATAGATCCCAACACTTCTCACCTACACAAGGGTGTTTCTCTGGCATTCTCCCATCCCCCACCCAGTTTTGTCTACTTTTTCATAGGCCATTGTCATAGCACACAAATATGCTATGATTCCTACCATCTTATCACTCCCTGGGGAAGAAAAACAATTTGTTTTTTTCCACTCTATTACTTCTTTACTCTCCTTTATAGCAAAATTCCTTGAAGAGCTGTCTATACTTACTATCAGCAATTCCTATTTTCTCATTCTTTCTTAAAAGTATCCTAATTAGGATTTCACCTATACCTATGTATTCCATTCTAAAAATTGCTCTTATTAAGGCCAACAACGGCCTCCACATTGCTAAATCCAAGTATTACTTCTTAGTTTTCCTCTTACTTGATTCATCAGCACCACCTCCTCCTCCTGACATTGTTTCTACTTAGTCTCCATGACATAGGACTCTTGGCTTGTCTATAACCCCACTGTTCATCTATATTTCTTTCACATACATCCAACCATCTCTTCAACTTCTTATTTTTGGTCTGCTCCAGGGTTTAGTCCATGAATTTTTCTTATTCTACATGATCACATTATTTTCATACATACACACACACACACACACACACACACACACACACACACGCCATTCTAGTGAACCCCCAATTATTTTATTACCCACTGAGAGATTTACTTTAAACTCCAGACTCAGGTATTCAACCATTTATTAATATTTGGATATCTGGCAGAATTACAAATTTAGCATGTTCAAAATTAAATTCTTGCTGTCCTACTTAAATCTGTACCATGTCACTAAAGCCTACTTTAGGCTTTCCAGATATTAAGGCAAAAATCAAAGACTGATCCTTGAGAGTGCCTCTCATCAATAAATCCTATTGGTCTTACCTTCAAAATGCATCAAGAATCAAATCACTCCTCACTACCTATACCACTCACACCCTGATCTGAGTTAGCATCGTGTCTCAGCTGAGTGCAAGCACTTCTGGTCAGTAGAGGAAATGAGTGGTAACTCAGATGAGATTATTTCTCTGTTTGAAGTTCAGTGAATTTCTATCTCCCTCAAATTAGAAACTAACACCTTCTTTATGGCCTACAAACAACTGTGGAATCTCCCCCTTCACCATTAATCCATTGGTCTGATCTTCTAGTCTCTCTTGCCCTCTGCTCATTCAGCTCTTAGAACCTGCCAGGCTGGCCTCCTTGCTCCTGGAACTCGGTCAATACACTGCTGCCTTCAACTTTGGTACCAATCATTCCCTTTGCCTGGGATTCGGTTCATGGCTATTCCTATGTATTCTTCACGGATTACTCAACTTTCCATTTCTCATGGCCTCTACAATTATATTTTATCACCCTCCTTTCCTCCCTAGCCCATTTCTGATTTATTTTTTCCATAGACTAGTAACCTTCTAATATACTAAGTACTATCTTATACAGGCATATGCTATTTGCCCTCACTAGAGTATAAACCTTACAGAGAGTTTGAATCTTTGTTTCATTAACTGTCATATCCTCAGAAACTAGAAAATTTCCAGCACATAGTAGGCACTCAATTTTATTGAATGACTGAATCTCTCCTTTATTTTTCCCCAATAATATTTAAGTATTATAGCTTATGACAATCTGCTACAATATAAATTCAGGGGCATCCTGTATGAAGGGACTAATATTCTTTATCTAAGTATTTTATATATAGTTATTATGGTTTTATTTCATTTTGTCGAGTGGGAAAGGCCTTAAATTTGAAGCCAGGCAAGACTGATGTCAAATTCTGGTCATGTCACTTGTCACCTAAAGAGTCTTCAGAAATTTTTTGAGCCAACTATGAAATTGATGTAATGAGGGAGCCTTCTAGTCAAGGTTTTGGAGAAAATGATATGCATCGATTTATATAAAACATGTAGCACAGTGTCAGGTACAGACTAGCTTCTCAATACATGTTGTTTTGAATGTTGGAACTGCATGAATTAATCAGGGGTGCTAAGACTCATGTAAGATTTAGAATTTAACCCCTCCCTCCCCAAGATAGCACTTAGATCCAGAGGAGAAAATCTTACAGGAGAAAATTTCTACTATCAGCAGATCCTAGAAGATTTTCATTGGTGATGGAAGGAAAGACAAAAGAAGAGGGATGGGGTGAGGAGAGCATCCCTGGGCCTCCTCACACTCCATGGGAATCCACTCTCATTAGAACGCTCTGTGTCTCTGTACCTAGTGCCTTAATAGAGTGAGAGACTGACTCAGGAGCCCATCCGTGACTTTGTAACAGAGACAGACTGTCTTTGAAGATTAAAATCCTAACAGCATGTCTCCCACAGAGATAAATGCCGAAAAAGAGAAAAGACAAGCGTGCAGGGGAAGGGTAGGGTGAAAACAGAGAGATGAAACAAAAACTAGAAATCATTTCTGGTGCAATAATTGCTGTATTAATACCTGACTAGCTAACATGCATGCCCCGTGACATACTCAATGAGAAATCTCAAAGACTGTAAATATAATAAAAATGAGAATACTTGACCCTAACAGTTGGCATTCACAGTCAGATAGCAGTTGGCATATAGAGACTCCTATTCCCAGCCCACACATGTGGAGACACACTAGTGCCCAACATCCCCCTGCCTTTAATAAGCCAATAAATATTGATTCTGACCTGGTTGCCACTTGTTCTCCTAACGTCTTCTTTCATTCCAAGGCTTCTTGAAACTATAAAAGCTAATTTCCAGAATCCCAGTCTGACTAGAAGGACTCAGTTTTCAATCAGATCTCCCAGAGGTCTGAAAGCAATCATTATGAATGAGAAAAAGCATTTTGTATTCTTCCCCACTCGCTAGCAGACAGAGGGAGCAGGGCTAGGCACCCACGGAGGCAATGTTGAAATTAAAACACTTGTACCCGCTACTCACCTTGGAGATCACAGAGGATGTGGGGCAGCAATAGCCTGACATCCAGAAGGAGGGTCAGCAGACCCTGAGACGTGCAGCTTTCACACAAAACTTATGATCAGAGCATTAAAAAATGATCCTCATTTCTCCTCGCCAGGCTTCTCTCTCAGGCAACACAGCTCTTTGAGGAACAGGATTTTGAAAACACGTATGATGAGTTTTAGAAAACTGTGTGACTGTAAGAACAAACTTGACCAGCACGTTGAAGCAAACTTTTTATTTCTCAGAGTCTCAGTGACTGCTAAGAATGTAGTGAGGACCTACTATGTGCTCAGCACTATTGGGATAGGCCATCTGGGTGACAGATGAGAATAGTAAGACTTAGTTCCCTAATTCCAAGAGATTTCACTAAAAAGAAAAACAGAGAATCATGTGAACTCAAGTACATCTTGAGGTCATGGACTTCTTAGGGATGCTGATAATCATCATGGAGGCCTTACATAGCCCTTTGTTGGAAAAATTCAAATATGCACAAAACTGGACTATCATTTAGAGATTTGTACCTGCATGGACCTCTTGATGTCAACAATGAGGCTTGAGCTCCCAGCCCTGTAACTCCTTTTAGGAAACACATATTGCATGTTTAAAGTGGGATGCTTAAAGTTCTGCCCCATCATCACCGTTTTAATCAATCAGGGAGATTAAGAACGCCTGCACTGGGGAGTGGAAGGGCAGAGCATCAATAACAAGTGTCTCTAATAAATTATGGTCACAAAAGGTCCACATGGATTCACTGGGGAAGGCCTCATGAGTGGATCTGAGTTGGAACTTGACAAATGGACAGGATTTCTATAGGTGTGCCAAGAAATAAGCAAGTGATAGCACCAAATCAGAGTTGAGGAGGAGAACCTCTTGATGGAAGGACAAGGTGATGCCCTGGACTAACGATCCAGGAATCAGTTTCCTCTGGTGATGTTAGGAAAGGGACCTTTTTATAAAGGTGTCCAGAATCAATGAAAGCTCTAAAGACAGGGGCTGGGATGCAAGCAGCCACCAGGGGCATCCCAGCAGCTGGCAGAGTGGACAATGGACAAGCCCTCTGGCTGGGGTGATGAGCGTGTTCTCCCAACAGGCTTTGCATTGAGTGATTGGGACTCGAATCCTGAGTAGACAGCACTGATAGAACGAACTCAGGTGACACGCCTGTCCTGGGTGGAGGGGACAGGGACAGGTAGGCATAAGAAGAGGCACTGAGAATTGCTGTCCTGCATACATCGATCTGTTCCTTTATTTAGCTGGACAGCAGGTGCGAACAGGAAGCAGAGGAGCAGGAATGGATATCAGAAAGCGGAAACCAACAAAGGTATGAATGATCTTGAGCACAAAACCAAACCACCTTCCCTAGACTGTTGCATCAGATGTAAAAATGGGCCCAGTAATAGTAATTAAGTGTTTGGGGGAAATGAAATGAGAAAATTCGTGGAAACCTTTCAATTTGGTGCCTGGTGTATGTTCAAAAATGTCTATCATCAGTGCTACTACAGTATTGTTGCAATTATCTAATTTAGCTAGATATGTAGGACAAGACTTGGACACCCAAATGTACTCAACTATAGACTCCAGATGTATCCTATATTTAGTCCTGCATCCCGAAGACACAGAGAGGAAAGAAGAAAGCAAGTGTTGGTCAATCAGTCAACTCTTTATATAAAGAGCTGCATATTCATTTTCTAAAAAAGTAAAATTTAAAAAAAAAAAAGAGAGAGAGAGAGTGGACCTTCATTTCCTTCTGGAAGAAATTACTATTTCTGCCTTCCTGATCCCCCAGCTCCTTTAGCTACTTAGCAGACTAACACCAAAGACTTCTCTCAATCTTACTAATCTTGCAAGGCCTGGAATTTCCTTTTTCTTACTCTTTTCTCATCTCTTCAAATTCCAGGCCAGTGATTTGCCCTCCAGATGGCTCTCCCACGCAGGAGGGGACTCAACTTCACCCTGGTTTACCACAACTACCTCACTCTCCAACGTGCCAATACCCAGCCCAGCATGACTCAGACAAGGTGCACTCCTAGTGAGGCAGACGCTACGTGGATTTGGTTAGGAACTTTAGAGGCTATTTTTCCTGATTCTTCTAAAGGCTTCCGAGCTCCACCCCGTGCATGATACACTCACACATTCCCCCCATGCTTCTCCAGGGCAGGACCTCCATGTTCAAGCAGCAGCATAACCCCAGGCCATGGTTGGAGGGGTGTGATGAAGGCTTTTCCTCAGATACTTTACCTGGCCATCACCATTTCTGATGGATGCAACTCACTCCAGAGAGAAATTTCCAGCATCTTCTTTCCTATATTCCCCCCACTTCCAACACTGGGAGAGCAAGGGTGATCATGAGGATGAGGAATAACACTTGAGAGTGAAATCAAAACTAGGAAGAAGCAGGAGAACCTTACACCACTGCCGTTTCCCTTTTTCTTCTCACACTCATTACAAATAAACAGCCATTCTCCTCACCACATGTCACCCATCAGCCAATTTTATGATTATAAAATATTCACATATTCTCCTTATTCAGTGAAACCCTGCATATGGGCTCAAAGATGCTTTGTTGAAAGTAGGTCCCATCCCACACGTAAGGTGAGGATATCCATCTTATTATTTATGGCTAAAAAGAAACAGAGATTCAAGCCCAGTTGCATGTTAATAATGATTTTTTTTGTCATGTTGATCTGCTTATATACAGCTTTTTTTGAAAACCAGAAAAGATGGACACTATCAAAAACATATGGAACGTCAAGGAAGACATAATCGGCAAACCAGGGGATATTCTCAATTGTACAGGCTGATGATCACTCACAGAGATGTTGATGTCCTTATGTCTATTCATTTATCTGCTTGAATCAAAGGGTTAGTGAAGGGGGAGGTGGGAGGCAGGGGGAAGCCTCGGCATGATTAACAATAGGTGCAAGGCAGGATGAACTAGATTAAACTGCTCCATATGCAAATTATACAAGTCTGATTGCATCAAACCATGCACAGTTTAATGAGTAGAGTAAGATGCCTTTATCTCTGCTTGGATATGTTCCTAAAAGGAAGACTGTTCCCAGATAAAGCACAGTTTAATAAGGAGATTTTTCATTACAGAGTCGATGAGTATTTGCATATCTCCCCTCAGCTCTGGACTTCTCTCTGCTTTGCCCTCTCAGTCTCTTTCCATCTCTCCTGCTTCCTCTCTTTCTGTCGAATTCCCTCCCCTTGCATCTACAAGCCCTGCTCTGATCCACATGGCTATTCTGATTCCTCTCTTTTTTTTTTTTTTTTTTTTTTGTAAATTAAAGTCAGTAAACATTTGCATGTTGTTGGCATATATTTTAGGAATGCATATACTCAGTGCAAATTAAAGAGTCCTACATAGATGAGATTAAAATCTTTAAAATATGATTTGAGCAGTTATTTCTCTCAGAGGATTTTCCATTTGTTTAACATTGCCATGTTTTAAAAATTCTTTAAATGGTAATTTAAATGTGTTTTGGTAATTTACTATTTATATATTTTTTAGTTTTACTTTTTATTTTCATCTTACTGAATTACTGTGTAAGTTTAGAGAACACATTAAAAACACAGCCTTTGGAATCTGAAACCCAGTTCTTTCTCTTACCATCTAATCCTGCACAGTTCACTTAACCTGTCTTCCCATTTTTCTTCGCTACACAATGGTGACAGTAATACCTATTCTTAGAATTATCTAAGGATAAAATTATGTTCAGCAATCAGCACAGAACTTGGCACATTGAGCATGCTCAGTAGGGTCATTATTCTGAATCACATAGTTTCTATAAAAGTCTCAAATCTATTAAATATATAACTACATGTCTGATATGTACTATATAGATGTACAAAATGCACATACATATGTATGTATACATGTATGTGTGCTGTATGTGATATAAATTATATTGACACAGCTGCATTGAACTCTAAGTCACTAGAATTTCCTTTCTGACTTACAAGGGATATTTGGCATTAGATTGGGAAGGTAAAAGTGCATCAGTGACCATGTTGCTTTTAACTCTGGGAAGCACAGGACAGAGCTCAGCACAGAACATGCAACTCCTATGTTGTCTCCTGTGTTTTGCCTCAGTGGGTCCGAGTGTGGCTGCCTTCCAGCTCACTCAGGTCCTAGACCACATGTGTGTTTAGTTCCATAGTGAGGCCACTCTATCATTGAAGGCATAGAGGCAGTAAGAGACCATCTCAGGTCCAGGCTAGCCCTACTTCATGTTCACAGACATCATCCCTTCTTGAGTACATGGACCTGGACTTCCAACTCCTACACCATATGAACCAACAGTCTCATATAGACCATGCAGGATGCTTCCAACATTGTACGTAAGATCAAACCCTTATTCTATTCTTATACTTGTGTCCCTTTGAAACTTAACTACTGCCTTGGAATAGAAGCTGTCACTCTCGAATTGGCTAATACTATGAAAAGCAATATGTTACAGATTACCAAGCCCTTTATAGACGTTGCTTCTGTATTCCTCTAAGACTGAAAGCTCACAAAGGAAAAAAAAAGAGGTCTGCTTTGTTTGCATTTCCTATTCCTAACATTGAGCCTAGCTACTAAGTTTTTGATATGAAAACATCGTACATTACAATTGATATTTTAGAAAGATTACAGTGGTCAAATTTTGTAGGGGGGGTAGGTTAGGTCAAATTGACAATGAACTACATATTTTAAATATAAAATTTTATACATTTTTCATACACATACAACCATGAAATCATCATCACCATCAGAACAGTGAACGTATCCATTATACCCAGAGTCCCTCATGCCCCTTGGAAATCCCCTCCTTCTCTCTTCTTTCCCTGTGTTCTCCAGAAACCACTGATCTGCTTTCTGTGCCTATAGATTCACACCTTATTTCTAGAGCTTCATATAGATGAAGTAATAAAACTATGTACAGTTTTGGAGGGGGGGATTCTGGAATTTTTTTACTGTACATGTTTATTTTGACATTCATCTCTATTATTGTGTGAATCACTAATTTATCTTTTTATTCGTAACATTCCATTATGCACTGTATTGTGTTTATCCATTTACCAGTTCATAATCTTCATTATTTACAAATAAAGCTCTGGGAAGAATTTCTGCCCAAGTCTTCTATGAACATAAATATGCTCCTTTTTCTCTTAGGTCAATACCTTGGATTGGGATGGCTGGGTCTTATTATGAGTTCAAGGTTTCATGAAACCCAAGTGGTTGCACCATTTGGATCAGCAGCAGCTCATGAGAGTCATAGTTTTCCTACACCCTCATCAAGTTATTACTGTCAGTTTTTCTAAATTTAGTAAATTCTAAAACAACACATGTCTGGTGGTTCATTATATTAGTCAAGATTCTCCAGAGAGATATACATGAGGGAATTTACTAGGGGAATTGGCTCATGCATTGTGGAGGCGGAGGAGTCCCATGAAAGGCTGTCTAAAAGCTGGAGACCCTAGGATGCTGGTAGCCTGACTCAGTTCAAGTTCAAAGGCCTCAGAACCAGAGAAGCCAATGGTGTAACTCTTGGTCCATGGATGAAGGCCCCAGAACCCAGAGAGTAACTGTTACAACTCCTAGAGTCCAAAGGCCAGAGATCCTGGAGGTTGATGTCCTAGGGCAGGAGAAAAAGGGTATCCCAGGTCCGAGGGAGGGGGGGGAATCACCTTCCTTCTGCATCCTCTGTTTTGTCTGGGTCCCCAGCTGACTGGATGGTGCCCACCCACTTGAGGGCAGATCTTCCCCACTCAGTCCATGAACCTACGTGTTTGTTGCCCAGAAGTAATTCTTTACCATTTCTCTAGATACTACTTAATCTAATCAAGTTAACTATAATTATCCATCACACTCTTTTCTCTTATCACTTAAGATGGAAACTGAAGTTATTGATAAGAGATTTTCTTTTCTAACAGAAGTATTTATCTTGATAACCTTTGCCATAAATACAACTTTGCATCCCACAAATGGGGATATTGTTTTTATATTTTCTATAGCAAACCATTTTCCAATTTCTTCTTTGATGCATGGGTTACTTAGAAGAATATTATTTGGTTTCCAAATATCCCAGGATTTTCCAGAGATCTTCCTGTTTGTTGTTTCTTATTTTGATTCAATTGTGCTCAGAAAACCTACTCTGTATTACTTGAATCCTTTTAAATGTATTAAGAATTTTTCATAGCCTGGAATATAGTATCTCTTGATAAATACTCAGTGTAGACTTGAAAATAATTAATATAATATTGCTATTGGTCAGAGTTTTATAAATATCAATTTGGTGAAGTTGATAGAGTTATCTACATCTTCTGTGGTTTACTAATTTTCTATCTACTTGTTCTGTCAATTATTGAGAGAAGAATATTGAAGCTACTGATGGACTTGCTTGACACTCTATAAGTTTCACTTCATGTATTCTGAAGTTCTGCTTTGGGTAAACTTGCATTCAGCACTCACATCATCTTGATACAACAACCCATTCATGATTATGAAATGATCTTCTTTGGCCCTTGTAATGGTTTTGCTTTGAAACAGATTTTGTCTCATAATAATATGCTCACTCCAGATTTCCTTTTATTGTTATATTGTTTATGATATTTACATTATTTTTATCTTTGTAATCTATTGACTCCTTGCATTCAAAATGTTCCATGCCAGCAGCATCCAGTTGTATCCAGTCTGATAATACCCATGTGGTATTCAGACCATTAACACTTAATATTATTTTTAATATTAAATAAATAGTCTACCACTTTGGATTTGTTTTCTATTTGTTCTATATGTTCCTTGTTCTCTTTCTCTCTTTGGATTATTTTACAACCTTATTTGATGTCCTTCTTTCACTTATTGGCTATAGGTATAGTTTTAACTTAGTGTTGGTTGCAGGGTTTATTGAAGATATTTTAATTTACCACAGTCTACCTAAAGCAATATTTCCCCATCCATGTATTTCATAAAAATCTCTCAATAGGCACACTTCAGTTTTTACCCTCATGCCTTTTTGCTAGTGTAGTGGAAGATTTCTTTTTATATACATTGTCATTACTTTTGCTTAACTGTTTCATTACATTTAAAGAGGTTTAAATAATAAGTAAAAGCATATGCTTACCAGTCACTATTTCTGATGCTCTTCATTCCTTTGTAGGAATCCATATATTCGTCTGGTATTCTTCAGACTATAGGACTACCTTTAATATTTTTTACATGTTTCTGCCAGTGGTAAATGCCTTCAGCTATTATACATGAAAAGAGGGCTCTACCTTGCTTTTGTTTTTTAAAGATATTGTCACTGGGTCGACTCTTTTTTTCAGTTTGGAAAGATGGTGCTCTACCGTCTTCATACCAGGTATCTAGGCCCACAAAGCAGGACCTGAATCCAGAACAAGCCTCCAGTCGTGGGAAACAGTACAAGAATGAGGCAATAGACATAAACACAGCCCAGCTGGGCAAACAGTGAGGGTTCAGGCTACAGGGACTTCCGGGGCAACCCCAGCACAGGCTCATCGAATCTATTGGCACTAAGACGAAAAATGGAGATTGAGTCCCACGTGGAAATTGGAAAACAATTTCTGCCCTGTTAGACTCAGTCCTGGGCCTGTGAATGGAAACTATCTAAGTAGAAGATGAATTTGCCCCCTACAATTTCTAATCAAGACCTCAGTATACTGAAAGAATAAATAAGAATATACTACACTGTCTGGTGTTGTTTACCTGATTTATGCCTCAGTTCAGCTCTACTTAATTACAGGCAATTCTACCTACAAGGTATCAGCCAATATTTGAATTAAGTGAGCAAAGCTGGTGTCTCTATCAAACACTTCCTCTATCCAAGATGGTAAATAAATACTATAGAATCGGGGAGCAAAATTTCATGTATTTGAATGGTGTTGGACTATTCAATACTGTCCTTTGCTTTTTATTGGTGAGGATCTTGATAATAATTTGCTGCCTGAAGTTCAAAAGAACTGAGCTAATCAATTTCATTTCTTTGAAAGTTGTTCTTGAGTTATTAAATTATTTTAAAATTTAATTGTGTTCCAAAGAGCTATTTCTATGCTATGATCATATCAGAGTTCACAAGCATGTGGAAGGTATCAGTCAGTCAGGAAATAGGTAAGGAAGAAACAATGTTTCTTAGCAAGAGCAACTCAGGTTTTTGGGTGAATCCTAACCCTTAGCTTTAGGCCCAAGGCCAAGTAGAGAGGGGCTCTAGAGAGGGGCTCTAAACAATACATAATATCTTATATATCTGTGCATGGCATGTTTATATTTATGATACAGGATGCTAAGTTCTTTTTTTTTAATTATTTTATTGTTGGTTGTTCAAAACATTACATAGTTCTTAATATACCATATTTCACAGATTGATTCAAGTGGGTTATGAACTCCCATTTTTACCCCGTATACAGATTGCTGTGTCACATCAGTTACACTAAGTTCTCTTTTTTTAAATTATTTTTTTTTAATTTCAGTACTGGGAATTGAACCCAGGAATTTACACATATGGGGCAAGGGCTTTACCACTGAGCTACATTCCCAGCCCTTTTTAAAATTTTAAGACAGAGTCTAAGTTTCCCCGATGGGCCTCAAATTGTCATCAGCTCAGCTGGGATTAAAGGCATGCACCACTACATCCAGCTCCTTATTCCTGTTCTTTCTCTTTTCTGCCTCTCCATGTTGTCTGAACTAGAGACACAGTATGCCCTCATTGGATAAGAATCATGTCACAATTCTTCTGAGTCTATTCAAGTAACTAGGTACCTCTTAATTTACAACATGACACTTCAACCTTTTAAAATTAGTGCTTATCTTCATGTTCTACTCAGGCCCATCAGAGAACAGAGGACTCAAATGAGAAACCCAACTAGGACCACCGAACTCTTCCATCCATGAACCAAAACAAAGACCCAAGCCCGCTCAGGAGAACTGGACCATCCTTACCATCCAAGCCTAAAGCCCAAGTGCTAATCAACCCATACTTTTGGCAACTCTAGTTTCTGTGAGTTTTCTTTTTTATTCTTTGTTAATGTCCATGAAATCGTCATTCCAAGTTATCTAGAGGAGAGAGAGTAAGTAAAAATAAAATATGTTGCTTGTGCATCTGATGTGATTCCTTTTATGATCATTTAGATAACTAATCTGACTAATAAATAACTAATAAATCTGAAGCCTCCCACAGCCTGGCCTCTGCATGGAATCTTAACAAAGACACACAGCCCAGCGGCCAAAAAATAAACATTATTTTATCATTATTATCTTTTACTTATGTTTCTAGAACATCAAAAGCAACCTGATTAATAATATACAACGACACTATTCCAGATTCCTTTGCCCTTCCCTCCATTCTCTTCTACACAGCTTCCCACGGTCTACAATCCAAAACTAACCCCACAGTCCCTGCCACAGCAATCTGCGCCACATGCCGTCTTCTCATCCATACTCTTTACGAGCAGCTCAGCTTTGTCCTTCCTCCAACCTATGGGTCTCTGCAGCCCTCTTAGAAAAGATCCAAGAACCAGCCCAGGAAGGGTGTTGGGAAAGGGATACGGTTTAACAAAAATTAGAGACCATAAAAAAAAATTTACTTCCCTACCTGGTAGAGTTCAAATGTGTCCCCACATATTTTTCTATTGGAAACTGAATCCCAGGGCAACACTGTTGGGGAGAGCGTGCTTTAAGAGGCCACAATGAATGGAATAAGGCCACTATTACAGGAGCTGGCTCAGGACTGGGGAGTGGGTTTGTTATCAACGCCTGTGATCTCCAAGCCCATTTTAGGATACAGCAAGAGCCTCCAAGGTGCCGAGCAGAGGCTGGCTTTGGGCCCTCAGACTTCCCAGTCTCCAGAACTGTGGGCCAAATAAGTTTCTTTTGCTTCTAAATTACCCAATCTGTGGTATTCTGTTCCAGCAACATGAGATAAACTAAGACTCTCCCACACAGAGTAAATAGAAGTCTAATCCCAGAGATGCAGGCATTTTGTAGAATTAGAATACCCCTGGCAGAAAATTACCTAGATATTTCAGTGTTATTGATATTTAGGTGGAATCACTACCTTAATTCCCCAATTCAAATCAATAATGCAACATGTCCCTCTGTGCCATAATTCACCTACCGATGCCTCTTTTGTCCCAGGAGACAGCAAACAAGAGTGCACAGTCCGCAAGCAAGTACTATTTTAAATATTTTTAATGGTTGGAAAAAAGTAGAAAGAAGAGTAATATCCTGTGACCTGTGGAAATTGTGTGCAGCTTGAATTTCAGTGTTCAAAACAAAAGTCACATTGGAATACAGCCAACACCCCTTCGTTCCCAGGCCGTCCCAGCCGCCTTTGCACTCGGATAGTGGAGGTGAGTGAAGAGAGACCACAAGATCCCCAAATCCGGAGATGTTTACCATCTGGCCTTTTCTAGAAAAAGCTAGCTGACCCCTGCTGGTCTCATAACATCCTGTCTTATTTGGTTCAGGAATTTAGATTAGCATCTGCTTAATATTTAGACAGCAAAAGGTCACCGTAGGTAGCTAATGTGAACTTTCCATCCTATAAAAAGAAAGACACCACAGAATAATTTACCCTAAAAACCTTCAGGCCTCAAACTAGCAAGGTCTATGAGAAATGCAGTCCTGTGTGCTCACAATGCTATTTTTGTTTTTATTAAAACAGAAGCAAGGACATTTAGAAATTACTATTACAACAAATGTAGTTAACAGCTAGGCCAGAATTCATCTGCATGAATCACAGCCTCTACTACTTCAGTATCTCTCTTTCTGTTCATCACCAAAGGTGTACAATTATTTTCTACTGAATAGTGTTTCTCTTCTACCCTTGAGGTGGCTGCCCTGTGTGCAGAGCTGGTTCTTCTAGGACAGAAAAGGACCTGTAAGAAGTTATCTGCTCTTTTTGCAGAAGAAAAGCACAATGGAGCTACTGAATACACTAGAAAAGTAAGAGATTCTGTTTACATTATGACACAGGAATGCTACATTATTTGCATCTTAAATTATAATTTTATTTCCTTCCTCACTTCAACTTACTTCTTCTGAGCTCTGAATGAATATCCCAGGTTCTGGTATTATTTCATGTAAAAGCCAGGGTTACTTCCCACGTACCCCCCTTCCACTTCCTCTTGTCTCCTTAAGTCACTTGAAAACATTCAGTTACCCTGCCTTGGAGGAAAAAGTACTCTAAGAACTTCAAGGTTACCAAACGCAAAAGCTGTCTTTTATTTATTTCAGTCAGTAGACAGAGAGCACAGAACAGGAATTTCAGTTGTACAATCTGCCCGTGCTTAGAAGAAACATTGAAGGAAATAGCAATAGGATTTCTTAAGACATTTAAAAAAAAAACAATATTACTCAGTTAATAGCCCTATTTATACCAGCATAGCAGGCAGAAATGCACAGTTAAACTGATTTTTTAAAAAGGTAAACACAGCACATTGTTATTAATGCATTTGCAAAGCTAAAGCAATGGCGAGCACTAAGTGCCTGGTGGAGAGGAGAAGCATTTGAAGTTATCAAAGAAAAAAACCCCAAAGTAAAAGAAAAAGAAGCTCTAATTTAAAGAATAGTTGAAGCTACTACTTTTAAATGGTGTGAGTTTTGACATCTTCGAAAGAGATAAAGAAGAAACCAAATGTTCAAGAGCTGAGAGCAGAAGGGGAAAGAATAATTGGTGTGATATGAAGGATGAGTTGGAAAGTTCCAGGCGCCCAGCTTGGAGAGAGCAGTTACCCTAAACTGTTACCCAAGCCCTGAAGTACAAACCCTCCTTATCTCCAAGGTTGGCCATAGCAGCTCGCATGTGCATGTGCGCACACGCGCGCACACACACACACACACACACACACACACATGCCCCTCTTGTCCTAACAATGCAAGTTAGTGTGGCAGATAAGAGACAGCAACGAGATCTGATGGTAGATGAGAAAAGCAGAAGCCAGGCCCTGACCTGAGTGCCCACCACTCGGGTGATTTTAGCGGGTGCTGTGGACTGAATAGTGTCCCCCCAATTCTCATGTTGAAGCCCTGGACACTGTTGCTTAAACTGTGGCTCTATTTGGAGACAGGGCCTTTAAAGAATTTGAAATTACAATGAGCCCTTTAGAGTAGACCTCAAACCAACCTGACCAGTGCCCTTGTAAGAGAAAATCTGGACACGCAAAAAGGCACAAGGGATGTGCACACATGGAGGGAAGACCCTGGAGGGCCCAGGGAGAAGGCAGCTGGGCTCAGAGGAGCCTGAGGAGAAGCCAAGGCCTGACACCTCCATCTTGGAATTCTAGTCTCCAGTACTGAGAGAAAACACACGTCTGCTACTCAGAACCCAGTCCTGTCCTGGCAGCTTTGGAAGACAAATGTCACGGTAACCTGGAGACATGCTCCCTAAAGGGGGGCATTGTTGTGACCAGCTGTATCCTCAGGTACTTGGACAGTCCCTGGCTTGCACTAAGCAGTCACAGAATGCCCGCGTGACACAGGGAATAGACTCGCATCCTGGGTCTCTGCTTCCTCGTCTGGGAAGGAAGAACCATCACGAGGCTACCTCACCGGGTCCTGGTCAGTATCAGAGGGAACTCACATGCTTGTGTCCCTTTTATCCACCAAGAACCACACCAGGTCTTCCTCATTATCACTCATCACCACACAATGGTGTAAGGCTCACAATCACCCCAAACCTGTTTCATCATGATATGAAGAGAGGAAACCTGTTTGTCCCCATGAGGAAAATCAATTACCAATTATCATCTGGAAGGAATACAGAATTCTGGGGTGGTAGGTATTTTAGAATGATCATGACTTTGTGTACTCTGAGTCTCAAGGGACACGTACTTTCAGAACACTTAGTTGTCAACATACCTTAAAGCTGTCACCTGTGCTTCTTGACATGAGCATCTGAATGAACAATTACAGAACTGAGGCTATTAGAAATCTCCATAAGATAGGGGTTGTTGTCACAAATATTATTGTACCCAACTGTGTTTTTGTATAACTCTGGTAATAATGCAAAATTAATCTCTGTTTTATGAGTAACACTTCCTGTTGTGCTAAGAGGAAAGAAATCTCAATTCTGTAAGCTAGGCACTTGTCAGCATTCAAAATATGACCACAAAGAGAAGTGATGACAATCTAGTTGCTTCAATGTTCTGAGACATACCGTTCATCATTTTAAAGAATTCATCTGTGTTCAATTCTGCATGAATAGCCCACCAATTCTTGGATTCTTCACATTTTTGTTGCTGAAAATTAGTAAGGGTAACTGGAATTTAGGTCAAGGTTTAGAGACAGTTCCATTTGGGTGAGGGCTCTTTGGTTGGGACCCAGCAAGAGATTCTGCCAACCACCAGGTGGCAGGAGGCCGTCTTCCACAGGAGGAGGGAGTTCAGTTGTGGGCTTTCTGTGACCAAGGGACTCACCTTAGAGCCTTGAGGTGTGCAGCAAGGGAGCCTCTGGAGAGACCTCCCGGGGAAGCTTCCCTGCTGAGAAAGTACTGAAAACCTTAAGTCAGAAGAGGGATTACAAATTCAAGGCCACGGCACATAGTGAACTACATAGTGCACCTTTCATGTTGACAGCACTCTGGAGTTGTGAGGTACACAACATGCATAGTTGTACAGGTGGCCTAGAATCCCATTTCCTAAGAAAACTGGTCCTGGGGGGTAGGGAAATGAAGCATGAGCGCTGTGGCATTGTGGTGGTACATTGGGTGGTACTTCCCCTCGTATGCATGGATTGTGGGAAATTTAAGTCACTTGGGTACAGGGTTTTCAGAAGCTGCTTAGGCTGAGCAACATTCTCAGCTCCAATATCTCTGAAATGAACTGTCCATGGTCAGGATGCTTTTCTGCAGGAGACTGACCTGGCATCTGATGTCAACCCAGGGCAGACACTAAGAACATCCAAGAGGACTGAGCAGGAAAGCCAATGTTTGAAAAACAAAAAAATCTGGAAGCTTTTCTCCAGTGTTACAAGAAGTTGGAAGAGACCTTGCTAACTGCTGTATTGTTTTCCCTCCCTGCATCCTGCGCGCTAAGTCTTCCCATTGCAATCACACGGATGAAAAAGCCAGGGCTGAGCTTTTCTGAGCGGGTGCTTTTGTATCATTTGCCCAAAACCACACAGTGAAGAAATCATGAAGTCTACTTTGGACCTTGAGCTCTCTGGCTCCGTTTTCCTCTTCCTTTCCATCCTGCTATTCCACTTCCTCGTGTATATCAAACTAGATTTTGATTCATTTAACGGTGACTTTGATTTTGATGCATTAATAAGAGCTGAGATTAACTGGGCCCAAAGCTTACCTTTATCTCTTTCTGGTTTATTCACCATCTGCTGGTAAGTTAGGTCTCCCCTGTCTCCACCACCATCCCTTCTAGTGAAGCCAAGCTGCATTGGGTTTTCAACCAGAGTGCATCTGAAGTTTGTCCTCAATCCCATTAAAAGTCCCTGTTCCGTCTTCTGACTTCAGCAACGTCTAAGACTGGAATATCAGCAGCTCCACTTGCTTTTCTTCTCCTTCCAGATCACAGTAACTATCACAACAACAATGATAACAGTGCTTTTGACATGGATCCTTTTTACCTGTAAGTATTCAAAACCACTTTGACTTAAGTGGTTGAGAAAACTCTGAATTGCCAAGGTTTAAATAAAATTTAGAAGAAAAAAATAGCAGAAGAAACCATCTTAATTTAACATACAAAGAGCTATATTTCAGTTCTGTCCAATTAGCAGTGTTCAATATTATTAAAATCTGTTGACAAAAAAAAGTAGCAGATGCTCCGTTTTCCTTGATGTTAATTAATGAAGTTTTTACCTCCAAAAAATTCAGAGAAACCGGATCTTTTATAATCAAATAGCTTTCGCCTACACAAAATCTACGTCTGGAAAAACATGCAAGTGTGTCAATATTCAAAAAAGGATAATTACCCTCTGAGTTCCCTAGATCTCATTTCTCTCTTAGTGTTCCAACCACAATATGCACCAGTTTCTACCAAGATAAATAGTGATAATAATTACATGGTGGAAATTCTTAGATCTCTCTGGCTGACTCTTTACAGTAGGAATGGCTCATTGGCACCACCATAAAATTAGATTATAACGATCCTGACAAGGTACTCCACCAATTTTCAACCTATAGAGAACAGTTTTTGAAAATGTTGATTTTCTAAATCCTTTATTGTATATATATTTTTGAACATATACAAAAATAGAATAATGTAGTGAACAGTCAATTGTCTACTATGCAGTTTCCACAGTGATCACCCCTTGGACATTCTTATCCCACCTACTTCCCTATCCTCACACTGTATCACTTCCTGCGTAAAGTATTTCACTGTGGATCATTAAAGAGAGGATTCTTTATTTTTTTTTATTTTTTTATTATTTTTTTTATTGGTTGTTCACAACATTACAAAGCTCTTGACATATCATATTTCATACATTAGATTGAAGTGGGTTATGAACTCCCAATTTTACCCCAAATGCAGATTGCAGAATCACGTCGGTTACACATCCACAATTTTACATAAAGCCCTATTAGTAATTGTTGTATTCTGCTACCTTTCCTATCCCCTACTATCCCCCCTCCCCTCCCCTCCCATCTTCTCTCTCTACCCCATCTACTGTAATTCATTTCTCTCCTTGTTTATTTTCCCATTCCCCTCACAACCTCTTATATGTAATTTTGTATAGTAATGAGGGTCTCCCTTCATTTCCATGCAATTTCCCTTTTCTCTCCCTTTCCCTCCCATCTCATGTCTCTGTTTAATGTTAATCTTTTCTTCCTGCTCTTCCTCCCTGCTCTGTTCATAGTTGCTCTCATTATATCAAAGAAGACATTTGGTATTTGTTTTTTAGGGATTGGCTAGCTTCACTAAGCATAATCTGCTCTAGTGCCATCCATTTCCCTGCAAATTCTATGATTTTGTCTTTTATTGCTGCATAATACTCCAATGTGTATAGATGCCACATTTGTTTTATCCATTCATCTATTGAAGGGCATCTGGGTTGGTTCCACAGTCTAGCTATTGTGAATTGTGCTGCTATGAACATCGATGTGGCAGTGTCCCTGTAGCATGCTCTTTTAAGTTCTTCAGGGAATAGTCCGAGAAGGGCAATAGCAGGGTCAAATGGTGGTTCCATTCCCATCTTTCCCAGGAATCTCCAAACTGCTTTCCAAATTGGCCACACCAATTTGCAGTCCCACCAGCAATGAACAAGAGTACCCTTTTCTCCACATCCTCGCCAGCACTTGTTGTTGTTTGACTTCATAGTGGCTGCCAATCTTACTGGAGTGAGATGGTATCTTAGGGTGGTTTTGATTTGCATTTCTCTGACTGCTAGAGATGGTGAGCATTTTTTCATGTACTTGTTGATTGATTGTATATCCTCCTCTGAGAAGTGTCTGTTCAGGTCCTTTGCCCATTTGTTGATTGGGTTATTTGTTATCTTATTGTCTAATTTTTTGAGTTCTTTGTATACTCTGGATATTAGGGCTCTATCTGAAGTGTGAGGAGTAAAAATTTGTTCCCAGGATGTAGGCTCCCTATTTACCTCTCTTATTGTTTCTCTTGCTGAGAAAAAACTTTTAGATGTAAAAATCCTCAATAAAATTCTGGCGAATCGAATACAAAAACACATCAAAAAAATTGTGCACCATGATCAAGTAGGATTCATCCCTGGGATGCAAGGATGGTTCAATATACGGAAATCAATAAATGTTATTCACCACATCAATAGACTTAAAGATAAGAACCATATGATCACCTCGATAGACACAGAGAAAGCATTCGACAAAGTACAGCATCCCTTTATGTTCAAAACATTAGAAAAACTAGGGATAACAGGAGCTTACCTTGACATTGTAAAAGCTATCTATACTAAGCCTCAGGCTAGCATCATTCTGAATGGACAAAAGTTAAAGGCATTCCCTCTAAAATCTGGAACAAGACAGGGATGCCCTCTATCACCACTTCTATTCAATATAGTTCTCAAAACACTGGCCAGAGCAATTAGACAGACGAAAGAAATTAAAGGCATAAAAATAGGAAAAGAAGAACTTAAATTATCACTATTTGCAGATGACATGATTCTATACCTAGAAGACCCAAAAGGGTCTACAAAGAAACTACTAGAACTAATAAATGAATTCAGCAAAGTGGCAGGATATAAAATCAACACGCATAAATCAAAGGCATTTCTGTATATCAGTGACAAAACTTCTAAAACGGAAATGAGGAAAAACACTCCATTCACAATATCCTCAAAAAAAATAAAATACTTGGGAATCAACCTAACAAAAGAGGTGAAAGATTTATACAATGAAAACTACAGAACCCTAAAGAGAGAAATTGAAGAAGATCTTAGAAGATGGAAAAATATACCCTGTTCATGGATAGGCAGAACTAACATCATCAAAATGGCGATATTACCAAAAGTTCTCTATAGGTTTAATGCAATGCCAATCAAAATCCCAACAGCATTTCTTGTAGAAATTGATAAAGCAATCATGAAATTCATATGGAAAAATAAAAGACCCAGAATAGCAAAAGCAATTCTAAACAGGAAGTGTGAATCAGGTGGTATAGCGATACCAGATTTCAAACTATATTACAGAGCAATAGTGACAAAAACAGCATGGTACTGGTACCAAAACAGGCGGGTGGACCAATGGTATAGAATAAAGGACACAGAGACTAATCCACAAAGTTACAAATATCTTACATTTGATAAAGGGGCTAAAAGCATGCAATGGAGGAAGGATAGCATCTTCAACAAATGGTGTTGGGAAAACTGGAAATCCATATGCAACAAAATGAAACGGAATCCCTTTCTCTCACCATGCACAAAAGTTAACTCAAAATGGATCAAGGAGCTTGATATCAAATCAGAGACTCTGCGTCTGATAGAAGAAAAAGTTGGCTCCGATCTACATACTGTGGGGTCGGGCTCCAAATTCCTTAATAGGACACCCATAGCACAAGAGTTAATAACAAGAATCAACAAATGGGACTTACTTAAACTAAAAAGTTTTTTCTCAGCAAGAGAAACAATAAGAGAGGTAAATAGGGAGCCTACATCCTGGGAACAAATTTTTACTCCTCACACTTCAGATAGAGCCCTAATATCCAGAGTATACAAAGAACTCAAAAAATTAGACAATAAGATAACAAATAACCCAATCAACAAATGGGCAAAGGACCTGAACAGACACTTCTCAGAGGAGGATATACAATCAATCAACAAGTACATGAAAAAATGCTCACCATCTCTAGCAGTCAAGGAAATGCAAATCAAAACCACCCTAAGATACCATCTCACTCCAGTAAGATTGGCAGCCACTATGAAGTCAAACAACAACAAGTGCTGGCGAGGATGTGGAGAAAAGGGTACTCTTGTTCATTGCTGGTGGGACTGCAAATTGGTGTGGCCAATTTGGAAAGCAGTTTGGAGATTCCTGGGAAAGATGGGAATGGAACCACCATTTGACCCTGCTATTGCCCTTCTCGGACTATTCCCTGAAGAACTTAAAAGAGCATGCTACAGGGACACTGCCACATCGATGTTCACAGCAGCACAATTCACAATAGCTAGACTGTGGAACCAACCCAGATGCCCTTCAATAGATGAATGGATAAAACAAATGTGGCATCTATACACATTGGAGTATTATGCAGCAATAAAAGACAAAATCATAGAATTTGCAGGGAAATGGATGGCACTAGAGCAGATTATGCTTAGTGAAGCTAGCCAATCCCTAAAAAACAAATACCAAATGTCTTCTTTGATATAATGAGAGCAACTATGAACAGAGCAGGGAGGAAGAGCAGGAAGAAAAGATTAACATTAAACAGAGACATGAGATGGGAGGGAAAGGGAGAGAAAAGGGAAATTGCATGGAAATGAAGGGAGACCCTCATTACTATACAAAATTACATATAAGAGGTTGTGAGGGGAATGGGAAAATAAACAAGGAGAGAAATGAATTACAGTAGATGGGGTAGAGAGAGAAGATGGGAGGGGAGGGGAGGGGGGATAGTAGGGGATAGGAAAGGTAGCAGAATACAACAATTACTAATAGGGCTTTATGTAAAATTGTGGATGTGTAACCGACGTGATTCTGCAATCTGCATTTGGGGTAAAATTGGGAGTTCATAACCCACTTCAATCTAATGTATGAAATATGATATGTCAAGAGCTTTGTAATGTTGTGAACAACCAATAAAATAATAATAATAATAATTATACAAATGTTAAACTAGTTCTGACTTAGAAGATATTTAACTCAGGGAACTAATTGATTTGGGGAATTTATGGGCCCTGGTCCATACATAAGAACAGACATAACACCAATAGTTGCAGTTTCTTTAGTAAGAAGAGTGACCTAACTGATAAGAACCAAATGCCTAAGAGGATCGAGGTCAAACTGGGAGACAGGTCAGGAAAGGTTTCCTTGAGCAATTGATATTTGAGGTGAGTTGTAACACATGCAAGAACTAGCTGGACGAGGGAATAACGATGGTGCTTACCTGACAGAGGAGCTGTGAAGATTCAACTGTGTGTTTAGGATAGAATGTTTAACACAGTGCAGGTCACAGGCGAAGTCCTCAAGTCATGCTAGCTAGTGTTATCCATATTTGTCCTGTGTGACATTAGAATGAATGGGGAAAGACGCAAATGTGTGATCCAAACATCATTTTCATGAAGGTCTCTCCAATCAAAACTCCAGAGAATGATGCTATTAAAAATAAAAACAAAGTGTGCCACACTGAAAATCAGGACAGGAAAGTCGCCGTCTATAGGCAGTTTTGTTTTTTTTTTTTTAAATTGAACTTTTTAATTTTTTTTTCCCACAGAATGACATATCTGTGTGAGTTCAGATCTGATGCATGGCATGAAAATGACATTTGATGTGCCTGTGATCTCCCCGGCTGGGAGAACGCGAGTTCGTGTTGGAGGGAGCGTGCAGTTGGGTCTTTTCCTGCCTGATTCAGGAGGGGAAAGAGGAAAGAGGCCAGGGCTATTTGTGCAGAGGCAGCAATTATCCTCTGAAACCAGAGCCTGACAGTCGCTGCTCCGGGGCCATCGACACTGCTTCCTGCCGCTGGCTGCTTAATGCTGCAGAGGTGATGGGACCTGAAGGGAGCGCGCGAACAGGTGGTAATTATGACTGGCACAGTGTCGGCTGGCGCAGACATGCAGCCGCGGAACAAAACACCGCAGTTAGCTAACAAGAGATAGGGAAGGCTCTCTCGCTGGCACTGTGTCTCCTGTCTGACACTTCTGAAATTGGAGGGAGGCTTTGTCAGCCTGGGTATTCAGAGGTATAATAGGCCAGCTGAGTTGAAGGGAGAATGTTTAACATTTGTTCCTTGAGCCGCGATTATATCAGCCTCTGTTTTCATGTTGATTTGTCCACGGCGCTCTGGGCTGGCAATTTTTCCCTTTTGA
This sequence comes from Spermophilus citellus, assembly GCF_964194105.1. Lineage (NCBI taxonomy): Eukaryota > Metazoa > Chordata > Mammalia > Rodentia > Sciuridae > Spermophilus > Spermophilus citellus. Next base: position 163,365,494 of record NC_138186.1, read on the forward strand.
AAACGTGTCCTTTGGATTCTGTCTTTGATACAGTGCAGCTTTCATGCACACCCTACATTCTGAGCAATTTTCAAACTGTCGGTGGATTTCTCGATATTGCAGCTCAGCCTATATACAAAAGAGGTTTCACAATATAGACCATCTTTTTCTGCCTCGGCCTCAAAGGTCTTGTGGATAGACGTTGTCCCTTTCTAAAGATAAGCCAAAGAAACATGGGGGCGTGTTCTCCCATCAATACTCCAGTCGGTTCCTATGAAGTTAGTGGGTGTCGCCTCAAAGCACGTGGACAACCGTGTCTGTTTTAAAAAAAAAAATCTATAATTCTACAATATTTGATAAATGCATTTGAAGATATTTTACCAGATTTCCTCCTCTCAAAAACATCTCGTTCACCTCATGTCCCTGTTTAGTTTTCTGGCCCTGCCAATGTGGGGCCTTCTCTGGTCTTGGAGCCGTGTGACGGCATGCCTACTTCAGTGTCAGGGTCCTGTTGTGTCATTTCCATGTGCTGCTTGCTGAAGAAAATGGTTTGGGATGGTTTGGGTTTCTTTTCTTTTTTTTTAAAGAGAGAGTGAGAGAGGAGAGAGAGAGAGAGAGAGAGAATTTTTAATATTTATTTTTTAGTTCTCGGCGGACACAACATCTTTGTTGGTATGTGGTGCTGAGGATCGAACCCAGGCCGCACGCATGCCAGGTGAACGCACTACCGCTTGAGCCACATCCCCAGCCCTGGGTTTCTTCTTTGAAGAACTAGATGTAGCCCCATCCATGTGGCAAAATGACATCAAATACCAGTTTGGAGACATGTCTATGGTCTTGGGCATGGACAATAGTTTATCAACCCCTTTATCACTTATTTTTGTCCTGCCCTAGGAATAATCCATTAAAAATCTACTCAAAATAATTAGCATACTTTTGTCTCGATAACTGCAAAGGTTAGAAGATAATTTAAGGCCTGCATGATAGCTCTTTGCAGGGCAGTGGTAACAAAGAAGGTCACACTAATCCATGGGGTGGTGAATAGTTTGTAGATCCAGTCAAATTTAGACCTCAGTTTCTTACTTAAACTGCAAGCACTGGATCATTGGTTTCTACAAAACATCCTGGGAATTACATGTTGTCTTCAGGTCCTTACAGGGTGATGCTTCTCTGAGTCACACCCTGCCCTTGTTTGTCCTTTCCTTATAGAAAATTCTTTCCACCAACATGCAGACCCACCGTGTATCTTCAAACCCTTTCTTTAATACTCTGCTTGCTTCTCTCAAAGCAATCTCACATTCAACTTCTATCATGTATATAAAGGTAACTCCCAAGCTTCCAACTTGAACCTGACATACACAAAGATCCCTTCACTAAATATGTTCTCCTCATTGCAGATAAATGTGTTTCAGAAAAGCTATTCTCAAGTGTCCCAACTGTCACTCCTTACTGACATCAGCTCTCCCCATGGGACCCACTCCTCTCCTACACTGGATGGTGTATACAACTCTTGGCACCTGATGATTTCTGTTGCTTGATTCTTCTTTTCTTGCATTTACTGAATTAGAGGGGTAGTTTGAAAGAAAATTAGGAATTGAGTCCGATCCTTCTACACTGGAGAAAACTGCAGCCCAAATAAAGTCAATTATCAAAGAATGCCAGGCCTTCCCAGTCCTAGTGGCAGAATTGTGACTCATCCATCCTGTAACAACCTTTTCCAGAGCCCATGTGTTGGGACAGGAGCTGTCCTGGTGTCATAATTACCAAAGGGAATATGGGTCCCTGGCCTCTTAGTGCTGAGGATCTCTTTCAGGTGATGCCAAGCTCAGGTAACTAAGGAATAACTTTTGTATAGCACTGAAACTGTGAGATTATCCTGGAAACTCCACACGGGGACATCTGAGCGTGGGAGAAGTCAAGGGAGAGGCCAGAGACGGGCAGGAAGTCACTCTTCCAGGTCCTCTGATCCATCCCTTATACCTCTGCTGGACAAATCGTCCTAGTACAATACAATTGATGTGACAGCTTTGAAAATTCTTAGGGACAGTTGATTTAGGTAAAGCGAGAGTGTTTACATAACTAACCATGTCCTCACTTTCATGGTGACTGTTCTTTGGGGTAAACTGAAGCTGATTCTATGTAGCCATGCTACTAGGCCACTTCAATTCTGTACGATGCCTGCAGAAGCCAACCTTGCATTTCCTGTCACATTGCTTTCAAATAAGTTCTCAGAGCCGACTCTTCCCTGGCCTTGAAGGAAATGCTTGTCCCTCTGTTGGGTAAAATTACCTCTTCAGGTGGCCTGGTGGGTAAGACACTTGCTAAGAAGACCACAGCCTGGCTCCTCAGATAGAAACACAAGATGGGGGTCCCCTTCCCCAGGAATTCAGGCCTCACTCTGTGCCGCTCCAGCCAGCAGCACCCTAGAGTCCTCCACTGCCCCCACATGAGAAGACATGGAGAGCTCTCTGCTTGCTTTCCTGGAAGCTCCATCTTTGATTTGGTTTTAGGGAAAGGGAGATGGGCCATTCTTCATGGAGGGGCATCAGGGGAACCAACGTACAGACACCAACCACTGTCCCTAGAGGTCCTTGGGACCAGCCTTGTGTGAGCCTCTTTCTAAAGGTCTGGAGATGGTGGCCTGATGCTGACAGGGTTGCACTCACAGCCTCCCAGTGCTGTTGATGGCCTCCTATAGGACTACACAGGGGGACACACCTGACACCCCCAGCTTTAGAGGCCTCAACTCAATAAAACTGAGAGACCTCAGGAGGACTCACATTCAGCATCGTACCCTGCAGAAGGAAATTTTGTCTTCCCTGAGGGATGGAGAGGACTTAGACCCAAAGCACACTGTTCTTCTGCTATTTGGGTGATTCAATGACACTGAAAAACGTACCTTCTCCCCGTCACCACTGAGTCAGCCCTGGACGGCTGGTCCACTTTAGTTCCCCAACTCATCTGATGAGAACATTGCTGTGTCCTTTTGTATCAAGAACAGTTTGGGGAGCAAGTTCTTTTGCCTGATTCAATCCAACCAGACCTAGCCACCCACCTTCAGAAAGGGGCTGTTTTTTTCCACAACACAAGGTCCCCTTTTTTTATTTGTTATAATTAGTTACACCTGACAGTAAAATGCATTTTGACACATCATAGTAAATGGAGTATAACTTCTCATCTTGTGGTTGTACATGATGTAGAATCATTGTGTAATCATATATGTACACAGGTAATAATGCCTGATTCATTTGTCTATTCTTCCTATCCCCAAACCCTCTCCCCTCCTTTCAATCCCCTCTGCCTAGTCCAAAGTAAATCTATTCTTCCCTAGTCACACATCTCCCCCTTTATTGTGAATTAGCATCCACATATCAGAGAAAACATTTGGCCTTTGGTTTTGGGGGATTGGCTTATTTTGCTTAGCATGATACTCTCCAGCTCCATCCATTTACTTGCAAATGCCACCATTTTATTCTTTCTTAAGGCTGAGTAATAGTCCATTGTGTATACATATCGCATTTTCTTTATCCATTCATCTCTTGAAAGACATATAGGCTGATTTCATAGTTTGGCTATTGTGCATTGAGCTGCTATAAACATTAATGTGGCTTCATCACTGTGGTATGCTGATTTTAAGTCTTTGGGGTATAAACCAAGGAGTGGGATAACTGGGTCAAATGGTAGTTCCATCTCAAGCTTTCTGAGGAATCTCCATACTGCTTTCCACAGTGGTTGCATCAATTTTCAGTCCCACCAGCCATGTATGAGTGCAACAAGGTCCTCTTTTTTTGTTGAATTGAATCTAGTATAAATTGGCCAAATGTTCATACTAGTATCCACTAAAATTTCTTCTTTCCTGTCACTTCCTCAGATTCTCCATGAAGCCCATTTGCTAAAATTTAATAAAATGCCTTTATTCCAACCATCTGTCACAAATTTCAAGAATTAGGGACATGAATTTGAACAGAAATTTTTGTTTGCTTGTGTTTTGGGGGTTTTTTGTTTGTTTTTATTGTTGTTGTTGTTGTTGTTGTTATTTGCATCCAGCATTCAAAAATAGAAGTTTTCAAGGAAATACTCTAAGGCTCTAGGCAGTGAGATTTCAACATGACTTTCATGGCCTACACAGCAAGGATACACATAGAATAGGCTTGAGAAAGCTGATCTGACACCATTAATGTGAGAGAGGCTGAGGGTAGATCAATGAGTGACCGAGACTTCCACTTTGTCTTGTTTAATGATTTTGAAATACATGAAAAGTGGGCCAAGAAAACACTGTAGGTGAGACATTTGAATGTAATTACAATTCTTGGTTTCAAAGAGACATAATCGAGATTTAAAACTAGTAAGGAGAAAAGAGTGAGTTGAGACAAAAGAGGGTTTATGTGTCTGGAGGTCTAAAATGCAAAACATGTATTAAATAACCCCAACTTCTATACAACAGGACATCACAGAAGACCCCAGACAAACACATCAGCTAGGGAGAGTGCATATTAAATGGATGAGAGAATGAGGAGCAGTGGTACCCAGGGAGCCCAGGGCCCTCTGCCGGCCCTAGCAGCCAGGACTGCATTCACCAGCCCCATCCTGCCCTTCCTGATCCTGAGCTCCCTCACAGGAAGTAGCCTGCAACTTCTCAGAACTGGAATCCAAAGCCTCAGTCAAGGTCAGGAAAGCATCTAGGTCACCCAGTGGACATCTTTATCAACTCAAAGAATCAAATACAAATGCTGACCCAGAGGAAATTCTCTTTAAACTAAAAAAGTAAGAGGAAACAGGCAGTCCATTTTAATCATCTTGGGTTTTGTTTGTTTGTTTGTTTTGTTTTTGTTTTTAACCAACCCCAAATGTTTGGAAATTTATCTAAATCCTCTGTGGAAAAAAAAAAGCCACTGATTCTATTTGCTTGTACTAATGAAACTTAAGTTTCAGTTTTTCTCTAAAAGTGAGGAAACTGTGTTTAGTTGAACAAGTGGGCAAGGGAGAGCGTACTCCAGTCCTGGCTGGAGGACGGTGGAGCCAGAGCTAACCAAGTGACCACAGGAGTGGACAAGATGACACCTCAGGGTTGGTCTTAGAATCTGGTCTCCAGGGCAACTGGTGGACCAGTCCACTCCAGCCTCACTGATTGGCTGACAACTTGATCTTTCCTCATTGCCGCTATACCTTCTGCAAAACAGCACCCATACCAGTCTCACAGCATTAGAAGAAGTAAATAGAATCCTCTTCCAGAAAGTGCCTGCTTAGAGCTGCAGAGATCTTCTTGGTACTCATGTTCCTACCTTTTGACCTTTGCTAAGGGAATGTGCGACAGGTTACGTTCTAAGAAGTGTGTGGTTAGATGACTTCATCATTCTGCAAATGTTGTAGAGTGCGCTTGCACAAACTAAGATGGCTAGGATGTCACTAGGTGACATAATCTTATGGGACCATTTTGTTTATGAGTGCTGCACTATTGTCCCAGTTGATCCTATAGGGCTTCAGTCTAACCCCGAGATTCGAAACCTAGCTGTATGTTAGAATTCCTTGGGAAGATTTTTAAACATATTATTGCCTATATCCCAAACCTATTCAATGAGATTCTCTGGGATTGGGACCTCAGCATGATTATGTTTTTAAAAGTCCCCAGGGGACTCTGATGTGCACCCAATATTGAGATTTCATAATCTCTAAGCATTTTCTTTGCAATGTAATTTATTAGAATATTTGCTCCTCACTTTCTAATATAATAGCCAATGGTCATAAAGTGCTTAGACTGTGACTAGTCTTGACTGAGATATGCTGGAAGTGTAAAATATACTCCAGATTCTGAAAAATCACATAAAAATAATGTAAAATATTTTGTTAGTAATTTTTGTATGTTTAGTAAGAAAATGATAGTGTTTTAGATCTTTTAATGATAGCATTTGAATTTAATATAAAATAGTTTTAAAGAAAATATATACATATTTTAATTACAAAATATTATATGATAATATTTTAGGTTAAGTAAAATATTGTTATAATTGATATCACTGTTCCTTTTTACTTTTTATGAAGTTACTAGAAAATTTTAAAAGACTTATGTGCCTCATGTTGTATATTTATTGGACAATGCTGCTATAGATGGATGGTTCTCAATGTTGGGTCTATAGACTGGAAGCAGCACATCACCTGGGAGCTCATTAGGAAGGCGTTTCTCACGTGCAACCCGAGGCCTTTTGACCCATTAGAGCCCCTGTATCTGCAGGCTCCATGTCCACAGATTCAACCAACTGTGGACCAGAAATATTTTTAAATTTTAAAAATTACATCTGTAATAAACATCTATGGACTTTTTTTGGTCATTATTCCTTGAATAACAAGCATAACAACTATTTACACAGCAGTTACATTGTATTAGTTGCTATAAGTGAACTAGAGATGATTTAAGTTCATGGAAGGATGTGCGTGGGCTATATGCAAATACTGTGCCACTTTATAGAAGGGACTTGAACATCCATATGTTCGGGTATTCACAGGGGACATGGATGCCAAGGGACAGCTATGATATCTACAAAATCAAGGGTGAGGATCAGCAGTCTGCTTTATAAACGAGCCTGGTGACTCAGAGACGTGTTCCACCTGAGCGCCACCGGCCTGGATGACTGTCAAATCATGTATGTCTTTTGTTCTCTTGCTGTTGGTCTCCAATTTGAGAACAGCATACCAAGTGGCTTTCTTTGCTGACCTTCTGGTGACATTAGAGACAAGGGAAGAGTGTACCTGAGAGCAGCTTCTTCTGTATGGACAGAGGAAAAACTATCATTGAATTTAAAAATAAAAAAATGTGCAACTATATTTTAAGTAAGATATCAGACTTTTGCCAGGCCGATGGCACACACCTATAATCCCAGAAGCTCAAGAGACTGAGGAAGGAGGATCACCTGTAAAAAGCCAGCCTCAGCAATGGCAAGGCACTAAGCAACTCAGTAAGACCCCGTCTCTAAATAAAATACAAAAAATAGGGCTGAGGATGTGACTCAGTGGTTGAGTGTCCCTGAGTTCAATCCCTGGTACCAATATATAAATATATATATATATATATTAGACTCTTGATATTCTAGAATTTCTGTGCACATTATTTTTACATGGCCTACCTAAATTTTTTTTTAGATCCTGTTAAATATCAAGAGACTTTGTCTCCATTAAAAAAAAATAAAATACATACTGTGAAATTTGCATGGCACTAGACATTTCATGAAGGAAAAAAAATAAGTATGAACTGGTCCCGTTCTGAAGATGATCCCACCGTGTCTTCTTTATTTACTTGTCCCTGATCTATATATTTGCACTCATAAGCTCTTTCTGGTTTCTCCAGAGCATGCTAAATCATATCCGTCAACCCCTTTGTCATCTCTCTTTCAAATAGAAAAAGGGAAATGATTCAAGGTCAAGCAGCTCCCTTATCACAAGCAGTTTAACCTAATTTGCTTGAAAGGAGATTTGAATTCTCAAAAATAAGCTTAAATTGGAAGCTGGCAAATTAAACACTGACATTCAGTGAACACTGAAAGCCGTGCCTCTCTAGACCCAATAACAGCTATCCCAGGCACCTCCAGAAGCTCTCAGGGGTCATGGGAGACCACCAGGCTTCAAGTGGCAGTCACTCTGCCCTGGGCTACCTTGGGTGTTCTAGTAGGAACAGAAACATCTGGGCATGACCATGGTGGAGGGGAGGGCACAAGAGACCCAAAATAAACTCCCTCCAAGTAGAGGGATACCAATCCATAACTTTGTCTCAATCATATTGCCTAGAACATTTGTCCATGCAAATTAACAGTCTGAAAATAATAAATGCATATTCTTGGTTCTATACCATAGCAAACATAAACATGGCAGAAATAGACCTAGAGGGAGATTAAAGACCATCGGAGTGGGAAGGAGTCCCTGGTCAGTGCCCTATCCCTCAAACTCTATGGGACTTCTGGCCATGAAAAGACAGCAGGTCATGAAAATCCAGCCACATCAAAATAGAAACATGGCCAGCCGAGTCAAAGGGCAATGAGAAGATGATCCACAGTAAGTATAAAATGCTACTCATTCTTCTAGGTCTGGGTCTGCAATTTGCAAGCCATCAGGCCTTGAAGACACTAACTTCTCAAAGCATCAGTTTCCTGACTTATAAAGCAGTCTTGCTGCCATGCATCGTGTAGAGCTGTAGAGAGGATTAAAAGAGATGATGTGCTGCAGGTGCTTCAGACAGTACCCAGCCCGTAGAAAGCTCTGGATCACAGCAAGGGTATGGCTTCATGACTACTTCCATCTCAATACCATCCCCGCCATTGTTTCCAAATGCACGGGCTCACACAAAGGAGTGAAACTTTTAAAATGCCCACTGTGTGCAAGGCATTCTGTTGACAATCCACCTAAGACGTAAGCCCCACATTGTCAGGTGGGATAAGAAGGTTCTTGGCTATTAAGCAACCTGCCCAACATCACACCAGTAGAAAGACAGCCAGAATTTATACCCACATCTCATTGACTCCCACTCTTTCCACCATCCCATGCCTTATACTCAGAAGTCTTTTGTCATTGAGGGAGAAAAAAATTCCCACTATAACTTTCTGGGGGTAGGACATATTTTTCAGTTTTTATAGATAGAAAGTTTAATTTTAACCAGAATAAGAAGAAGTGTATTGCATGCAGAAATTAGTAAAGGTTTTTCAGTTTTTATGTGGGTGCTCTGAGGCTTAAGGCCCCTAAACTCTGGGCTAATATTGGGTTCTATCCAATAGCGATAAGAAAATTCTTTCTCGAGAGATCTGATGTATCAGAACAGATGCCCAGTTGCATATACATTTAATTTTAACAAATAGTTTTTCATAACTATAGGATTTTCTATATTTATTAAAAAAAAATCTGGCACATGAGAAAATATCAAATTGTGCTATTCCACCTCCATATGTGCCAGTTATCTATAAATATAGAAATGCAATAATTATCACTAAAACTGTTACTTGTTAAATTTTCAAAAACAGATAAATTATGAATATGAATTTGAAAGATAGTTTAAGGAGTTAAGAAATGAATAAGGACCTAGAATCATTGACTCCTTAACTCGGATGGGACCGGAAGCCCTCTTACTCCAGAGGGATTGCCTGAATCCAAGTGGTTTTAAGCCTCTGCTCAACCACCCCTGACAGCATGCTCACTACCTATAAAGATGCTTGTTCAGGGCTGGGTCACTCTGTTAGTTGACAAAGCCTTCCTTATGTTTATGCATAAGGAAGTGTTATGTCTGCGAACACTCACATCACCAGGTCTCAAGCCACCACTATCTATCAGGCATCGAGCCAGCAGCACTTGACTCCTTCTCTCGTGGAATTCACACAACCTTGTTCACACTAGACACACTAATGAAGGTGCCAACATGACACAGTAAGTGGCTAGACCCGCCTGTCTCCCAGGTTCCCACCTCTGCACAGCAGGCTTGCTATCACAGGTGGTATTGGTGATGCTTTGGCCCACCAGGGTAGCATAGGGCCTCCTCAGACACACAGTAGACACCTATCCTGCCTTTAGAAATCTTCTCCAAGATCAATATTCTTGAGACTGCATCATTTTGTGTATATGATAAAATTTGGTTTCTTCCTATCTATGGAGAACTCTCCTATTTCTAAATTTTCAGTGTTTGGCTTCGAGCAGAACCAGATATGATCCTCCAGGAGGAATCTGAAGAGCAGACAGGACCTTCCTGTCCTCACCATGGATACTCGAGGCCCATTGAGGCAAACTTGAAATTTTTACTGACAACCAACCCTACGTAACTATCAACTATAATCGTCTTTAGAGTCAGCAAAGGCCCAAGTCATTCTTGTTTTACACCCTCCGTCGAAAACCTCCTCTAAGTCTAGAAAAATTGTCTCTGTGATGCACAGAGGAAGTGATCACTGTTTATCTGCTCCCCTCCTTAGCTGTGGCATTTGGCCTAACGTGTACTTGACCCAGACCAATTAAATTCCTGTCTAGCAATTTTGGTTGTTTGTTTCAGTGCTGAGGATTCCAGGCCTTGTGCATGCTAGGCAAGCCTTGTACCACTGAGCTACACACACACACACACACACACACACACACACACACACACACACCCTTTCTTAGATTTGACTTTGAAAAAGGATCTTGCTATATTGCCCAGGCTGACCTTGAACTTGACATCATCCTGCCTATTCCTATTCCAGTAGTTGGGATTACAGGATTGCACTACCATGCCCACCCCTGGAAATTTATTAACAGAGGCAAGAGAATTGTTTCCTTCACTTTGACTAACCTAGAAACATGTGAATCTGAGAATTGCTAAGAGGCCAGAGTTCTTCCCCTGTGAAGAAACCTAACAAATGCAAAAAAAAAAAAAAAAAAAAAAGAATCAGAAATGAGACGAGTTGAGAGGGTCCCAGCAGCCCCCATTCTGAGGCACCCGTGATTTGCATACAAGAGCCAAAAAACACCTGAGCACCGTGGTGCACGCCTGTAATCCCAGTGGCTTGAGAGGCTGAGGCAGGAGGATCGCGAGTTTAAAGCCAGCCTCAGCAAAAGCGAGGCACTAAGCAACTCCTGACTCTATTTACAATAAAAAATTGGGCTGAGGATGTGGCTCAGTGACTGAGGTCCCCTGAGTTCAATCCCTGCTTAAAAAAGAAGAGCCAACAACAACAACAAAAAAAAAACTTCCTCTTTTTGTACCCAAACAATCAAAGTTAAGTTTCTGTCACTTGCAACAACAGAAATCCTGAAAAACTGATGCCACCAAGTCTCTGCTTAAGCAGTTAGGGGATTCAGGCATTCAAATTCTGGGCTTAACAATTCAAGTCATGTTTCCAGCTTATGGAAATATTTTGGGATCCTAAAATCATGCTATATTGTTATGCTTTCCAGTTTTATGTTGTCCTCAGATTTGATCACTGAGTGAGATGACTAACATTCAGGTCACTAACCAGAACTGCGTCATGGGGCCAGGTTGTAGCTTCTCTGTGGGAGTTGACTGGTCTGTCAGCATCCTTCCCACAGTTTAGTGGCTCAGACAAGAGCCGAGCTCAAGTGCTGGTGTTACTGGTTAGTCTTGAGTTCAGCTCCTGGCACCCCAACATGATCCTTCTTCCCTGGGGTTCAGTATTCCCATCCCTGAAGTAAAACATCATGGAAACAAATGACAATGTAATTCATATATGTCAAGCTGTGGGTTGAATAGAAAGAGAGGGAAAGTTTAAGACTTGGACAGATGTAGTTCTTATTTATGGATGAAGAATCTGAGCTTGAGAGACTTGGCTTTCATCATTCAGTTGGAGAAGAAGTATTTGAACTTTTTTATTTTTAAATAATGAATGTAAAGAATTAAAAAGCTTTTCAGTATCTATTGAGATGATCAGATGGTTTTCCTTATTCATCTATGTGCTTTTTCAGTAAAGGAAAATGATTCTGCTTTAATAATGCTAGATCTGGGCTGACTTAGCTAATATAATACCTGGGCCTGGGGAAGGGGAATGGAGAGTAGGTGGATGGTACCACCCACCCACAATGAATAAACAAAGCTAAACTTTATACATTTCAGAATTGCACAGTGTCAACACTCTTGGTTTTTTCTCTCATGCACAGGGAGGTGTTGGGGGATGAATGAACTTTGCAGAGAGATAAACTCAAGCACAAATCATTCCACTTTCCTCACCTGAATGCTTGTATGACAATGTCTACTTCACAAGACTGTCCTGAGACCTAAGAGTTACAGTGACTAACGAAGATTGCCTAGTACTAGGCACATAGCAGTTTCTCAATAAACATCAGCTCCTTTACCTTCCGACTTTCTCTCTTCTTCTGATAATATGTAAAAATATTTTGGAAAAGTAGGAATAATTAAGATTTTAAACTTTATGAATGGATCAACAGAATGTGACATACGTGTACAAGGGAAAATTATGCAGCCTCAAGAAGCAAGGAAATTCTGACCCATGCTTCCTCAAGGATAAACCTCAAAGACATTATGCTATATGAAATCAAACAGAAAAGGACAAATGTTGTATGATTGCACTTACATGAGGTCCCTAGAGGAATCAAATTCATAAAGAGAGACAGCAGGACGGTGCTTTCCAGGGGCTGAGAGAAGGGGCCACTGGGAAGTTACAGTTTAATAGGTCCAGAATTCAGCTGAGCAGATGGAAACATTCTGGAGGTGGGCGGTGCATGGGGTACGCAATGTGAGTCTACTTAATGCCACTGCACTGTACACTTACTAGCAGTTAAAGTAGTGAATTTTATGTTACATGTATTTCATTAAAAATCACCAGGTAAAAAAATTAAACTCAGTGGTGGTGCTGATTGTTGCCAATTCCAAATTAAAATTTTAACCTGAAGATTTCCAAGCCATATCCCCCACCCCATCTGTAAAACCCCAGAAAGCCCAAGGTTCAGTGTTGGTAGGGTCCCGGGAGCCTGCTCTTGGGTGGAACAGGGTGCAGCATGAGTGCGGAGGTGGCCACTCTGAGGAGGTGGTGGCTTCATCGGGGCCAGGAGCCTACACCTTGCTGTGGCCCGCAAAGGCCTCAGCTTCCTGGGTTCAGCCATTCTGGGGCCGCAGCCTTCGGTTCCCACTGAAGTATCCCTCCTGAAACTGAGCCTGAGCCCGAGAGACGATGGAAATAGCAAGTACCATCTTTTCAATTTTCTCATTCGATTTACTCAAATTTTACATTTGAAATAATATTTCTATCATCACAATAAAAAGTCATGTCAGCTTACACCTCAATGCCAAGGAAAAATCGTACCAGGCAAGCTGAGCGCTGAGGCTCCTGATGATCGCCATGTCCTATCTGTCAACTCTGAGCGCTCCCTACCTATGCTATTCAGTCAGCATTTGTCATCTGGGGCTGTATGACATATCTTTTTTTGTTGTCATTGTTGTCTTGTATTGTCATCTGTCACTGAGTCAGATTCAGAGAATTCACTAACAAAATTTGACATCATCATTACCTGCAGGCTGATTGAGCACCCCTTGGCTACCGAAGAAAAACACATGCAGACTCTTCTCTTATCGTTCAGCATATTTTCTCTGGATTTGCTGTCTAAACAGTATGATCTAAATTGCCACTTATATTTGAAATCTCCAGCTCCTCTCTCCATACGATGGCCAGGAGTATCTACTTAAAATAATGTCTGGTCACGCCACGCCTACGCTCAATCACCCACTCATATAGTTGTTTAGGACACATTTTCTGAGCAACTACTAGGTGGAATGTGTGCCAGGCCATGAGCTTGTTGTTGGAGACAGAGATGCAGGATATATCTCCTCTTCTAGAAACTCATCATCTAGCACAGACACAAACACGACACCGATTGTGATATGATATGATCAAGGTGCAAACAGAATTGAGCTCATGGCACTCCAAGACATAAAGGAACAGGGTGTCAGGACTTAGGGAAGATTTCACAGAAAAGGTCCCTTCCCAAGGGATATGCCTGACGCTGGGAATCTCCATTTATTCCTTTGGACTTGAGTGTTAGACAGTTATAATCAGGTGTAACTTTCAGTGTCAACCAGAAAAACATCCTCAAAGGTCAACATTTTTGAGACAACTCATAATCTGGAAGAAGATATTTGCAATATACGCTTGACTAAGGACTCTTGTAATAAATACATGCAGCATTACTACAAATCCACAAGGAAACAACAAACAATCCAATTTTCAAAATGAGCAAAACATTTGAATAGGCACTTCATAGAATAGTGCCTATCTAAAGAGTCAATAAGCACATGAAAACATACTTAATACAAAACGTGTATATTCATCAAAAAGTGCAAGTTAAGGGCTGGGGCTGGGGCTTAGCAGTAGCGCACTTACCTAGCATGTGTGAGGCACTGCGTTCGATTCAGTACTGCATAAAAATACATAAAATAAAGGTCAATCAACAACTAGAAAAAATATCTTTTTTAAAAAATACAAATTAAAACCCTAAGCATGGCTAAAATTTAAAAGTGTAAAAACACTAAATATTAGTTAAAAAAAAAATATATATATAGATCACAACTCCATTACTCAAAGAAATATAAATAATTACAAATGCTGGGAAATTTTTGGCTGTGTACAAGACCATAAGAATGCTTGTAACAGTTTCTTCATAAAAGCCAAGAAATGGAAATAACTGACATGTCCAGTGGTCAGATAGGTAAATACACTATGGTGTAGTCACACAATGGAATTCACACTAAACAGCAGTAGGAAAGAGCAAATAAACCACACACTGCATCATGGATGAATCTTACAAATACAATGTTGAATCAGAAAAAAAAAGCAAAATGAAAATAATTTTAAAAAACAGGCAAACAAATCTACGGTGAAAAGAGTGTGAAATACTGGTGAACTTTAGCAGGTATTTACTGGGAAAATCAGGTGGTTTAGTCAGCTTTTTCACGGCTGTGACTTAAAGGCCTGACCAAAACAACTGTAGAGGAGTGAAAGTTGACCTGAGGGCTCACGGGTTCAGAGGTCTCAGTCCATAGACAGCCAGCTCCACTCCCCATGGGCTCCGTGCGGATGAGGCAGAACACCATGGCGGGAGAGTGTGGCAGAGGAAAGCAGTTCACAAGACGATCAGAGAGCAGAGAAAGAGGTTTCCGCTCCCAGATACAAATTATATACCCCATAGCCACGCCCCCATGAACCACTTCCTCCAGCCACACCCCACCTGCATCCAGTTACCACTCAGCTAATCCCATCAGTGATTAATTCACTGATTAGGGTAAGGCTATAACCCAATCATTTCTCCTCCGAACCTTCTTAAATTGTCTCACATGTGAGCTTTTAGGGGACACCTCACATCCAAACCATAACAGCAGGAGTGAGTCTTTCGAGATACTTGTGTAAGGGGTGGGAGGTATTCATCAAGATACACACTGAATACTTGTGCACTTCATTCTCTCTATATTAGTCCTTATTAAAATCAATTTTTAAATGCTTACAACAATCGAGTCCCCGGTGTCTGTAAGTAGACCCTGCGCTCTTTGCCAGAGTCTCCACATCTGGTCCAATGCCCCATCTGGGACTGGAAAGGCTCATCTGTTCATAGTGGGTTGTGAGAGTTTGTATCTAATAATCCACTGTATTTTCTACATTCACAATAAAATCCTTAAGCTACTCCAAAGGATGGCCTCAATGCCAACAGTTTCCCGGATGGAAGCAAAGTTGGAAGAGGGCAGGTTGGGCAGGGAGAGCGTCTTCCCAGCCCACAGGAAGGACACCCTGTTCTGTACCACACAGTTCCTTGCATATTTCAAACAATGGGCATCAAGACTGGGGACAAGGCCCAAATTTCCTCTTATAAAGTAATACTGCAGCCAAATGGAGTTGGACCAAAGTTTGTTACAGGAATTCTAGGTCTCTGACCAGCAATGGTTGAATGGTCTCCATCTTCTTAATTGAATGTGAAAATATCTGTAAATCTGAAATACTGCTGCAGTGTCTCCAAGAAGGGTTCCTTGCTTAAAAGTAGTCATTATTGATTGGGCTGTGTCAATTCCAAGGCCTTACAGATCCAATTAGAACAATAAGAGCTGAGGACAGAGTGTTGTGGTGACATTACTGCCTCAAGGGACTTTCTCATCTGCATTGACTGAGTCAATGTAAGATAAAAGCATTGAGTTCAAAGGATCTGAAAGCATCCGGACAGAAACATCACAGGAGAATTGAACGAGCCTGTATCCCATAAGGAAGTGTCTCCCTCCCAGTCTCTGCTGAGCACCCGCAGGACAGTGTGAATGTCCTGTGTCAGACATCTGTTTTCCATGGATGTCCTTAAATCTTCGAATTTGGATGTAGATAAAATATCAAAGACAGAAAGGAATCGTGTTTCCAATCATTCCATATTTTATCCTAGTTTGAATTGCCTTCCCATTGAGACAGGAAAGCCTGCACCTCAGAAGGACTCCAACATCCACCTCAGTCCAGGTGGACCACCCGGAGGTGGAGCCTGGTTTTGATACAAAACCACGAGAAAGATGAATGTGAATACTAGCTATTTATATGTTTAAACATTATTGGACCTGATCGTACACAAAACCAAAGGGAATGTGGAGATTTTGTTCAATTATGTTAAGCGCTAGTCTTATCCAATCAAATCAAACGTTGCTCTTGAGGTGAACAATAAATCTTATATCCTCTGATGCTCTCTTTGCTACTTAGGCCACCAAAACAAGAGGGGTCAGAATATTTGGTGTGGTGACCTTAGGAAAACCGTGCAATACAGTTTGTCTTTGTGTCCCTGAATGTCTTCTATTTTTTTCCCCTCTTTACTGACCCAGATTCGTTTTCTTATGTATCATTCCAGTCCCCTCCCCAAAAGATTAATAAAATTTTTCCAAGTTTATCAACTAACCACTACCAAGGTTAATTTTTAATCTAAAAAGATAATAGCTAAGACTTAACTTGCCTGATGGGAATATCTGAATATCCCAAGAGCTTAGTGGACCCCCAGGGCTCTGACCTCCCAGACAACTATCCATCAGACTGCTCTTTGGGGTCTTCTCTGATAAGACTGGTCACACCCCGTCTCTGCCTCCCAAAATCTTGGGTGATGTCTGAATTTTCAGTCTCTACCAGAAGGGATAATGAACCTTGCCTCAGTCTGGCTGGGCACAGAATCACCAGCCACTCAAGCAGGAACAAAACTTTATTTTTGAAAAAGCCGCCAATACTCCCTACGGCGCCGGCAAGCCAAAAACCGGTCCACCCACGTGCGCATCTACCGGAAGGGGGGGGGCGACCTCCCCCGGAATTCCCTCCTACTATCCTTCCCCAACCAATGGGAACTCTCCAGGAGTCCCGTAACATGAGTCCCGTAGCAAGCCAAGGTGAACAGCAGGAGTCCAATTTCCATATGAATGTAAATCTTAACATAATCATATCATCTCAATGGCTAGCTGGCGTCACCTTACAACCGAAAGTGCCATGCATCATATTATTTGCTTGTGGCTCCTAGCAGAACCTGGACTAAAGTAACTTGAATAATACAACAAGAGGTTAATGGAGACAAGCTGAGACTCAGGACACTGCATACTTAGAATATTTCTGTAGCAAAATTCCAGAGTTAGAATTTCCAGAGTGTTCCTATTATCAGTTTGCAGGAAAATAACAAGAATAGATTAAGGTGCAAAGAGAGAACATGAATGCACCTCGTGATTCTGTACTAGCCCAGAAGCTGGGCTGTCCATGGCCCTCTGGTCCTCTTGCAAAACTGGCCAACCCATCTATGTATCCCAGGGTTGGAATTCGTTCTTTTGTCTTCTCTAATTACAGAATCAGTGGTGGCTTGAAGATAAATTTGGATGGGAAGTGCCAGTTCATCTCTGTCCGATTTTTGAATTCTCTAGAGGAAAGGGGAAATGCGCATCTCATGTCTGGAAACTCCACCTCCTGGAGCTGTCCTCTGCTGCCTGCGAGGCTCTTGCATGCCAAGACCCAAGCCAGCTTCTGTGGAGAGTGAGTTCAGTTTGGGATAGCTGGAACTCAGAAGACCAGAAGACACAGGAAAATTCTAGCTAGAAGTTCAGGCCTGGGTGAAACTGTCCAGAGAACCTGTAACCTGTAAAGAGAGTTGGCCTGAGGGTGGTTCCCAGGGAATCTTAAATGGAAGATAAAGGAAAAACCAGATAAAGGACAAGCCAGGTAATTAGTTGCTGATCATCCTTGACCTTTCCCAGAGCAATTCCCACAAAAAAGGGTGGGGTGGGGGCAGTGAAGCTGAATCAAACTGTAGTGATGAGCCATGTGTTTGCTAGAAGGAGTTTTGAAATGATAACAGTTGAGGGAGACACAGAAGTTTTTGTAGGATATATTTTTCTCCTAAGATAAAGGCATTCTGAGTGTATTTGTAGCCAGGAGGGGAAGGAGCCCGTGGAGGGAAAGTAATGGAAGATTTAAGAAAAAGTGAGAATAATTGATGTAGTAGACCCTTTGGAAAAACAAAAGAAAATAAGGTCAAGAATTCAAAAGTACCAGGGTTAGCCTGAAAAAAAATAAAAATAAAATGTATAGGGAAGTATGGGGAAGAAAACCCAGTAAACCAATCTGATGAATCAGAGGGCAGGAGGAAGACAGAAACTCTCCTCAGGGTTCCAGTAGCAGAGGGGAAGCAAGAAGAGATCAGCAGGTCCACTGCTCAGACTTTCTCACTGGAAGGAAGAGCAAGTGTTTTGAATCAAGAGTTGAAAATTGGGCTGGGGACCTAAAGTGCTAGCTTCTCTGTCCCATCCCCACTACCAAAAAAATTAAATAAGTTTAAATTAAAATAAAAAATTTAAAAACAAATAGGGAATTGATTGGACATTAATATATGAATGAGCATACCACATGGCCCAGTTCCATCTTACCAACCGAAAGGTCAATGTTAATGTTAATTTAGCGAGTTTCTCCAAATCCGGGCTTGGTGTATGGAATACACTATCAGAACACAGATAGGACCTTGTACAAAGTCATGGCGTGTTACTCGTCCTGATTATTTGGTGACTTTAATTAGAGTTTTTCCACTGCTGAGTATGTGTTTGCAACATTAAGTACTTTTTCTATTCTTTGTATCTTGTGTTAATATTTTCCCCTTTTTAACATGCTGTTTTACATAGCTTTTCATTGACCATCTCTCTGCAAGCTGCAAACTCTAGGATTGCTGTTGAAAATCAATAGACTCAGGGAGAAAAGAGAAGAGTGGGGCCAGAAACAATCCTCTTATCTCAGATGTTCTGCCTTTCTTCCATCCTTACCCTTGAAACCTCCTCTCCAACGCCCCCAGAGGTGAAGAGAATGGGAATGGTCTGAAGGGAAGGAAGGTGTCCTGCCTGGTCTTTCCTCTCCATCTCTGTCTCCCACCTTTGCACCTGTCTGCTGTCTACTGAACACAGGGTTGTTTCCATGAGGTCTTGTTAAGGGGTGCAACGTAACAGAGCAGCTTTGGGGTGGTGACACTGACCTTGCAAATATACAATCTCCAAAATCAAAATAATGATCTGGGCTCAAGAAATGAGACTGGGCAGCGCCAAGCTGCTGTCCTTTCCTTCCACAAGCGGAATCATTTAACTCCCCCACAGTGTGCCCCCTGATCTGCAAGTGGCCCCTAGAAGGCCATCGCTTACAGCGCAACTGCTGACCGCCCAAGCCCACCTCCCCTCGGGCCTGGGTTGACATCTCCTGGGACTTGCCATTTTCCTCTACAGGGTTAGTTGCCTTTTGTGACAACTAAATTCACGGGAAGAAAATTCAAAATCATTTCGGTGGCAGCTAGCTTCTGAAATTTTCCAAATGTACTTTTTTAGCTATTTCCCTTAAGCCATATGATGTCATTTGCCTCTCAATCCCTGAGTGCCAAAAATTCTGCTTTCATATCTCTGAAATTTGCCAAACTATAAAAACCTCCGATCTCAGTTTGGGTTTTTATCTCCTCGCCAAAAAGGCAAAAATTACTTTCTACTCTTTTCAAAGTAAAAATATCAGCCACCAAAAAAAAAAAAAAAGAAAGAAAGAAAGAAAGAAAAAGAAAAAAATACTCAGTTCACAAATCTGTTAAATTTCTTACCATGTTTCCCCCTGTTCAGGCTAATGGGCTGCCCTAATTTTATTCAGAATTTTCATTTTAATCGCTTGTCATGTGTTGCTTCGGGACATACCGAAAAATCCTGAAGCACCTGACTTGACAGGTGACCGGGAGACAGATTCCTCAAATGCAGCTTTCCTTTGCTTTAGGACGTATTCGTTAGCGATTTTTGAAGTTAGAACATTTTCCCACTGATTTGGAAGTTTTCATAGATTCTTGGTGTGTATTTACCAAAGAAGCTTTTTAGTTCACCTAAGAAGGAAAGAGAGATAAAGAGAGAGAAAGCCTGCTTCCCTTTCTAATTACAGTCCCATTTCCTTAGCAAGTCCTTGAAAAAAGAACTCCCCAAGTCCCTAATCATCTCTCTTGTGGTAATCTCCATAACTGTGTCCCTTCCAGATTCCTTCTTGGCAGAGCCCAGAGACTGATTTGCTCCATGTGGTTAAAAACCTTTCATTTCATGCCAGTCACGACGCGTTCCCACAGCTGGCCTCCCCGGGCCTGGGTGCTCCTTTGGGTGCGATCAGTCACTGCAGGCTTCTTTTCGATCCCCAATGACTGATTGTCATGCTTGCTCCATCTTCTCAAACTCAGGACAGACTCAACTCCACCTGACAGGATTATGATGACAGGGCTCCACCAGGTCCCCTCCTCCTCTCCCGAGTTTCTTTTCCCGTTTAGTTGATCAGTTCAGCATAAAATTGTCTCTCTCCCCTTACCACGTCAAGTAAAAAGTGGGGATTCAGTGATCATTATCCATCTGCCAACTAGGGGTTCTCGGCCTTCAGCAAGCCCCACCCCTGCCCCACTTCCTCCAGCACCCCAGGGTGAATGCTTGGGGATGTCTGGAGACATTTGGTCCTCATGACTTAGGGGGAGGGCAATGAATGGCACCTGGTGGCTAGAGACCAGGAATGCTACTTAGAACTCCGAAATACACAGGACAGACCCCACAAGAAAGAATTATCTGGCCTCGAATGTCAAAAGCCAGGAAGTTGAAATGAACCATCACCCAAACACCACAATGAGCCACCAGGTTGTTCCTTGGATATCTTCAGGTCCCCATGCTAGAAAATGGTCTGGCCCATTAACATTGTCCGTTAGTAAGTCTTTGTTACTTAACTGAGAAGCCCCCTTCTTGGCAAACTAATGATCAGCAGTCTTTAACAGTAGAACACTGCCACCATGTCACCAACAGTGACACTGACTTCTTCCAGGGACAGATGATACCCCTTCTTCCTTGCTCTATCCTTGCTGAAGGTAAGAAAATAGGGCAGGGGGGACACCTACTCTTCTACACCAGGTCCAAAGGCCTTGACACCCACCCTCCAAGCTCTGGGATGGGAAGCCAGCCCACAGGAGGGGCACTCACTTCCTGTGGACTCCTGGCTCCACTGGGGGATCCTACCAAAGACCTCTGGGATGGTAATGAGATCCCCTTACAACTAGATTAGGGTCCCAATAATGGGGGAGGCTGAATTCTAACTACCTGCTGAGCAGTGTCTCTGGGGAGATGGGAGCAGCTGGTGGGAATGGAAAGCCCAGGTCAGTGTCTGGGACAGAGGCTTAGGAATAGCCAAGCATGATGGCCACACCTGGGATCCCAGCCATTCCAGAGACCGAGGCAGAGGGTTAGAAGTTCAAGGCCAGCCTCAGCAGTGAACCCTGTCTCAAAAAATAAAAAGGAGTGCACTGTATCTCAGTGGAAAAACACCCCTGGTTCAATCCCTAAGACCAAAGAAAGAAAGAAAAAAGAAGGAGACAGAAGGAGGAGGAGGAGGAGGAGGGAGAAAGGGAGGAGGAAGAGGAAGAGGAAGAAGAGGAGAAGGAAGAAAGAGGAGGAAGAGGAAGAGGAGGAGGAGGACAAAGAAAGAGGAAGAGGAAAGAGAGGAGGAGGAAGGAGGAGGAAAAGGAGAAGAGGAGAAGATGAAGAAGAGGAGGAGGAGGAAGGAGGAAGGGAAGGAGAAAAAGAAGAAGAAGATGACACCGAGGATGATGGCGCAGTGACAACGATGATCCCACGTGGCCTTAGGAAAACAGACACCCAGACTCTGAGTCATAAGACCCTATGAAGCTCTTAGCAGAAAGCAGGAGTTCAGGGCACAAGGACATGGCGGCGGCAGCCACAGCAAGTAGAATTGGTGAGAAGGCCCCTGGGCTGGGGAGGAAAGTAGAGGCGAAGCAGGAAACAGGTCCTTGTAGGAGGAGGGCATAGAAGGGCCCAGCAGGGACACAGCACCTGGGACTCTCCAGATCATCCCTCCTTGACAACTGGCCATGGCCTTCCATGCTCGGGAGGCCACCCTGAGCCTGTCCTGGAGTCCCCTGGAGAGTGCTCTGAGGAGGAGCAACTGGGCTGAGTGGTAAGGAGTGTGGCCCTCTGTGTGATGGAATTTGTCACCCACACTGCAGATTGGCACCTCTGACATGCTAAAAAGTTGCTCTGTCTCCAAATGTCTCACTACCAGACAATCTAGGTGTCTTTTGGAGACATATGATCAATAAACCTGTGAAGTCCATTTGTCCTTGGCTGTCCACCTGGAAGACAGGGCTTATGAAAATAAACAACACAGATACGGCTCTGTGCCTAGCTGTGGTGGGGAAAAGAGTCCCCCAGCGGCCCACGTGCTAAAAC
This sequence comes from Spermophilus citellus, assembly GCF_964194105.1. Taxonomy (NCBI): domain Eukaryota; kingdom Metazoa; phylum Chordata; class Mammalia; order Rodentia; family Sciuridae; genus Spermophilus; species Spermophilus citellus. The sequence continues at coordinate 163,387,692 of NC_138186.1, forward strand.
TCCAGTCCCCAACCTGGGGTGCTATTGGAGGTGATAGAGACTTCAGGAAGTAGAACCTAGGGGGAGGTCATTTGGGCCATTGCCCTCAAAGAGCATTATGGGATACCAGGGTCTCTTGCACCCTCTCTTTGCTTCCTGGCCATCCTGAAGTGAGCAGCTTCCTTTACCATGTGTCCCCACCATGATGCACTGACCTATCCGAGGCCCAAAGGCAACAAGACCAGCTGACCAGAAACTGGATCCTATGAAACCAAGAGCCTAAATAAACCTTTCCTCTTTTAAAGTTGATAATCTCATGGAATTTTGTTACAGTCAGGGAAAGCTAACAATGCATAGATATATGTGATTTCTGTACCATACACTTGAGCAGATCCGTCTGTCAATAACTAGGTCATTTATTCTGGGATCCATGCCCTTTTATGGAGCACAATCACTCTAAGTACTTCTAGTGAAAAATTTAAAAAAAAGATTAATACTGGGCTCCCTGGCTCTTTCACCCCATTTGACACCACCACCCTAGTTCTTAAGACATTTCTGGGTAATATGGGAGCTATCCCACACCCAACTTCCTGTCTGGCCAGGCTCCCAACTCATTCCTTGGTCATGCTTTTGCTCTGCTGCTGAGTGCTATGGGTCAGGCCGTAGCTTCCGGTTTGGACAGGACATTTTGTCCATCCTCTTTTCTTGAGCATGGGGATGGGACTGAGGGTGTCACCAAAAGCCCCGTCCAGCCATGGTATTTAATGGATGTGCCTGGTTGATGTGGCCCATCTCACTAGATGAATGTTCAAGTGTTATTTCCCACAGAAGATGAATGCTCAGCCAACCACCCCTCCCGTGGCTTGGACCTGTGTGCTGACAACACTCTGCACCATAAATTGCTGTTGCTTTTGAGCCTAGCTATTTATTTTCTGTGTTCTTTTTTTTTTTCTTTTCATATATTAGCTAGCATTGCTGTGTACTTGGAAAAAGGGTGCTCTGAAGCATGAATCCCTGTGCTGTCTTGAAAAGGAGACTTTCAGTAAAGGCTTAATTCTTTATTAATATTTTTTTCCTAATTATAGGGATGATGGATATTCATTGTGGAAAGTCTGAGAAGCTGAAAATTATAAATCCCATAGCTCTGAGATAACTACTGTTAATATTTTAGCATATTTCTTTTAATCCTTTACCTTTAAAAATGCATACACACGCACACTTACAAAATTGATTCATCCTGTACCTTCAGTTTGGTTTCCTGCCTTTATCACCAATTATTGTTTTCTGTGTATTCTAAATACAATATCTACTAACTATAGAAAATTCATCAAACACAGAAGTCTATCTTTTCTCATTTCATTATCCAAAAGTAACCACTGAGAAAATTCAAGAGTTTCATTTTGTATGTTTTAAAAATTTGTATCGTAAGGCATGTAAATTTTGTATGATTTTTCACTTAATTTTTCCAGATCATCAAAATATGGTTTGCAGTGTCTATATGGCTCTAATTTTGTGGATTTTTCTTCTTAAATAAAATTCACAGTATATAACCTATGCATTTTATGATTTTTTTGGGGGGGTAAGTTAGTTTTGAAAAGGTGCTCAACTCTCAAAAAAAATGTGTATTATATATTCTCACCTTAATATGTAGTCATTTTTCAATCTCATTAAGCACTGTACAAAACTGAAATTTCTACATTTTAATTTTTTCATCTCCAATATCTTTAAAGGCCTTTAAAGATTGTGTCAAAGGCTCTCACAACAGTCTTTCAACCAATTTATCTTTATTCTTCTAAGAAATTTTCGTTGATATATTTAGTTCAGTTAGCTCTTAAAAGAACATTTTCATAATTATATCTTTTTTAATGATTTTTTTAATTTGTTCTAATTAGTTATCCGTGACAGTAGAATGCATTTTGACACATCACACTAAATGGAGTATAACTTCTCATTCTTCTGGTTGTACACGATGTAGAATCACACGGGTCATGTAGTCATATATGCACGTAGGGTAATAATGTCTGATTCATCCTATTTTCCTTCTTACCCCCAAACCCCCTCCCCTCCCCTCACTCCCCTCTGCCTAATTCAAAGTAACTCTATTCTTCCCTAGCCCTTCCCTCCTCATTGTGAATTAGCATCTGCATATCAGAGAAAACGTTTGGCCTTTGGTTTTTTGGGGATTGACTTATTTCACTTAGCACGATATTCTCCAGCTCTGTCTATTTACCAGCAAATGCCCTCATTTCAGTCTTGTTTAAGGCTGAGTGATATTCCATTGTGTATACATGCCACATTTTCTTTATTCATTCATCTCTTGAAGGGCATCTAGGTTCCATAGTTTGGCTATTGTGCATTGAGTTGCTATAAACATTGATGTGGCCACGTCACTGTAGTATGCTGATTTTAAGTCCTGTGGGTATAAACCAGGGAGTGGGGTAGCGGGGTCAAATGGTGGTTCTATTCCAAGTTTTCTGAGGAATATCAAAATAAAAGTTCCTCTTTGATGTAGTGATTCACCTTAATTTCTATTTTGTCTGATGTTAATTCTGCCACTATATATTGTTTTCTTGGTTCCTTAATAAACATCTGACAAACATTTGATTCTAACTTTTACTGTTGCCTCTGAGCAGTGACTCTTAAAATCACATGATAGTGAAATTTTATTTTATTTTTGTCTTTCCTTCTATCATCCTATATAACACATGTGAACTTATTTTCATCATTTCATCATTTTTAATATGTTTTTCTGATATATACTTGAAGGTTTATTATATAAACAGCATTTTACTGCCTTTATCTTCCTTAGTAGTTTGGTAAGGATATATCTTATTTATCATTCCATTAATAGTTAGATTTATGGTTTCAAAAAGATGGCTAGTTAGCAATTAGGCTCAGTTACCTGAAATAGAAAAATTTCTGCACTGTTTAGGAGTGCAGGGCTTCTGCTGCTCCCTTCCCAGGGTCATCTAGACCCCAAGCTCCTCTTCTCTGTTCTGTCTTCCACCTAAGGCTTGCTTGTACCCCAGGAGACCTCAGTGTCTCATACTAGGCTTCCCCTTGCAGCCTCCACCAAACAGGAAACAGAGGGGGAGAGGGAGGGGCGTGACACAACAGGAAGCTGCAGTTGTCTGTGTTTGTGCAGTAAAACTAGCCCACATCCTCCGGCCAACTTTCTCTTACAGCCCTGTAGATACAGGGAGGGTGGAAACAGGATTTTTATCCTCTATTTTTATCCTGTGTAGTTTGCCACCATGAACAAAAAATGAATTTTTGTTAGTAAGGAAGAAAAAGAAAATATGTGCACTTAAGTAGTAAATGCTCAGCTTTTTGTTGTACAAATCATCTTCCTAAACCAAGACTTCAGTGTCTAACTTGTAGGTCACATTTGGAAATCATTGTCAATCAAAAACATCAACTCATTTAGGCTCCTTGTTATTTTATGACCAAGAAGTCACTTGCTCTTCTTTCAAAGCCATTCAATTTTTTGAGTTTCCAGGATTGCACGTCATTCTGTTTTTCCTCTCCCACACTCTGCAAGCTCTGCCCATAGGCTTATTACTTCATTTTCTCTTTAATTTAATCTTTTTGATGCATAGTTCATGGATTTTTATGCAGAGTGGAGTAGCCCTCATTCCACACAGGATATAAGATGTCTCACTCCAAAAGCCTCCTCAAGCTGCATCTTTATAATCAAACCATCTCTCTCCCTAGCCCTTGGCACCACTCATCTCATCTCACCCTCTACCACTATGCTTTTCCCAGATCATATACATGGAACCCTGCAATATGTTGTTATTTGATTCTGGCTTTTTCCATGAGCAGAATGTATTTCAGCTCCATATTTCAGCTCCATCCAGATTGCATGCGTACAGTTTGTTCCTTTTTATGTCTGAGCGATATTCCACTGGGTGGATGTGCCACAGTGTGATTGTCATTCAGTGGAGACAGAGGAATCATGTCTCAAAAAAGAGACAATTGTGTAAATCCTGGTGTGAGTTATGAGCCCTGAGAACCAAGAGCACTGACATCCAAGGGAAGGAGACGATGGATGTCGGGTCAGAGAGCAAATTTACACATCTTCCACCTTTCTGTTCTATTTAGTCCCTCAGTAGACTGGAAGATACCCTCCAACATAGGTGAGGGCAATAGTCTTTACTTAGTTGAGTCAAATACTCATCTCTTCTGGAAATACCCACAGACACATCCAGAAATCTCTTACCAGCTATCTGGGCATCCTTTAGTCCAGTCAAGTTAACACATAAATGAACCATCACAATTATTAACTTATCCTTTTGAAGTCCCCTTTTTATGTCTTGGATCTAAAGTGTTGAAAGTTTGTTCTACAAAGCTTCATATATTGAAAGTATGTTCTGCATCCGTGTTCAGAGGTGGGGATTTGGGGAAGTGATTGGGTTATAAGGGCTCTGACTTCAAAAATGGGTTAATCCACTGATGGGTTAATAATTTGATGGCCTTATTGGGAGATGGAGGAAATGTAGAAGGTGGGGACTATTTGGAAGAAGTAGGAAGCATCTCCTGGAAGCATATCTTGTCCCCAGTATCCTCACCCTTGCTCTCTCTTTCCTGGTTGCATAACTTTCCCCGACCGCCATGATGGATTGCCTCACCACAGGCCCAGAACAATGGAAACAGCTGACTATGAACTCAAACCCCTGAAACCATGAACCAAAGCACAGCTTCACTTTTTAAAGTTATTTTTCTCAAGTATTTGGGTCACACCGATGAAGAGCTAATACACTACTTATTCCTGATACTGATAATTTTCACATTTTTTTCTTAGTAAGTATAGCTAGGTGTTTATCAACTTTTTTTTAATACTTTCCAAGGTTTCTTTTGTTCTCTGTTCAGGTCATGCTTACAATTTTATCAATTTCTTTTTAAACCTTTATCATTTACATAATTATATTTAATTCCAATTTAATTTGCTCTTGTCTAGTTACTAAAGCAGAGCCATAGAGTATTTATTTCAGATCTTTCTTGACTTCAGCACCTTTATAAACCCATGGGTGAAAAAGGATCTTAAAGATTTCTTTTGAAATGTGTTGAATCAAATGAAAATATGAAATGTCAAAATTTATGAGATGCAGTTAAAGTAGTGTTGAGAGGGAAATTCATAGCATTAAATGCCATTATATATTCCCTCCCAGAGGTAGAATTGCTGGGTCATTTAGTAGTTCTATTATTTTTAAAATTTTACAGAATCTCCATTCTGCTTTCCACATCTGTTTCACCATTTCATATACCTACCAAGAGGTTAAAAAGGTTGCAGTTTATCTGTTCACATACTTTGGGTTATTTGCTTCTGAATTGTATGAGTTTTTCATGATTTTTAATTAGCCCCTTAGCAGATAGAAGGCTTGTACAGGTTTTCTCCCATTACGCAGGTTGCCTTTTTGTGCTGGTGATTGCTTTCTTTGCTATGAAGAAGCTTCTTGGCTTGATGTAGTCCCAGAAATTTGGGGGGGGAGAGAATAAAGGTACTTTGGATTAGACAAAGGGGAGCAAAGGGAGGGGATGGAGGATGGGGGTAGGAAGGATAGTAGAATGCATCAGACATTATCACCCTATGTGCATATATATCATTACATGACCCGTGTAACTCTACATCATGTACAACCACAAGAATGAGAAGTTACTCTCCATTTATGTATGATGTGTCAAAATGCACTCTACTGTCATGTATAATTATAACAATTTTTTAAAAAAGATAAAAATAGAGTATGTTTTCCTTTGTTTTCTTATAGGAACTTTTTGTAATTTATACATTTAAGTCTTTAATCCAGTTAATTTTTGTATATGGTATAAGTTAGGAGATACAATTTTATTAATTTATTTATTTGTGCATGTGAATATCCAATTTTTCCAATACCATTTGTTAAAAAGGCTACTCTTTCCCCTTTATGCATTCTTAGCATGTGTGTTAATGATCTTAATGAATTGATCCCTTATATTATTATGTAATATCCATCTGTATTTTTGATAAATTTTTTGTTTGGACTCTGATTTGACTTATACCAATATAGCACCCACTCCTTTCTTTTCTTTTTTTTTTTGGTAGGGCATATCATTGCATATTTGTTTTTAATTTTTACTTAAGCATAGAGTAGTTTCATGTGCAGTTTTTATGAGCATAATATTCTTGGATCTTGAATTTTTCTCCAATTAACAATCTCTGTAATTTGGTCTATTTAAATAAATTACATTCATTGAAATTGTTGATATCTTTGAACTTAAATCTATATAGTTTTTTTTTAGTATGCTTTAGTTCTGAAGCCTAATTTACCTGCTTCCTATCTTCTTTGGGGTTACTTACATATTTTTAATATTTTCTTTTAATTTATTTATTGGATTTGGGGCTATACATGTTGTACTATTTCTTTAGTTGTTTGTCTTTCACAGTTCATTAGAGATAACACTTTACATTATTTTTGTCATATGTATTATAGCTGTGTACATTTAAAACCACATTATAAATATTATAGATTTTGATCCTTATATTTACACATATTTTTGACACTCAAAATGAGAGTAGTAGTCTATTGTATTTACCTAGGTATTTACCTATCCTGTTCCTCTTCTTTTTTAAATGCCTGATTTTCCAAATTTTCCTCTTACATAATTTCCTTTAACTCTGAACAGATTCCTTTGGGTGCTGATGTTTTCATTTCACCATTATTCCTGAACAAGACTTTTCTCTAAACATAAAATTTGGGGTTGGAAGTTCTTTTTGTTTCCAGTTTGAAGACGGTGTCCACCATCTTCTGGATTCCTTGGTTTCTGATAATAAGTCTGCACCCAATCACGTTGTCCTTTGCATGTAATGTCTTTTCTCTCTGGCTACTTTCAATATCATTTATCCTTCTTATTTATTCATTTTATTTTGATGTGTCTAAGCCTGTATGTCATTGAGTTTAGCTTGTTTGGAGTGTATTGAGCTTCCTGAATCTGTACATTTACATCTTTATGGAATTTGGAAGTTTTCAATCATGTTTTTTCAGATTTTTTTTCCTGGTAAATTTCTTTCTTGCATTTCCCCCTTTCCTCCAGGTAATCAATGACATGAATGTTAGAGCTTTTGATATTTTCCCACATAACTGTGAGCCTCTTTTCAATTTCTTCTCAATTTTTTCCTCTTTGTTCTTCTTGATTATATAATTTAATTCTATCATTATGTTCACTGATTACTTTTCTAGCACCTCCAACATTCTGATGGAACCACATAATACTTTTAATTTTAGATATTGTATATTTCCATTATAAAAAATTCCATTTGGTTACTTTTTTGATTGTTTCTCTTTTCTACTGATAAATCTTTATTTTTTTATTCTTTTCAAAAGTGTTCACCTTTATCTCACAGTGCATGAACATAAATGCATCCTTAAAATATTTATTAGATAATTTTCTGACATTTAGTTCTTCTGGAGTTTGGGTCTATTGATTGTTTTTTCCCTTGAGAATTAGTCCCATTTTCCTGGGTCTTTGTATGTTGAGTGGTTTTACTTTCTATCCTGAATAATTTGAACACAGTGTTATGTGACTGGAGAACGGTGATTGTCTTTACTTGGTGCTAAAGTTTGGATGTGGAATGACCCCCAGAGTCCTGTTTGTTAAAGGCATTGTCTGGTGCTCTTGGGAGTTGGTGGGACCTTTGAATGGCAGAGCTTGTGGGGAAATCCTTGTGTCACTGGAGGCCTTCCCTTGAAGATCAAGTAACCCCAGCACCTTCCTCTTCCTCCCTTTTGTTCCCTGGTCATGAGGTAAATGGTTTTTGCTTTTTCCCATGCTCCCACCAGGATGCACTGTCTTGCAATAGCCCCTTAGACTTGATGTGCTGCCTCGCCCTGGGTCCATGGGCTGGAGCCTCCAAAACTACAAACCAAAATCAACCTTTTCTTTTCTCAAGTTGGCTATCTTCAGTGTTTCATTATAGTGAAGGAAAAGTGACTTACGTACTTACTTCAGGAGTCATTCCTTCACTTAAATGCAGACTACAGCCCTTTCTCACCTCCTGTGAGTCCTGGTCCCAAAGTCCGTTCAGCTTGCAAAGCTTTTGCCATGCTTCTCTGGGTATGATCCGCAAACACAGCGTGAAAGAAATCTCAGCATATGTGTTATGGTTTGGCTCTAGAGTGTCCCCCAAAGTCTCCTGTGTGGAACACTTGGTCCCCAGTGCAGCAAGGTTCTGAAGTGGGTGTTGGGGAATTGATTGGATCAAGAGGGCTCTGACCTCATGAGCAGATGCATCCACTGATGGTTTAATAGACTGTAGGTAGGTGGTAGACACTTTAGGCAGGTGGACTATAGTTAGAGGATGTACGTCACTGGGGCAGTGTCCTTAGGGACCTTATCCTGGCCCTGGCCCCTTCTCTTTGCTTCCCAACTGCCATGAGCTTCCCAACTCTACCATTACCATTCCACCATGGTGCTCTCCATCACCTCAGACCAGGGCGACAGGCCTAGCCGACCACTGACTGAAACCTCTGAAGCCATGAACTAAAACAAACCTTCCCTTCTCCAAGTGGTTTGTGACAGAAATTTTGGTCACGATGACAAAGAACGTAACAAAAGTTAATATGCTTTGGTTCATTCCTTATAATTAGAGTCTACCCCCTCTTCTCTGGCTGTTTCTTCGGAAAATTCCCCAATTTCTGACCCCCAAAGTCCCTTTTACTAGTTCCTCTAGCCACAAAGAAGAGTTTTCCTGGAGGATTTGGGGCCCATGTTGTTCCAGTGTTCTGGGCAGTGGGATAAAGGGGCTGTAGTCTGTATCCTCCCTTGGGATAAAGAGGTTATAGTATGAGACACCATTCAGGCCATTAGAACTCCTTTATCCAGTTCCTCTGACCATGGAAATGGGTTATCCTTGGGATTTACATATCCCATCACCAACACATCTAGGCAGTACAACACCATGACAGGAGCTAGCCTTGGGCAAGGCTGGGGGAGGAGGGAACAAATAATAAAAATTCCACCTCACTTTCCATCATAGAACTCTGACTGGCCTTCTGACCACAGAAACATTTTCTTCGGGGATTTGCTCTCTACCTTTGTCAAATGGCCCCACCTCTCAGACTCAGCCTTCAGTAAATCAAAACTGAGACCCAAAGGAGGAAGGAAACAGGAGCTAATCAGTACTGGTTTGTTATGCCCCCCCCCCCCCCCCGCAAACTGATCAATGGAAATCCCAATCTGCTCCTACCCCATATAATGGTATCAGGAAGTGGGTCTTTGGGAGATGATCAGGTCATGAATGGGATTAGTGCTCCTAAAAGACTAGATATCGCCCACCATCTTTGCCATGTGATGATATAGCAAGAAAGCAGCCATCTGTAAGCTAGGAATGACTCTCACAACATGGCTCTGCCTTGTGGTGGCTTGATGGTGGACTATACAGCCTCTAGAACTGTGAGAAATAAATGTCTGTGGTTCAAGCTATTTGGTCTATGATATTCTGTTATAGGAGCCTGAACAACACAGACATGAGCTGTCTCTTGACTCCCTACCCTACCTGTTTGCTATTGCTTACTTTTATGAGTCTTCAAGTAGTTGCCTTCTGTTTCTTACCAATAAATTGAACTTTAACCACTGGAACACACAATAAATAGTGGACTAACACCGTCTTTGCCAACACCGACAGTCTATCATGTGTTCATCATTAGAACAATTTGTCTGCTTGCTGTTTCCCTTCTTATCCTTTGTTCATTATACCTACTTGCCGGCAAGAATCATATCTACCTGCCAGCAACAGACTATAGAGTTTCTAGTTTGTTCAAGGATGTCTTGTATTAAAACCTTTGAAAAGTCAAATTAAGAATCAAGATTACAGTCTTTACGGTATGTGTCCTTCATTTTACTTACTGGTAAAGGAGATTTAAAAGCCCAACAGACTAGCATGGAAACTATGAAGCTTTAAATCAAGTATCTGTCCTTAAGTGAGAATTATTATTTTATGCAGCTAAAGGATCAGCTGTCTGTAATAACATGTCTCTTCCTCTCCTATAAGAATGTGATTAGGGCTGGGGATGTGGCTCAAGCGGTAGCGCGCTCGCCTGGCATGCGTGCGGCCCGGGTTCGATCCTCAGCACCACATACCAACAAAGATGTTGTGTCTGCCGAGAACTAAAAAATAAATATTAAAAATTCTCTCTCTCTCTCTCTCCTCTCTCACTCTCTCTTTAAAAAAAAAAAAAAGAATGTGATTAGAAAAGCACCATATGGTAGCAGTCTGTGTTTTATATATAAATGGGGCAGAAGGAGGATGAGGAGGAGTGATAGATCAGGAGATGAAGGCAGCTTTGATTGTTAACCAAATACGGTAAGTCAAGATAAATGCCATTTCTCCAATAAACAAAATAACTGGTATGCAAGCAGGCTCCTTGTGATCTGCTGGAGAGATTTTTTTTTAAATGCTTATGACATATTTTTCTATTTCTTGGGAGTTCCATAGAAAGTCAACTTAAACAACAGTATTTTAAAATAAATTGAAGAGTGACATTGCCAACAGAGTAGCTAGTCCACCATGGGTGTTCTGTAAGGAAAGGAAAAATGTGATAATCATGACAGAGAAGGAAGAATCCCTAAAGGAGACATGAGATTGTGCAATGCAATGATAGAGGAACGCAAGGAGAAGAGAATGAGTAGACTGAAGAAAACAGAAAAATAGAAGGCAGAGAAAGAAAGCATCACGTGGCTTCCAGTAGGAGATAAAGCTGAAAAATAGACTAGGACCAGGTCACCCACGGTATTAAAAGTTAAGGCAAAAAATTAACTTAAATATTTACTCTGGAGTTAACACAAAATTAGAATCCAAGGTTGTTGATTTGGACGGAAGCATCAGAGCTATGACTGTAGAAGACCCTCACTGTAGCATGGAAAGCATGATGACGCTGGAGTAGAGAGGATCATGGAGGACGGAACCTCAGCTGGATCGCTGCAGTGACCTGGACGCAAGATAGCAAGAGTCCAAGCAGGGAAGGGGAAATGGAAGCGGAATGCGAAGCAGATATGGTAAAGGTATAAACAGAGGTGGTCCTGAGTGTCTTGAAAGTAGGGTACACAGGGTAGCTGGTTGGTTGAGGAGAACAGTAGACAAGTTCAGCTAGAAATGCTGAGTTGGAGTTGCACGTAGGACAATCTGTTAGAGATATTCATTAGGCAGAAAATATAGACAAGTTCAAATGAGAAGAGTTGCCTGTGGAAACAGGAGGGTAAATGGTAGGATCCTAAGTGTTTTAGTCAACTGTTTTGCTGTTGTGACTAAAGGACTGACCAGAACAACTCTAGGAAACTGTGGGGGCTCACAGTTTCAGAGGTATCAATCCTCAGACAGCAGACTCCATTCCTCCAGAGAAGAGTGTGGAGGAGGGAAGCAGCTCACTTATTGATAAGGAAGCAGAGAGAGAGATCTCTGCTTGCCACATACAAATATATACACTAAATGACCCCAATGCCCACCTCCTCCAGCCACACCCTTCACTTCAATCCCCCTTCAGGGGATTAATTCACTGTTTGGATTAAGACTCTCACAACCCAGTCTTCTCCTCTCCATCTTCTTGTACATGTCACACATGAGGTTTGAGGGGACACCTCACATCCAAACCATAACACTAAGTGTGTAAGAATTTTTGAAAGAGGTGAGAAGGAAAGAAGAGAAGCCCATGTGAGATATCCAGCTTTCTAGAGCCTGAGGTAGAGAAGAGAGATGTTTTGTGGAGGAGGGTAAGCAAAGCCAGCTCTGTACAAAGCCTCAGAAGACAAAGGAAGAGATGGTTTTAAGGAGGAACAACAGGGTCACAGATTAGGAGGTGAGCACTGAGACGGTTTACAACCAGGAGGCCAGGGGTGGCTGACCCAGGAGCAGAATCTGGAGGGGGATGGTAGAAGCAGGGATGCAAGGGTTAAAGGGTAAGCAGCAAGGCTGGGAGGGAGGGGCCCAGGGAATGTGTCTGCCTTGGAAAACTCAAGCAATTACCTGAGAGGAAGCCGGGCACCCTGACCAGGCCCATCGAGTCAGAAGTCAGCTCTCCCTGAATCAGGCAGACCCAGCCAGGAAGATACTTGGGTATCCACTATTCGAGGGAGGTGACTCTCCAATGGTGTCAGATATCCTCAGAAGTTGAGATTAAAAAAATGATTTGGAAGACAAGAAATGACAGTGTCAAGTTTGAGGGCTTTCTTTATACAAAGCCATCTGGATTTTCTTTTCTTCAAAGATCTCTCTCATCTCCTTTTAGAAAAGGATTTGTTCCCCTGCCCCCCCCCACATACCACCCCCCCCCCAATGTACTTTATTGGGTTTATGTTGCCACAGATGGCAGAGAGACGATGCTGTATTCCAAAGATGCAGCCTCAGAGGAGGGAACACTCTCTTTCCTAGCAGCTGGAGGGTAAAGGAAGGGGGAAAAGCAAAGCCATGATCCGGGAAGCTTTGATGGCAAGCAGATGTACCACTTGGGCTGAACATTCACACTCAAAGCCAAACTCCTGCTGCGACAGCTTCGGTGCTTGCGAACTGCCAGGGGGATGTCAACAGGGCCCTTCTCCACCTCCCTCCACCTCCCTCCACCCCACTCCCCAGTTAGTTCATCTCAGGACTTCCCCGCTACCCATCTCTCCTCACAACTGCCACCTCCCCCCAAGTGACAGTGAGAAAGAAGAGCAGGGAAAGAGCCACGGTCTCTCAGAGACTGAGAAAGGGGCATCATCAGGTTTTGTTTTAGGCAGCTTTTCGCTGTGTGACTAAAGGACCCAACCAGAACAATTGGAGTGGAAGAAAATTTTATTTGGGGGCTCACAATTTCAGAGGTCTCAGTCCATAGAAGACTGGCTCCATTCCTCAGGGCTCCAGGTGAAGCAAAACAAAATGGCGGAAGAGTGTGGCAGAGGGAAGCAGCTCACATGATGATCAGGAAGCAGAGAGAGAGACTCCACTCACCAAATACAAAACATATACCCCAAAGGCGGGCCCCCAGTGCCCACCTCCTCCAGCCACACCCCACCACTTCAGTTTCCACTCAGTTAATCCCTATCTGGGGATCAATTCACTGATTGGGTTAAGACTCTCACAACCCAATTATTTCTCCTCTGAACCTCCTTGCATCATGTCACACGTGAGCTTTGGGGGAACACCTCACATCCAAATCATAAAAGCCATTAAAGGAAGGCAGAACTCAGGCCCACCCTTTGATGCTGGGGAGCTGGGATGTACCCTAAGCTCTTCATCTCTGAGGTCTCACTGCTGTGAAAGGAGGGCTTGGGGAAAATTTAGACGTCTACAGGGTGGGGTTCTCAGGCCCTTCCCAGGTCTCGCTCAGGATGACTTACACTGAAACCTCCAGGGAGATACTATAGCACCCCATTTTAAAAATATCTCTGAAGTTACTTAAAACTCATTTTCTGAAATGGCCATGAAATGCAGAGCGGGTCAACACAATGGCAGCCTCACTCTGGTTATTCTCGCCTGGTGTCCCCAGAGCCCTCATCAAGGACAAGGTGGGGCTTACTTGGAAATTCATCTCCTCCAGGACAGGAGTGTTGGACTGCTGAGGTGGTCCTCATATCCCCTCTCTGTATTGTCCACCTCCTTTTGCAGGGATGTTTTAGGTGATGAGATTTAGAGCCAGCAAAGCCTTTTGCCTGGGCTGGAGGGACACAGAGTTGAGGGAAGAGGAGGCTGGGTGGGATCACCATAGAGAGGATCAAAATGCTAGTAGCTCATGGCAGGCTCTGCAAAGAGGGAATTCAGTCAGTAGACTAGACCCACAGGGCAGGGATTGGAGACAGGAGACCCAAGGTGGAACTGTAAAATGCCCAAAGCTGCCACCTTTGCTCTGCATAACTGCCTCTCTGCAACCCGAGGAAGGGGTGAGCTGCTGGACAGGTGCAGACACAGCAGGGACAAAGCCCTAACTACTGCCTCGTGGTGGGTGCACCCCGTGGTGGTGGAGGGACTTCGTGGGACCCATCAGTGTGGGGCTCAGGAAGGAGGAAGGAAAAAGGAAAGCCATGTGCCAAGATCTCACAGTTAATTTAAGAAATGAAAATAAAAGCACACTCAGGAATGGAATAATGAATTATGTAACCCGAATAGTCTCCACTGTCAATAAAGTAGCGAAACTGTTCTTCAGCAAGAGGACTGTGGGAGGCGCCCTCGGGGGAGGCCAGGCGGTTGCTACAGGGCTCCCGCCTTGCAGCCAAGGAGCAGCAGCCCAGCCCTGCTGTCAGGGGGCCCTCAGCGGGCTGCCAGGGGTCCCTGATTGCCCACAGTTACACTCAGACAAGCCTAAAAGAATATAAATAATGTGTTATTAAACATCCCTATGCTAATAGCATGACTCTGTATTTACCCAGCTCTCTGCCAAGAGCCCAAACCTTTATCCAGGAGACCAGAACACTTGATCTTAACACCTTTGAACAGATGGAAACTGCACAAATGGGAAAAACAGGAATAGAAAAGAAAACTATACCTCTTATGCGCTCACCTTGGCCCAGAAAAGACATAATGTGTAAAGGGGAACTGTCAAGAGAAAAATTGCACTCTCTTCAGAAGCCAATGTACCTTTAATTTCAAAAGTACAACTGAGTACCATTTTCTAGACAGATGATTCCCACTTCATATCTCTTGCTGTTCTTTGGATAGCTTCTGTTATTTCTCTTCCATCTGTTATTTTCATTTATTTCAGCTAGATTTTTCCAAATTGGAGGATCTTATTTTGGGAACGATGTATTCCAGAAATGTTACCCCATTTTAAAAGAACAATTGTGGGTTTGTGTTTTTTTTTTTTCAATTTGGAAGAGAATTTTCTGGGTCCGAGAGTCAAATATATTTTCCTGGTTCAGAAATTAACAGTCTCCGCTTCAGAAACTTGCTGCTGAATCTCCATCCCAGCCCCCTGAGGAGCGGGCCATATTCATATTGCCCCCTTAGAATGGGTCTCCCTTTGCATATTTCCCACAGAGCCTTGCAAGTCCCCCAGGAGGAAGGTCGTCATTAGGCCTAAACCTCCATTTGAGGTTTTGGCAGGCAAGGGGACTGAAACACAGAGAAGTGGGTGTCTAGGCTACATCTGAGGAGCCAGCTCTCATCAGGAGGATGAGAACTTACACCACATAAGCAGGAAGGAGGAAAATCATGCATCTGCCTGGAGCGTGCACCTAGCTGAGGTGTGTACCTGCCTGGGCCATGCGTCTGCATGCCATGCATCTACCTGGAGCATGCCAAACCAAGGAAATATGGGGTGGGGTAGCAAAGGAGCAGACTAGGAATTAAGAGATTCCCAAGACAAAGGAGGAAAATAAGAAGATCGGACTCCTACCATGGGTACCATTTCCCTTTGAGACTTCTCCTAGATGCTAAGATCATATATATGGAACTAAAAATGAGCCACTGTCTCAAGTTACTTTCTTAAGCCTCCTCTCCCTTCCACTCTCAACTCACTTTGGCTCCCACCATGATGGATTACTACTGATTCCAAATGTGCCATGCGCTTTTCCATAAACATGCTTTTGTATGTGATGAGTCCGCCTGGATGCCTTTTGCTCTTTTCTGTGTCTGGCAAACTCCTTCGGGGAAACTCCTGGCCTGTCTCCTCCAAGCTGGCTGAAATGTTATCTCCTCTGGGAGACTCTCCATCTCCCAAGCCACAGTTGCTGCGTGTTTCCCCAGTTTGCTCCTGTGTGAGCATATACCTCACACTGCACTATGGCCCCCAGGCATTTGAGCCTCACTGCTTGTGTGTTTTCCATGTTGAACAGTGTTCAGCTCGGGTGCGCCCTCAGAGTCTGAAGGTGGATGGACAGAATGGCAGCGAATCTTCCATCTTCCATTCCTGGCAAATTGGTATGCTTTGGAGTAAAGGACAACAGTCTAGAATCCAGCGGGTTCTGAAGCTAGCGGAGGTGGTGGACACCCTCAAAATGTGTCACTGCAGTCACAGCTTCTAATGTTATCATTAAATGTCTCTGTTCTCACTGAAACTTGGCCGAAAAATCCTAGGACTCACACCTGGGACATGAGTTCTAATCTTGCTTCCTCCGTTAATTGATTGGGAGGGGTCCTGAAGTCCACTCATGCTTCATTGGCCTCTTTTGTCAACGTCACCTAACGTTATTTCCTTCACCGTTTCTCACTTGTTTTAAGGTAAAAAAAAAAAATGAATTAGAAGATAGATGGAAGCTTCTCACAACTGTAAAGGACAATGAGAGTCTAATTCCCCTAAGTTTTGCTCCATTTTTATTCCCCCACCAATCTTCCCCTGTCGACTGGCCAATAATAAAATAACACTAATAGTAATGATAATGGAATTTAAGATATTTTTACTGTAGCTCAATTCCTTGCTTTTGTTATTCACTTACATGTCATAGGCATAAAAGATGTGCGTATAAATTCTTTAGGAAAATGCACTTTAACACGAGAAATAAAAGTCGGTCCTACTAACGTGGTTCTAAAGGAACCATTGAACTATTGAACTTCAGTCTTAAGAAGAGCAGTGGGCCTTCTCAAACTGAAAGGACCAGGGGTCACTGGCCAGTCTGTAGACCGCAGGGATGAAAGAGGAGCCCCTGCTCTCCTCCTGTCACCTTCCTCTCTCTGTCTCAGCTACGCTGACCCCAAGCATGCTCTGGCCTCAGGAGCTCTGTGTCCCTCTCCAGCGCGTGTCCATGACTGGCCCTCTCACCTCTGTTGGGTCTTCACTGGATCATCTTTCTAGTTGACCATGTCCCTTAACTACTCTCTTTATGGTCCCTCCTCCCCCCAACACTTCCTTTTCCTCTTTTCTGCTTTGTTTTCTATCTTTCTTACATATTTTTATATAAATGTTTTTTAATTTTTCCTCCACAGCATGTAATCCCCACGAGGACAGGGATGTTTGTCTTGTCTGCTGACTTACCCTAGTTCCTGTCGCCTGGCGCTGACTCAAAGGCTTTGTTGAATGGATGAGAGACGAGAAGAGCATGTCATTCCTTACAAGGGTCCCCTCTCCTCTCTTTGCAGGTAAGAATCTTCTCACCAAACACCTGGAGGGCTCCCAGGTTCACAGTGGGCACTTCAGCCAACCCGAAGGTGGACTTATCCTTGGAAAACAGCCGCCATTTTCTGTTGTTGATCCCAAGGTAACCCAGAGGTTACTGAGGGTCCCTGAAGCAGCTTACCAGTTTCTCCAAATATCTCATTCCTCCTTAGGGACCTATCTAGGTGGTGTTCGGACTCTTGTAGGCCTCTAGATCTTGCTATGGACAGAAAATTGGTTTGAATTCGAACTTAAAGGTTATTATTATATTTTAATTAATCCCTCCTATCAACTCATTCACTGGCAAAAGTTAAGATCTACAGATGTGTCCAAAACGTCCAATACCTGTATCCTTAAGAAAGAATACTTCCATATTTAGAATTCACTAATTCAAAGCACAGTTCAATAACCCCATTTCACCCTCAGTCTCTGCTTTATGATGGAGCCTTTGGGGACACATAGTCAGTCTAGTTTACTGAAGCAACTTGCAGACCAGTGCTCCTTAAGCCCCCTGTCCTGTGATGCCCCCACCTCCCCAGCATTCCAAAATCACAAATAAAGCGTTGGGGAAAGAGTGTTTTTTTCTTGACTCTAAGAAAAGAGGCAATCGCCTATTTCCTTTCCTTTGACCCATGACACATAAAAACTGATTAAATTAATCTGTTCTACTTCTATTGCTCCACATACTGATAATGTTTAGCCACACTCAATGGGACATACATTGGAGGCCATTTTTCCAATAATAGTGATGGATTTGCCCTACACCAGTACTTTTCAATTTATTTTATCTTTCAGCAGCAGAGTTCTTTTATTTAAAAAGAACTGTACATGGTAGTCTGATATATAAAACAGATACAATTTTCTCTGCTGTGAGTACAACAAGCGGGTAGGGGGATCAGGGACCAGCCTACCCTCCTCAGCAGAGCAGGGGCACCTCTGTACGATCCTGGGGGTCTGAGAGCACATTTTGAAAAGCTCTGCACCTAGGTGTTCATATTCATTTGCCCAGCTCACAGCAAAAACAGGGTAATGTGTGCCAAAGAGATGAATAAGTTCAGGGGTCCATGCATTGGGAAAGTAGGAATCATACTCTGACAGTCCGTATCTCAAAAACACCATCTACTAGCCACCTAGTCCTTATTTGACCACACACATTAATTTAAGAGTAAAAAGAGAAGTTTCACTTTTGCAAGAAAAACAATCCTTTGGTCTATAGGCTGAGGATCCATAGTCTGAACATTTGAAATAAAAAATGCTTTGAAATCTGAAACGTTTTGAATAACAACATGATATTGTGAGTATAGAGTTCCACATCTGACCTTATGTGACAGGTTGTAGTCAAAATGCAGTTCACTAGCTGGGAGTGGTGGTACATGATTGTAATCCCAGGAGGCTCAGGCAGGAGGATTGCAAGTTCAAAGTCAGTCTCAGCTACTTAGTGATGCCCTAAGCAACTCAGTGAGACCCTGTCTTGAAATAAAATATAAAAAAGTGCTGGGGTTGTGGCTAAGTGGTAAAGTGCCCCTGAGTTCAATCCCCAGAACCAAAAAAGAAAGAAAACGAAAAAAAGAAAAATGCAGTTCACCAAAAATATAAAGCTACCACCAGGCTATGTTTATAAGGTGTACATAAAACATAAATTAATTTCATGTTTATACTTAGGTTCCATCTTCAATATACCTCATTATGTATATATGAACATTCCAAAATCTGAAATTCAAACTCCTAAATACTTCTGGTCTCAAGCCTTTCAGATAACCCCCTGTAATATAAGTAGCAATCAAAACTATCTCCTAACTCAGAGCTATTTGGAGAAAGACTGGGACTTCCAAAAAATTCAAAGAGATTCCCCTACATCGGTGTGAAAAGAATTATTGAGTTATCAACACTTCCTCTGCGGCAACTAGAATTTAGATATACATGAAAGTTCTGTGCAGCCATCAGAGTACAACCAATGTACACGAAGAATCTAAGTGAATGAGATAAAGAAACTTCTATTTTTTTTAAGGACTGCTCTTCATATTCTTTTTTATTTGTACAGTCAGGTGTCTTAGTCTATTCTGGCTGCTATAACAAAATACCATAGATTGGTTAGCTTACAAAAAAAGAGAAATTTCTTTCTAAACAGTTCTGGTGGATGAGAATACTTGTTAATATTTGTTAAGATAATCTGGTTCATAGATGGTTAATTTTTGCTGGGTTCTCTCAGGGTGACAGGGTTAAGGGACCCTCTGGAACTTCTTTTATAAAGTCACTAATCTCCTCTGGGAAGTCTCCAACCTCATGGCCTAATCACCTCCTGGAGACCCCACCTCCTAACACTTGGGGTTAGGTTTAGACATATGAATTTTGGAGGGACACAGATAACCACTTCCCCCTGCCTATTCTGAGATATAAGCATCTCTCAGTCACTACTAAATCCTGCTGTGTGAATTTAAAATATTGAGGCTAATCAAACTACTTGTTAAACTTGCCTCTAGAATGAGGGAAGGTTTTTCTCCACCATGACAAGTTATATTGTGTAAACCACAAGAAACAATTTTCATTCCAAAGATGAATGAGACTAGTAAAGAGGATATACCCGCAACACCATGAACCATCTACCTAATTCTGGATTCAATGGCAGTTCTTTCATATTTTTATGCACAAAATCTAATTAGTTGCACAGTGCATACCAAAGTATAATGCATTTATATGTGGCTTTGTGTACACACAAATTGAGATATAGATTGACTAGGTCAGCCAAGTCATTGAAAGTCCTACCAAATCTGACTTTATTTCTCCATTAGACCTAAATAATTTAGGTTTAAGTAGGTATTAGGTGACAGAAAAAAAAAATAGATGGCTTAAACAAAACTAAGAAGTGTTTTTCCCTCTCATGCAAAGCGAGCCCAGAGTTGGCCTGCCCAGACTCATTTTGCCCCACGGTCCTGTCGGCTCAGGTTGCTCAAGCCTCATCCTCAAAGTCCAAGATGGCTGCACCCATCTTCCAGGTGGCAAAATAGAGACAATGATGAGAGGAAAAGATGGAAGGAGCTTCCAAGTTATCTTTTCAGAATGCTTTCCAAATCCTATTGTGGAATACGACAGTCTGGCCCGGTGGACCAAGGGTGATCCCTGAGAAGAGAAAGGCATGGTCCCACTTCGAAAGAGAACACAAAGACCCCTGGGACATGCAGCTGAAGATGATACAAACATTGAGGACCTGGAAGACTTGGAGTCCTGGAACACCTCACCCTAAGGAGCAGCACCGTCTCCATGACAGTATCCCTGAGAAGACAGGGATGCAGGGGCTTCCTGACTCAGAGACATGGGCAGAGGTATGGGAAACATCAAGAAGAGACCACCGGGTCTCCACCAGCCAGACGTCCAAAACGTGTGTCTAGAGGAGGAGAACAATCAGAGCAATGTAAAGTGAGAGCTGGGGTGGTTAGAAAATCACAGAAAGGAAGCACAAGGGCCACCTAAGACAGGAGAGGGTCAGGTGGCTCAAGGAGGAGGGAGCATGTGACAGATCAATGAAAAACTAAAGGAAGGTGTCCCTGACAGGGGGGACAAACCTGTACCAGGGCCTGGAGGCCTGGTGGCCTAAACATACCTGAAAAGCTTACTGTGAGAAGGACAGAGGGAGGTTTAGGTAACCAGCAAGTCACCCCACACAGTGCTACAGCAACCCTGGGGCAGGACTGCAGCAGGAAGACCAGTTGGAAACCATCTCAAACCATTATACTGTGTAAACCTCAAGAAACAGTTTTCATTCAAAGATGAATGAGACTAATAAAGAGGATGTGCCCCAACACCATGAACCATCTACCCAATTCTGATGCATGTGAGAGCCCAGACCTGAACCCCCAGTCCTCTCCTTCTTATTGTTAAGAACGAAATAAACACCACCATGTCCTCAATAATATCCCTGCCACCACCCCACCCCCTTCTCCGGGTTCTTCTGGATCACACCCTGAACATCTGTGCTTCCTTTGTTTTCCCAGGTTTGAAAGAAATCAAGTGGACAGTCTGCTTTTGGCTCCACCATCTCATGAATGTGCCAAGTCAGAGGCAGGAGGTGGGGTGCGCATTTGCTGCTGACCCCACCCCAGGGCACAGATCTCTCAGAGATTAGGTTTTCTGTTGAAAGACCATTTAAAGAAACTGAAATTCGCGGTAAGGAAGAAGTGTTTTGCTTGACAGTTTGAAGTTTCCTATGGGCCTTCCTGAATCACCAACTGCCTCACTTCCACCTGCTCAATTTTATTATTAATTAAAAAAAAAAAAAAACCTAATAACACTGGAGTCACAACCGTGCTGTGTGTGTTGATCTCTTTCCTCCCATTGCATAATCCTCTCGTTTTGCCCACATTTTGGCAGTTGCTCTGACTCTCCATGCAACAGGGAGAAACATTCTTTTAAAAATATTTCCAACCCCCTCACATTCACATGAAATCGTTTCACTTCTAACTTTGCCTCAGTTCTTACATAAGATCCATTGCTATCTAGTATTAGATCATCGTATTATCTGTGACTGACTTCTAAGGCCTCGTGGGAGGATGAAGGAGCCCTGATTTGATTCTTTTACTTTTTTTTAAAAAAAAGCATTTTGCAAAGTGAATAATCAACTCCAACTTAATGATTTCTTAGGTTGATTTTAGTTAAAATTGGGTTACTTTGGGAAGACATATGTTTGTTGTAATTATATTCACACAGGTAGATAGGAGTGTGTATGTACAGTGTAACTATATGATTGCATTAGAGTGTATGCAATTGACAGATATGATAAATTGATTTATGCTCAAAATGTGGTAACAAAAGCCCCAAGGCCCTCTCCTATCCTTTAGGCGTGAACTCTGGGAATAGGTGAGGTGTCGAGGAAGCTGAGAGACATCGTTTCTGAGGGGAATGTTTTCTCTTAGGCTGCAGAACTTGGGGACAAACTGGACACTGAACATGGAGGACTGCATCTGAACCAAAGATGTGGAATGATCTTTGTCACTAATTTTACCAAGTCAGCATCTAATTATCAATGTGAATGCAGTCTGAAAGATGACATGTGGGCTTGAAGTTAACTTGGGGGTAAGATAATGCCGTAGGGAAGTGGGTCTGATCTTTGTGTTTTCACCCAGGTTGAGGGGAGCAGTGAAGATTGGGAAGTGGGGCTGCGTGAGGAGAGGACCGGGATTTGTTTTTCCTTCTCTTGGAGAGCTGCAGGTAGCTGGCCTCCCTCCCGAGGCCCCTGGAACGGCACCTATTCTAAACTCCCTTGAATATACAAATGCTTAACCCAGCAAAGCCTATACAGCAAACCTTCTAGAACTGTGAGTTTATCACACAAAGCTCAAGCCTGTACCAGGTTACTTCAATGCAGCCTGGCAACATCTGCCACGTGCCTGCTCCAGCTGAAGACATTTCAGCTCTCAGTGTGGAGTGGCTGAGGTGAGTGTGGTAGGGAGAAGCAAAGGAAAACCAAAAGAAAGTGTGCTCTGAAATCCTGGGAAAGACGCATAAAATGAGCAAGAGCAAACTGGTACTTGGAGCTGCACTCTGGGGTGAGCAGCATGAGAAAGACCCAGGATGTTCTCTGCTCAAGGCTTCAGGTACTTTCTATTTTTCTATTCTATTGAGCCACAGAGGTGAGGAGTGGGGTGCAAGGGCAGAACTGGGGAAATGCCCAAGAATGTTAGTGCCCCAGAAGCAGGGAGGTTTTTATAAGGGCCAGACAGAAAGGACCAGGCACGTCTTAATATATGCACCTTGCAAGGAAGCAAAATCAAGACCTGAAAATCTTAAAGACCCCAGATAAGTGCCTAGTAAGAAATGGGGAACAAAAGAAATGGACCTACAAATTGGCACTTTTTGTATTTTATATATGAGGAACCTGAGGCTCAGAAAGGTTAGGACACAGATTCATCTACCCATTGAATGTAGGCAGTGGGTAGTTAGATTGTCTCTCTCTAATTTGTCATCTTACTGGTCTATTCAAATAGAAAGGAGAATCTTTACAGCGTTTTCAGACATATTCACCTGACCATGGCCCCTTTCTGCACAGGTCCTCACAGTCCCAGCCTGCTGGTTGTCTTCCAGCAGATAATCTCAGCTACCTAATCTGGGTCTGGGGAGGGAAACAACCTCTCCAAGTATTAGCCAAAAGCAACTCTGTTTGGAGGAGTATAATCATAGCAGCCAGTACTACTTTCTTCATGTTGATCCTCCAAAGAATTCCAGGAAGCAAGTATGGCAGCGATTGTCGCTTCCAATGTTCATATGCATCAAGTAGAACTTCCCAGGGCTGGTGATCGATAAAATAATGTAACTGACAGAGAAGGGGCAAAACCCAAACTCACTTCTTTGTCTGCTCATTTGTTTCAAAAGCTCAGGTCTCTATCCTCGCTGCCCAATGGCTGATTTCGAGTGTGAGTTATAGATCTACACACCTACGTGGAAAAGTTAAACCTCTTTATGAATTCCGTATGCGCTTAATTTCTGCTGATGGCAACTCTGCTCATGTTTTTGTTTCTCTTTTTTGCCATTCCCCTCTTGTGTCTGTAATGGATGTGTTTGAAAGATGTTCCAGGGGAGGTTATGAGACGCTTAAGGATATCCAGAAACTTTTTACAAAAGCCCTTTTAGCATCTTGTCCAGACTCGAGTTTATCTTCTAACAGGGCGATCTTTTATTGCCTATTAGGTAAAAGACAAATGAATACATTTAGCCTTAATAGCCTTCCTTTTCAACTGGAGTTTCTCTGCTATTTCTCTTCTTCTCTTTGTTTCCCCATCAGAAGAAAACATACATTTATTTATTGAGAAATATACAGAGAGTGCATTTTATTTCAAGGTACAGGGGGACACACTGACAATGATGTCGGGAAGCCCCTCCTACCTGTAGTAGCTCAGTCACGAGGTGCCTGCTAGTGACTTGTGCTGATCTGGCTTGAGTCCTACTCCAAATAAGAATTAAGACTAAGGATCTGATCATCCTTCTGGAGAAACCTAAGACTAAAAAATAGGGGATCCCCTCTGGATGTGGGCAAAGCAATGTATCTCTCATAGGAAGGTGAGCTCATTTATTATTCTAGAGATAAATACCAGGGAAGGTCCAGTCTAGAGTTGAAACCTGGCAAAGGATAAAGAAATAAACCTCAGATAAGTGAAAGAACAGAGTTCAAGAGTGAGTCTGTCCAAGATGGGAATGCTGGAGACCAGAGGACACCCACCTGTAAGCAAACCAATTTAGCATCACAGCTTCTGGAAGATTCCACACCCATTTTGGCACTGCAATCAGTATGGATCCCAAATATCCATCTCTGGGATATTCCATTTCCTGCCATCCACTGGGCCTGGCTTTGGTTAGGGGAAGAACTGAAAACGTTCCTGTTCTCAGGGGAGTCATGCTGGGGCCAGACAGGACATCTGGGAAACAGTGTTGGCCCATACAGAGTCCTTCTGGGTTAATGCAGGACTCTGTGTAACAAACAGAGCTCAAGGAAGGTTCTTTGGGCAATAAAACGGAGGGTGACACTTCTCCAGTGGAGCACCTTTCCTGCCAGAGCTCGCTTCACTGTCCCTGAGCAACCCAGACAGGGAACCCATCCTCTCCCTTGATTCCCCAAAGACCTGAGAGAGGGAAGGGCATTAAATAATAACTCCACCAAGTAACAACTTAAAATTACCTGTTAGACATTCCTGGTCTTTCTCATTTCTTTTGGTCACCACCACTAATGGGATCTCTCACTGGCTAACATGTCTGCTCAGACTCCCAGGAAGCCCAGCTCATTCTCTCTCTCTCTCTCTCTCTCCTCCCCCAACCCTCCTCATTCTTCATGCAGAGGGCTTCAGCTGTCTTGAATTCACTGTTTCTCCCCAGTCTGATCTCCAGAGCTTTCAAATATTGCATCAAAAGTTCTCTGTCAACATATTTTATTTAAACAAAAGAATATCTGGTCTAAGGATAAAGTCAAACGATGCCCTTTTGGGGCTAAAGCAATCAAAGCAGGTTCTAATAGCTTTCCTTTTCCTATTCTATTACAAATGTTTGGCTATTCATCCATTTTCACAATTACAAAAGAAGCCTGGAATGCAAGAGATATAAGGTGAAAAAATGTATATGTGTGCATGTGGGTCTATATTACATAAATAATACATACACATGTACTCATGCATACATTGTATATGCATGAGTGTACACATATGTCTGTATATTCAAATGCACATTTAGCTCATAAACCAGGAACCCTGATTGTTTGTGTGGTGTGGTTCTGGAGTCAGAAGAGAACCAGAATCATGACCTGCTAAATCCTGAAGTCAGTTAGAGAAGCTGGCTCTCCCTGTCCTCTTTGCCTGTGGCCAGGACTCCTAGGGCTAAGTCAACAGTTAAGTCTGTGGGTGCAGCCAAGAAAGCTGTCTGCATTCGATACATGGAGGTCTGACTTCCCAGATCAGCTGAATTCAGGGCCAACCCCTTGCTTGCTGTAAAATGAGAATGGGAAAAACATAATTAATTTGAAATAAAGTAAAATCATATTGATTATCTAAAATCCTCTTGTGCCAGCCCTCAATGGAACACTTTTGAATCCAATTATTATAAGTGACTAATATTAAGTGGAGGTGAAGTAAAACACATATCTTGGAGGATATATATTGTTTGAAAAATATTATGTCTCCTTTAATCATACATAGAATATTAAATCTACACATTTCAGAAACCTCAGATAAAGGTAAATTCCTAATCAATGTGTATCACCATGCATTTTAGAGCCATAATGCAATTTGATAAACTTGCAAATTAATTTAGCAGCAGCCATTTTAGAAAGTGAGTGATACGCTGGTAATTTTATTTACTAAAGCTAATTTAAGCAGATACTTATGAATTCATTAAGAGGTGAATCATCTTCCATTCAACAAGTTTATGGTGAATATTTAGGACCTGTGTTTACCATGATAAATCAGAGGGAAAGCATCACCAAACACAGAAGCCATTTAAATACTGTTATTTAATTAAAATAAGAAGTTACATAGAGGGAATCTTTTGTTCTTGTTAACAAACATTATGTTAATAAAACAAATCTGTTTATGTTTTTAAATTTTAAGTGTAAATTTGAAAATGTGGGCACTGAGAACAAAAATTGAATTATTGCAGCTTTATCAACTCAGGAAACTTTAAATATCGAGTCATGCAACCAATCCAACCTAACTTCCTTCTCTCGTGTTTTAAACAACTGTGAAAGAAAGATAAGCTATCCTGTTTTTTTTTTTTTTTTCAGCTCCCAAATGATTTTAATGTTTAGGAGAAGCACATTTGAAAAATATCCCACCATGATGATAATACAGTTAAAAATAAGAGAACGAAGCCCCATTTAAAACAAAAACTGAAATGACGAGCTTGATGACAAGAAGGCTGGGGTGATTCTGGAGCAATTTCTGACAGCAATCTTGACAGCAAACAATAGATTGGGAAGGTACACTCAAATAGTAGATTCTTTGAGAAATTCCTCTTAGAAAAATTGCATAGGGAGAAAAAAAAAGATACAAGCACACATATTCATTGCAGTGCTAAAGCGAAAGAGAAAGAAATGGAAGCCATCTCGGTGCCAAATATAAGAATGGTTAAATTATGTATCTTCAACTCGGTGCAATATCGTGAGGAAGGTTAAAAATAAGAAGATGGCAGGAGAGATCCTGGCTGCAGGATGTTCACTATAAATGTCAACTCTACACTCACTTCCGCCCTATTGTTTTAACTATTATGGACAAGTAATGGAAAAGCAATTTAGGAGTGAAAATCAAAAGGGATCTGCCATGAAATAAAAGGTCTATCATGAGAACTACCCCACCCTGATCCCAGGCCTCTCCACTGTGGAATTCTCTGCCAGTCATTATGGTGGAAACATCTGCTGGAAGATTAGATGCTGCTTTAAGGAAGGACTCAATTCCACACACGTGTTGGAAGTAAGAGAAAGAAACTGCATGGGGAAAATGGTTCTCTTGCTTTATTCTCAAAATGAACTCATAAGAGATAACAAGAGCTAAGCAGATAGGGACATCATTGGAGACTCAAGTGTGGCCCCCACAAAATATGTTCAAGTCCTAATCTCCAGTACCTGTGAGTGGGGCTTTATTTGAATAAAGAGTCTTTGTGGATAAAATCAAGTTAGGATGAAGTCCTTCTGGGATTAGGGTGGGCCCTACCCAATGACTGGCGTCCTGAGAAGAGGGACCCTTGGACGTGGACACACAGGAAGAACACTTACATTATAGGAAGCATCCCCCAAGGAAGCCACAGACTGCAGGCAACACAGAGGACTGGGAGGGCCAAGGAAAGATAATCCCCTAGCACCTCCTGAGAGAGTGTGGCCCTGCCACATCTTGACTTCAGACTTCTGATGCCCAGAACTATGAGAGAATAAAATTCTGTTGTCTTAAGTCACCCAGTTTGCAGTTGTGTTTTTTTTTTTTTTTTGGGGGGGGGAGGTAACAGAGGGCTCTCAGGCCTGCGCCACCACCCCTAGCCTGTGGAGTTTTTACTACAGCAGTTTTCAAGATAAATATGAATAACTAGGTGCAAGGAAATCAATATCCAGGAATAACGTATTCTAAAATATTACTTTTGATTACTAATACTTCCAAGGTAAAACTTCAAATAGTTTTCTTTGCATGTTATAAAAACAGTCCTTTAAAAACTCTATGAAAGCTGGGTGTAGTGACACACTCCTATAATCCAAGCAGGCTGAGGCAGGAGGATCATGAGTTCAAATCTAGCTTCCACAATTTAGCTAGGTGCTAAGCAACTCAGTGAGACCTGTCTCTAAATAAAATGCAAAATAGGGCTGGAGATGTGGCTCAGTGGTTGAGTGCCTCTGAGTTCAATCCCCGGTATTCCTCCAAAATACTAATAAATAAAAAACTCTTTGAAAGTTAAAGGACAAGAATTAGAATCATTTGGCACTGTGTTGGTTGATGACTAGAAGCAAGTGACAGAACCTCTCTGTGCTTGTTTCTTGCTTTGTAAATGGTGATAAGAATTGTCTCTTTGGTCAGTTGTGAAAGCTACACTGACTAATAGACATAAAGCAATTAGAACAGTGGCTGGCCCATTATAAGCCTTCAATAAATGTTAGCTATAATTATCGTGTCTGACTAAACATTTTGGTTCCATTCCCATTTTAGAATTATGAAAATTTCACAGGCATATTTTTAGAATGCATATATCAATGGTAAATTACTTATATTCTACTATATCAACACTTTTCTCTAACTGCAAGTAATTCCTATCCAAATTAATTTTTAGAATCTCAGAAGTCCTGATCCTAGAATCTCTCTCTCTCTCTCTCTCTCTCTCTCTCTCTCTCTCTCTCTCTCTCTCACACACACACACACACACACACACACACACATACACACACACACACAAGGTGAGTAGGCAGGAGGAAAGAAGAAAGAGAATAAGTAGAAATTATTGCAGATTTGAGTTCCTCTGGAATTTAAATTCTATAAAGCACCTTCCAATGTCAACAACAAAATGTTACTGGTTTTCACTGTCCTCATGTTGACCAACAACTGAGTGACAGTTCTCACTTTTACACATAGCCCGTATTTATGTACCTTCCATGGGGCTCTCCATGGGACACTGCACTTGAGCAGAGCATTATTCAAGAGGAAGGATGAGCAGCTTTCAGGCCAATTCAGGCAAATTGCTTGCAGGTCGACCAAATGCCAGGCCCAACCACCACTTTGCATGGTGCTCACCAGCATCTGCTAACAGTTGTCACTATCCTTTTCTTAAAAGCTTCCCAGATATCTTAAATATTTATTGTCACCATAACCACCTTGCCCATCTCTCTGGTAATTATGTATGCAACTGGGTAGGCCCCTTTCTTTGATCTTGCCTCACAGGACAATATGAGACAGGGCCTCCAGCTAAGAGAAAGCAAGAAGTGAATGGCTTCCACAGTGGGAAGCTTAGCACTATTCAATGTCAGAGATTTTTTGAAAGAACAGTTCATATTTCTGAAGGCCAAATCCAAAATTTACTCCTGTTGAGAAACTAATTAGCTATTTAAATGTCTCTGACTAATCTTCTAGGCTTTCTTCCACAAATTAAGTATAAAATAAGATTTCCTGATAACTAGTATACTGTGTAATTTAAAAAGGTGTGTGACTTGCAGTAGTATCCAAATACAGTATTCAAATAGGATCCAGCCGCAAGGACCAGTCCAGGCTCACAGCCACCCAGGAATGAATGCACGAGGGAAGCCAGCTCGACAGAGACCTGTGTCACCAACAGAACCCAGAAAAGGGTCTTTGTAGAGGAACGGGGGGACTGCAAGTCATATTATGAATGGTATTGGCGCTGACATGTTGCTGGCACCTGAAAGAAATAGCTTTTATTGGATGTCAGCTTAAGAAGAAGAAAAGAAAGGAAACATTTTTTTAAAAAAATTAGCTGAATGAGTACAAGGGAAAAGATCAATAACTCCCTCTGATGTTTTTTTGGCAAATTGGCCAAGAAAAGGCTGAAGTCTTTACTGGCTGACAATTCTGGCATCTTTCCCAAATAGAAATGGTGCAGCAGAAAATGCACTTAGTGAATTTAGTGAGACAATTAGTTTGGGAATATGTATTAAAGGGGAGAGCACAGACTAGCAAAGGATCTAGGTCCAGTCCAATGCTGTGCGGTGCCAACCCTCCCAGTTGATGAGGGTACAGGGATCCTGATACCTGGACTGCGTGCCCCAGATCCAGAATGCATAGTGTAATGGTGCAATTTATCACCTAAATTTGGCCATTTTTAGAAGGAAAGGAGACCAAATGAATAATCATGCTGAACCATAAATGTAACCTGGATGGTCCCAGCAGACCAGGGTGTGTTGACAGCTTAGCAAGGACACTTCACCCTCCTCTAGAAATCCACCGACTTCCGGTCACTGACTAAGGTCACTGATCCAGTCTTTAGATAAAAGAGGGAAATGATTTGAGGTAAATTTGTCACTCTGCTGGAAAATCACCTGAGCCTCTTGCCCCTCCGGCTTGGGGACAGCAGTACTGGACTGCCGGGCATTCTGTATTTCTCCTTTTCCTCCAGTCGAGATATTTCAACCCAGAGTTTTCATTATGGATTCAA
This sequence comes from Spermophilus citellus, assembly GCF_964194105.1. NCBI lineage: Eukaryota > Metazoa > Chordata > Mammalia > Rodentia > Sciuridae > Spermophilus > Spermophilus citellus. The sequence goes on from NC_138186.1 coordinate 163,417,814, forward strand.
TAGGCACAGGTAAGCATCATTGTTATTCATTAAAATGCAAACATAATTGAACAAAAACAACACAGCAGTGTTTATGTCCAGGAAGCTGTGGCATCCCATCATTTGACAAAAGGGAACCAACCAAGCACCATCACCAAGTTCGAGTTTGCTTCCAAATGCAGAAATTCAGTCAGTTGTATCACACTGGGTTTGTTAGTTCAATTTTCATTGCTTTCCATTTTGTACTACAACTCTTTTATTATCATAGAAATGTACGTTTTCCTCTCCTTCATTTCAGCCACTGTTCCTCCCACCCCATGCCACCCAGGTAGTTCAATTTTGAATTGTAATAGATGCACATTTGTTTTTATTATGTTTTAAATCAAGCCATAAAAATAAACTTAAAATAGAGGCATTGAGACATTTGCAGAATTTCACTCACTGTCTGGAATATGAAAAAATAGTCATTTAGCACCCAGGCCCTTCGGACCCAAACTTTCTATGTGTCCCAAGCACTTCTCACATCTTCCCATGTGGCTGTGGTGAGACTGCAGCGTGATATATATGTGTGTATGTATATATATTTTAGAATTTAGATGTAGATGAACACAACATCTTCATTTTATTTGTTTTTATTTATTTTTATGTGGTGCCGGAGATCAAACCCAGTGCCTCATGCATGCTAGGCAAGCACTCTACCACTGAGCCACGATTCCGGACCCACACCATGTTTAAGTACAGCTTGAGTAACGTGTGTAAAGTGTCCTTCTGTGTTTGTGAGCAGTCACAGAGAAAGTACATTGAAGTCCATTTTGCAGACTAGAAAACTGACAGATGGAGGGAGAAAACTGGCTGTGGAGAGCCATACAGATGATTAGTGGCAAACAGTAGGGGGCTTTCATGTGGACCCTCTGTTTCTTAGAAACTCTTGGCTACATTCCACCACCACACAAAGATTTTAAGATCATAATTACATTATCTCAGTCATATATTTTAAAAATTATATAGAATCAAATATAATAGATTCAACTTAGGAAGATTTTTAAGTCACTCCAAGTTTCTGCTTCCTCATTTCCCACCTCAGCAGCATGGTGATAGCATCAACAAATTTGATATTAATTATGAGAATAATGGTAAATATTTCCAAAAACACTTTGCTAAAGAGATGGTGATCCTGTTAAGTATCATCCAAATCCACATGCAGAAGGCCAGGAAGAGAGGGATAAGCCAGGAGTACAAAATCGCCATATCGGGGTCTATGCTCTCTCCTTCCAGCTAACATCCGGGGGAAATCGGAGGAGAGGTTTGTAAAAGTTATGCTGATGGTAGAGATTTAATACGAGATGCTATGAATATTCTTTTCTAACCACAACTTACAAAACCAAATGCTGACCTCTTCCAGTGATCCTGGTAAAAGACGTTAAAAGAAGGAACATAGTATTTTTCCCTTCTGCTAGCTTAAAAAAAAAAAAAAAAGTTGGTATAAGGGGTTATGGGAATGAATGAAAGAAAAAGTCTGTCCTTTGGGCTAAAGCCAAGGACAACCTCAAAGGAGATGTTCTTCAGAGATCAAAAATCGGAGGACTGCTCTAGGGATGTGTCTAAACCCCGGCGACACATGATGGATGGGGTAGAAAGGTTCTGAACACAAGGGGCCAGCTGAACTTTTGGGGGTGGGCTCTGAGGCTGGCCCCCACCTTTTTTTTTTTTTTTAGGCTCTTTGTTTTTTTTCATTTTTGTGTGTGGGCTCTGTGTGCTTTGAAGTTGCAGCCAGCAGATGAAGAGAAAAACTCGCCCTGGTGTTTTGAGTTTGGCTGAGCGCTGCTATTTAGCTAAGGCTTCCCCATATAAGGATGCGGGCTGCGGCTGCAGATCTGGGAGAGTCTGTAAGAACCCTGGAAATGCGTCTCTGAAATGCACACAGGCCTGGGATCTTCCAGGGTAACTCACGCAACCCAACCATCATTACCCTACGCGATGAAATTCACCAACATAGCTGCAGAGAAGGGTCAGGCCGTCTCTCCACAGAGGCTGAAAACCATCCAGAAGGCTGCCTGTTAAAAACCTGAAGGCAGAGCCCAGCGCTTTCATTTCAGCTAAGATTCTCTGGCACAGGTCTCATGGTCCTGTAGGGACCATCTCGCTAGGACTTGTTGCTTCCACATTCGATGTTATTAGTGGCAAACCGACAGGCCAACAGTTATGCCCCGTTCTTTTGTTCTTGAAGGAAACATCTGTTCTTCTGTCAGGGAGCACATGCCAAAACCCTGCGATTATAAGCAGAGGGCTCTTCAGGGAGTAGGGAATGCATCACACAGCCCGGAGCACAGACCTTGAAAACTTCCGCACTCTGTCCCGGCAGCCCCAGGAGCTGGAGAAAGGCTACATAGAGGTCCCACCAACCAGGGCCCCAGCACCCAGCAGGAGAGAGGGAGAAGGCACCCGGGGAACTGTGGGAAAGAGCAGGAGGGAGGGTTAATCCTCAGTGAGGCTGCTCCAAAATGTCCTTACATCCTCACTTGGCAAGAGGGCCCAAGCCCCCTGAATGGACCTGAGCCCTAAGCCAGTGCTCGCGCTGTCCCCAGAACACACAAGTTAGCCCCACTCCATCCATGGGTTCTACGTCTAAGGATCAACAAAATTTAAAAAAAAAAAAAAGTGTAACTGAACATGTACAGACTTTTTTTCTTGTCATTCTTCCCTAAATAATACAGTACAATAACTATTTACACAGCACTGACATTGCATTAGGTGTTATAAATAAGATAGGGCTGATCTGAAGAACACACAAGTACACACAGGCTCTGCGCAAATACTATTCCATTTTGTATAAGAGACTTGAGCATCCATGGATGTTGGTATCTTTAGGTGATCCTAAAACCTATGCTCCACCCGCCTCAGGTACTGAGGGACAACTGCACATCCCACAAACTGTTTACACTAAAAGGGAGATAGGCACTGGGGACAGAAACACCCCAGGATACTTGCAAAAAATGTCATAAGTGCTTGAGGTTTTGACCTTCCAAGTCTCTCAGGAGCACATGACTGCACCTTATCATCACCTCTTAGGGGGCCACAGCAGACTCAGGAGCCTCGACACCTGGTTCTGAATCCAGGTTCCACTTATTCTAGCTCTAGAAGCCTGGAGCCTCACACATTCACTGAGCTTTGATTTCTTTATCAGGAAAATGGGAGCAACAATGACACTTAAACTATATAGATTTACAACATCAGAAACCTAAGTTTCTATCTTAAGAAGCCAGGAGAAGTAGAGTAAATTAAACCCTCAAAAAATCAGAAGCAAAAAAAAAAAAAAAAAGATAATATAGAAAAGAAATAAATGAAATAGGGAAAAAGAAAACAGAGAGAAATTTGATTCATTGAAAAGATTAATAAAATTGAAGACTGGAGTTATAGCTCAACAGTAGAGCAGTTATGTAGCATAACTGAGGCCCTGGGTTTGATTCTTAGCACTAAAAAGATTTTTTTTTTGTTTTTAAATAATCCCTAGCTAGATGATTTTAAAGAAATGAAGAGAGAACACAAATTACTAAAAATCAGGAATTAAAAATGAGATACAGATTCTTTCAGTCATTAGAAGGTTAAGATGACAAATATGAACAATAAATAAATAAATAAATTTGAAAACATACATGGAACGAATGATCTCCTTTAAAAACATAATGAAAGAAAACTGTAGAAGAAATACAAAATTTAAGTAGCCCTCTATCTTTATTCAATTCTATGCTGAGTTCACAAATTCTTTTCACAAAAAAAAAAACTCTAGACCCAACTGGTTTAATGGTAAATTCTATGAAACATTTGAGATATGAATAATAATACCAATTTTTAACCAAAAATTTTCAACAGGCAGAGGAAGAAGGTGCATTTCTCAACTCCTTATAAGACTGTCAGTACTCTCATACCAAACCTAACAATGATATTTTAAGACTATAGATAAATCTTTCATGAACATACAAAAATCATCAACAAAATACTAAAACAGAATCTGGCAATGTATAAAGACTATTACACCATGGCAAGGTCTGGTTTATCCAGGGAATGCAAGGTTTACCCCCAGCATTTGCGAATCGGTCAATATAATTTACAGCAGTAATAAACAAAGAAGAAAAGTCACATATGTAGTTTGATAGATGCTCTATAAAATTCAACACTGGTTCATAACAAAAGTTCTCAATGAACTAAGAATAGAAAAAAACCTCCTCATTTATAAGGCTTCTATGAAAAACCTACAGTTGTTATCAGATTAAATGATTGAGAAGTGAATATTCTTCCCGAAGACAAGGAAATAAGGATGTCCACCTTCACCCCTCACCACAGCCTGCACTGAAGCTCTGGCATGGTGCAGGCAGGAAAAGATATGAAGGCCATAAAATTGGAAAGTAAGAATCATATTTTCAAAAGACATAACTGTCTACCTAGAAAAGTCTAAGGAATCTACAGACATTGATAAGTAGATGTGATAAGGCCCTAAGATGTCAGGCCAATAAGGTATGGAAAACACTACCCCAAATTTGTCACATTTTCATCCTGAATATTTTAAGCTGAAGGAAGCTGAGGAAATCACACAAGCAGAAGTGTCTCTCTGCCCTGCTTTTTCTCTTTCTCTGGTCTTCTTTCTCCCCTAAGGGACAACAATCAAAGAATTTTCTGCAGTTGGGGATGTGACTCAGTGGTAGAGCACTTGGCTTGCAAGGCCCTGGGTTCAATCCCCAGTACTGCCAAATAAAAAAATAATAATTATTATCTGACCTATCTCCTCTATCAGTAAGTCATAAGAGCCCCATTCCAGATGGGCTCTGCCCTCCACTCAGGAGCCAAGAAGAATCTGAACAACTACCACTGCTACCTTGCCCTGCTTATTGTCATTAGGCTACAGATCCTTTTGGTCCATCACATTTCTGAATTATCTTTATTCTTCATCAAAGCAAAAAAAAAAAAAAAAAACAGTTCTCTTTGCGTCTTTATTGCCAAAGGTTTCTCATTTCATGTAAAACGGTTTAAATAAATTAACTACACCTTTCTCTTGATAATCTGTGTTTTGTCATAGAGGTATCAGCCAGGAACCCTGTGATGGCAAAGATATTACTTTTTATCCCCTATGAGGTCAATACACAAGTACTATCTACCAGCAATAAACCATTTGAATTGAAATTCCAAAACAGTAAAATTCCACACAAGCACAACACAACAAAACAAAAAATATGCTTAGGCATAAATTTAACAAAAGTTGTGAATGACCTAGATGCTGAGAACTATAAAACACTGCTAAAAGAAATAAAAGATGTAAATAAATGGAGCAATATATCACGTCCATGAATTGGAAGACTCAAAGTCATTAAGATAAGTGTTTTCCCAAATTGATCTCAGCTTCAAGGCATTCGTGATTAAAATCCCATCTGATTCTTTTATAAAAATTAACAAGCTATTCTAAAATGTATGTGGATGTGCTACAACCTAGAACACCAAAACAATTTGGAAAAAGAAGAACAAAACTGGAGGATTTTCACTTCCTGAATTCAGGCACTATGGAAAGCTACCTCAGCTAAGACAGTACGGTTTTGGTGTAAGATGGACACAGAATAATGCAACTGAATAGATTCCAGAAATAGATCCAAGCTCATATGATCAATTGATTTGTAACAAAAGCATTAAAGCATTTTTTTTTAGTTGTAGTTGGACACAATGTCTTTATTTTATTTATGTATATGTGGTGCTGAGGATGGAACCCAGGGCCTCCTCACATGTGCTAAGCGAGCGCTCTACCACTGAGCCACAAGTCCAGCCCCAGAACTAAAGCTTTTCAATGAAGGAAGTGTAGACTTTCCTTCCACTTATCGATGCTGAAACAATTGGATATTTGGCATGAAGGACTTTGATCTCATCAAAACATATCACTAAGAGAAGGAAAAAACAATCCACAGATGAGGAGAAAAGTTGAAATAGGTAGATAGATAAATATACAGATATATTCATGCATGGACAGCTGGATAGAGGGACAATAGGATGCTTTTCTCGTGTGATATGTCTTCTCTTTGTCCTCTGTAATTCTTGTCCTTCATGTCTATATTATAGAGACAATGATACAGATAAACCAGTAGACTTAGCACCTATCAAGTGTTAGCTCCAGTCAGGGAAGTAGAAATAAGAACCAAGAGCCAAGCCATCCGAATGTAGACACAAGTGTCAAAGAACAGCAAGACATTCTCTGATAAGTAAACAAAGTTAGGGTGCTGTGGCGTGCCGGGTAGCACAGTCAGACCATAGCCTATCAAAATAAACTTCTGTGTGCTATTTACCTAATTGGGTCCACCCTGTGGGAGCAGAACCCAGATATTATACATAGCAATAATTGAAAGTGTTCTTAATCAGGCATTTTCAATTTTTATTTTATATGTGGAGTGTCGAGTGTTGATTAAAAGGTATCGGAGGACATTGGTTTTCTCTGAGCTCCTGCACTAGGCCCCACAGGCCAAACCAAAATGGAGTTATGTATGCTAATATTCCCTCCATTCCATCAAAACAAAGTTGTTGATCTAATCTTCAAAAAAAACAGGAGAGACAGGATAATAGCTGAACTCCTAAACAGTCCAGCTGAAGCTACACAAGGAAATCACTGCTTTAACCTTTGCAAGAAGATCTGTCAAACAACCAATCCACTTTTTGTTCTGTTTCTGCTTTTGTAGCCCTTTTCTGCCTATCGAACCAAACTCTTCTGTTCAGTTCATGAAAACGCTCATTCTGTTTTAAAGAACAAGTTGTTGCCTGATTCTACAATTGCAAATAAAAGCCAATTAAACTCTTTAAACTAGATTTGTTGTGATTTTGTCTTTTGACATTGACACTGATCTTGGTACCTTAAAAAATATTAGCTCATTTAATAAAATTATGTGAAGTCTTGTTATTACTTCTATTTTAAAAATGAGTAAAACGGTGGGCTGGGGTTGTGGTTCAGCAGTGTAGCACTCACCTAGCACGTGTGAGGCCCTGGGTTCAATCCTCAGCCCCACACATAAATAAATAAAATAAATGTATTGTGTCCAACTACAACTAAAAAATAAATTTTAAAAATGAGGTTCAAAATTATCTGCCTCAAATTGCAAAGCTGGTATGTGGCAGAGTCAGAATGCAGTCTCAGGCAACTGGACTTCAGCATCTCTAGTCCTAACTTGGGGACGATGGATGACACCCACACCCCTTCCTCACCTCATTCTGGAATGGGAACTACAAGCCTTATGCACACTCACGCAAGGCTTCCAGTGGTTCTGCTCTCTGGCACTCCTCACTGGAAATGATGTCAACCAACGTTGATAAGAGAGAGTTGTCTTCTCTTTGTCTCCTGAAGTTCTTGTTCCTGGAGCTCTAGAACAGTGGTTCTCAGCGTGGGATCTCAAGCAACCAGCACAGGCAATAGCATCTGGGAACAGATTAAAACTGCGACTTCCGGTGCCCCACCCCAGACTGACAGCATCGGAAGCTAGGGTGACAGTGCTCTCCCACAGCAAGTGTCCTCCAGGCGATGGCAAGGAGACCGCTGGGCACGGCGGCCACATTCCTGTATAAGGGCTAGGAGGACTTGGATGGATTTTCCACTTAAGCTTCGGTCTTTAAACACTGAGTCTTTCAGGAGCAAAGGCTTCCTGTTTTCAACTGTCAGAGCTAGTCGTAGCGGGCCACACTGCCACTGGGGAAGCTGGGCTGGCGGTGGCTGTGTGGATGCTCTGGTAAATGCCTTCCCAACTGCATATCAGGTTTTCCTTCTTCTTTATGACTGTGACCATAGAGGAAGGGTTTCAAGTCCCTCTGGCAGAAAAATACTCTACTTGTTTAAAGGAACTAAAAGTGAGCCCAGGAACAAGAATGCCGGGTGTCACTTTCCCTGTCACTCCTTCTCAGAGCTTATGCTCCGGCAAAAGTGTCTCCAGCCACCACTGTCCCGTCACTGGGGACCACCAGGACTCTTGTGAAGAGGAAGTCCCCCTGGGCTAGAGCTGGTAAGGGTCAGACAGAAAAGGAGAAGCCAAGATGAAAGCAGGTCTTATTTTTAGTCATAAAATATTATGGTTCTGCCCGCCTCCCCCCCCCCCCCAGCATCCAGTGGGAAATGAAATGATCTGTGCCTGGGAACAAAAATGAGAGTCCTACTTGTGTAAAACAAGAACACACATCACCGCCCACACGCATGGAATGTGGCAGGAGGTCACAGCTCTGGGACTCACAGGAAGCCCAGAAATGAGAGCGAGCCGGAGTAGTGGCACCAGCCCAGAGGCTGCGGGCTCATCATCAACAGTGAACTTTAATTAAGAAAAGGGTAGTTTTGAGAACAAAGGAGTTGGTTATGGAAATGAGTCAAGAGAGGGAAAGAGAGTCTGATTAAAGTTATCCTCTCTGGAGGAGCCGGGAAGGATGTTAGGTATCTTCTGGTACAAGCTACCGGTTTTAAGATAAGGAGTCTGAACACTCCGGGTTGGAGGGAAGGAGTTTTCATACCAAGATGAACTGCTGCTCCTTAGGCCTGGAGCTGGAGATTGAGGCCAGGGCCTCTGGGATTCAATTTGTTTTGAGTGACTGAGATTCCTGTCTTTCTGAAAAGTATTATATAACCAAACTTCAGACTGTGGACTAGGTTTGCAATGGACTATCTGAGGACAGCAGAATGTGGCCTGCTCTTAGTTACTCCATGATGCATAGAACAACAACTACTCTGCTGGTGCCAGAGCTAAAGGCAGAATGACTTGGTTACTTGTCTGGGCAAATAGATAATCACCAAATGTCGATCATACAGAACTTATCAAAAGGAATAACCCCTAGTTGCACAACACAATCATAAGGCACAAACTGATAAATTCCTTGTGCTCATAAAAAAAAAAAGTCCCCCTGTGAACTTATTGAATTAAAATGCACAAGGATAGACAGCCACATGGCCATATCAAACACATAATAGAACACCAGGCCTATGATCTTATCATTCTCACCCTTACCAGAAACTCATAAAGGAGAAGCCCCCAAAACGAGTTATGGAACACACCAATCCATCATCAGACCAATAAGTCAACAGGTGCTGGACCTCCAACTCTCTGTCCCTGAGCCTCTACTGGCTTGACCTCTGTGCTTCACATAGTCCACATGGAAACTGCCTGCCCTCCAGAGCCTGGCCTAGAATGAGTTCCTGGTTCTTAGAGCACCAGCAAGGCTCCTTGAACAAGCTCTTCAGCTGATTCAGAATCTTATCTGACCACCTACAGTGACTCTTTTGCATTTGTAAAATGCTCTCCACTGATCCCCAAGGCCACCTTAACCCTTTTTTGGCCTGTCATCTCTGTATATCATTGTGCAAAGTATTATGTGTGACTGGAGCACTGTGGATATTAACAATTAAGAGTGAAATAAAAGAACCTGAGAGTGGCTGGCTTACCAAGTACTTGGGGAATTGCAACCTATGAAAGTCACATGTTGCTTGTGAATGCATCATTAGTCAATTAATTCTGATGTCATGGAAAGACACAAACCTGCCCAGTTTATGTTAGTGGTATAACTCGCTCATGACACTCTTCTACTAGAAAAGCAAAGCTTGATTTAAGTTTTAAATGTGAGAAATATCATAGGTGGCAAGAGAACACCATCTCAGAGCTAAGGAGAGAATCTGACCACCCTGAAAACTGAGAAGAGACCTCAGGAAGTATGAAGAATGTATCCAGAGCCCATGGAAACAAGGTCATCACAGGCTGTCTCCTAAACAGAAATGGGCTGGATTTTCACTTGATGAAAAGCCTCCAGTGGACACAAACACAACTTCAGGGCCACTATCCACAGGTTCTGTATAAAAACAAGGCCTGCATAGAGCCACAGAGAGAATCTTACAGTCTAGCACAGGAGTGAGAAAAGTGTCATTGTGATGTTAATGGAAGGAAGCTATGTTGGGGAGTTGTTTCCTAGAGTTCTTCAAAAATTTATAAATGGGGTTCTGCCCCTATTTGCATGCTAAAAAGATGGCCCTTTTTTTTTTTTAACATTACCATGATATTGCTCTCCCAGATGACAAATAAAATGAAAAGAACAGTTAACGTTCAAAATGTTTAAATTATGCACAAATAAAGGGAAATGAGAATAAAAAGCAGCACCTCTTTGTTTCAGCCTGCCCTTAAATGTTCCTGTGAAAATCCATCTCATTATGTTCATGGGTCCTAATTTGAAGAATAACAGTCGCGGTGGGAGTCCAATGACTGTTAATGCCGCTATTGTTAACATCATGAATGGTGTGGGCCTTTTTCCTACCCAGCACCGCATCTGGGAACAAAGGAAAGGAACGACGTGGTTCTGCTATTATCCAAATTGGTCTCTGGCATCCAGGGAGGAAGTGACTGGGGCCGGGCTCTCTCTCAGGTGTCCCTGGGGGACAGACACGTGCGATTAGCCTCCGCGGCCACTGGGTGTGACCGCGCTCCGCACAATGGGAAGCCGGGCTGCTCTGGGGAGCTTCCCGGCAGAGTTGGGCACGTGTGCATGCGCGCACGCACGTGTGCAGACACACACTTGGGGGAAGGCCCCCCCCCCTCCGGAGGGAGAGGTGGAAAGCCAGTTGGTGCTTCTTTTTAACTTCCAGCGCACTTCGGGAGACCCGATCCACCCTCGTTTTACTCCAGAAATGATTTAAACCCGTCTTTCCCTTAGGGATGAGATCAAGAATGAGGAGCTCACCCGTTCCCCCCTCCACGGCACAAACCAAAGCCACCACCCTCCAAATGTCTTGTTGGAAGAGAAAAGGGAAAAGTGGGGACAGGGGCGCTCCTTAGAACTGACTCCAATAAACTCCCTCACAGCAGAAATGACAGCAGCTGCGGCTGCTCCTCAAGACCAGGTTGGCAGAGGCAGCTTGGAGCCGCTGTGCGCATTTGCTGTAGGGAGTCAGATCCGCAGCACCTCGCTGTAAAGAAAGCTCATTCAGCTGTGTTGAGGACCTGAGTTCCAGGAACCTGAAAGAGCTTTGCTTCAAGGCTTCCGAGATGTGTCAGGGTTTTGCATCCTTTACACACAGTGACCATCCTTTAAAAGGCCCAGTAAGGGATGGAGGGGAAAGTCCAGTATTGCAAAGAAAGCAAAAATTGATCACATTTTGTGTTCCAGCTTTATTGAGGTATACTTGACAAATAAAACCTGTAACTCACGTTTTAATGTATGTGAACTTTGTGAAATGAACACATCCATCACCTCACACAGTTACTGTTGTTTAAGAATACTTAAGGTCTCTCTTAGCAGGTTCCAGGTACACAGCACAGTACTATCAATTCCAACCATCACGCTGTATGTTATGTCCCCAGAACTCACTTGTCTCTTCACTGAAGGTCCGTACCCTTTTGTTGTTGTTGTTGGGATTTTTTAATTCTAATTTGTTATATATGACAGCAGAATGTTATAATGCATGTTACACAATTTTTCACATTTCTGGTTGTACCACAAAGTAGAGTCACACCATTGGTCTTCATACATCTACTTAGGGTAATGATGTCCATCTCATTCCACCGTCCTTCCTACCCCCATCCCCCTCTCCTTCCCCCCTTCTCCTTTGCTCTATCTAGAGTTTGTCTAATCCTCCCATGCTTCCCCCCAACCCCATTATGAATCATTATGAATCAGCATGAAGGTCTGTACTCTTTGACCTACACGGCCCCATCTCCCTCATTCCTCAAAACTTAGCATAATGTCCTCCTTCTGGTTTCAGATTTCTTTCTATTTTGGCTGAGTAATATTCCATTACTTCTTCATCTGCTGATGGTCACAGATCATTCCAGAGCGTGTCTATTATGAACAGTGCTGCAGTGAACACAGGGACATAGGTCCCTTCAAGATGCTGATTTCATACAAATGGTCAAAAAATATGAAAAAAATGTTCAACATCTCTAGCAATTAGAGAAATGCAAATTAAAACCATACTGAGATACCATCTCACTTCAGTGAGAATGGCAAGTATCAAGAATACAAGTAACAATGAATACCGGTGAGATGTGGGGGAAAAGGTACACTCATATATTGCTAGTGCAACCATTATGGAAAGCAGTATGGAGATCCCTCAGAAAACTTGGGATGGAACCACCATTTGACTCAGCTATCCCTCTCCTCAGCTTATACCCAAAGGACTTAAAATCAGCATACTACATTGAGATAGCCACATCAATATTTACAGCAGATCAATTCACAATAAGTCAAGCTATGAAACCAAACTAGGTGTCCCTCAACAGATAAATGGATAAAGAAAATGTGGTATACATACACAATGGAATATTACTTAGCTATAAAGAAGAATGAAATTATGGCATTTGCTGGTAAATGGATGAAACTGGAGACTATCATGCTATGTGAAATAAGCCAATGCCAAAAAACCCAAAGGTTGAATGTTCTCTCTGATATGTGGATGCTAACTCATAACAGGGGAAAAGTAGAGGGGGGAAGTATAGAAGTTCATTGGATTAGACAAAGGGGAAATGAAGGGCAGGGACAAGGGATGGGAATAGGAAAGACAGTAGAATAAATAAGACATAACTTTCCCCTGTTCATATATGAATACATGGCCAGGGTAACTCCACATCATGTACAATCACAAGAATGGGAATTACACTCCATGTATGTATAATATGTCAAAATACACTCTACTGTTATGTATATGAAAAACAACAAATAAAAAAAGATGCTGATTACACTTCCTTTGAAGATGTATCTAGAAGTAGAATTGCTGGATCACATGCAGTCCTAGTTTTAATTTTTGAGAAACCTCCATACTATTTTTTAAAATATTTATTTATTTTTTAGGTCTAGAGGGACACAACACAATGCCTTTATTCATTTATTTTTTTTATGTGGTGCTGAGGATGGAACCTGGGTCCCGCCCGGGCTAGGCAAGGGCTCTACCGCTGAGCCAGGATCCCAGCCCACTCCATACTATTTTTGACAATGGCTATCCCTATTTGCATTCCCACTAAAGTACACACGGGTTCCCTCTTCTCCACTCCATGCCGATTTCTGCTATGTGTTGTCTCTGTTATGACAGCCACACCCACAGGTGTGAGGAGACATTCTTGGTTTTCAGTGCCTTTCCCTGGTGATCAGTGATATGAAGCCCTTTTCATATCCTCGCTGGTCATTCATATGTCTCTTCTAGAAAAATGTCTCTTCATTTTTAATCAGATCACCTGTTTTTCCTGTTGAATCCTAGGAGTTCTTTATTAAACCCTTAGCAGATACATTGCTGTCAGTATTTCCTCCAAGGTGTGTGCTGTGGTTTCCTTCTGTTGATTGTGCCCTGGGATATGCAGAAGCTTCTCAGCTTGAAGCCATCCATTGTCTGTTGCTTTCATAGCCTATGCTTTTGGATCACATCCAGTACATAATCACCAAGACCACCGTCAAGGACATTTATCCCTATGATTTCACCTTGGAGTTTTTATGTCCAGTCTTAATTCTCCAACCCATTCCAGTTAATTTCATGTACAGTCCAATTCCACTCTTTTGCATGTGGATCTTGCTTTTCCAACAACATTTATTGAAGAGACTACCTCTCCCCATTGTTTACTTTTGGCACCTTTTTAACAGACTGCTTGACCATACATACATGTGTGGGATTCATTTCTGGACTCTTTGGGTTCCATTGGTCTATGTGCCTGTTTTTCTGTACCATACTTTTTTGATTATTATGCCTTTGTAATATAGTTTGAAATCAAGAAGTATGATACTTCCAGTTTTGTTCTTTATACTTGAAATTACTTTGTCTATTTGGGATCTTTCTTGGTTCCATGACAAATTTGGATTCCCCCCCCCATTCCTATGAAAAATGACATGAGACTTTGGTAGGGATTGCATTGATTCAGCAGACCACTTTGCATGGTTGCATGATTGTTTACACAATATTAATTCTTCCAATCATTGAACACATGCTATCTCTCCATCTATTTGTTCAGCTTTTTTCATTAATGTCTTAGAAGTTTTAAGTGTATGTGTTTCTCATCTCCTTGGTTAAATTTACTCTGAAGTATTTTATCCTTTTTTATGCTATACACTTACATGGTTTGCAGTCCACACTTCTCACTACCCCCATTCCCAGTCTCCAGTTTGGAATGTACACACGTGCCTATGTGCAGGCAACGGACCCTTTTATGTTGACCTTGAGTTTAAATGTCTCGTTCTTGGTGAATGTGCACAAAGCAGAGCTCTTTTTATTTATTCCACCACCTCCCCCTGCAAAGGCTCACTGTGTTTTCTCAATCCTGAGAGTGGAAATGGGTACAAATGTCTCCATAAAGAAGCAGGGTCCAACATCGCCCTTAAGCGCACATTCTCTTTTTCTAGCATCTTATTTCAAAGAAATGCTTAATGTGTATGTGCAATGCTCAGGAAATATTTGTTGATTGCTAACACTGTCTGAAAATCAGTTGGAAGATGCTTTTCCAAGCCTGCCAACTCACAGGAATCAGCTAAGTGCCTGGCGTTCCTCCATGTTCTTTAGCTGAGGATATTTTTTTTCTTTAGAGAAATGTTTTTGTGGAGAATCTAAAAATTGAACGACAAACCACAGACTCAGAGCTCAGAATGGAAATCTTCAATGGGTCCTGGAACCAGGGCACTTTTACACCAAACATGACAACCAGCATTTTATTTTTAAATAAATGCAGCATTACATTCAATAAGACGGGTTAGTGCTTAAGAAGAAACTTAAGCACAATCAACAAAATTAATGAAAACCAAATAAATTGAGGTTTTCAGCTGATTTATTCTTTACCTTAATTTTTTCAGAAAAAAATTCAAGCTGCACTCATAGGCAAGTGTATCAATATGTATTTTAATATCCCAGGATATAAACACCATAGCTGCATTTTCTTAAGAAGGAAAGTTTATATATACATTACCCTTGTTGAGGTGAAGCTCAGACTAGATTCACTTTGTATCATTTCCTGGTACTAGGCTGGACTCCAATCAGTTCTAATAATAATGAGTTAACAAAGTATCAGGGTGGTTGCTTTGAAGTTATTTTCCATGTCAGATTGTGATGGAGGTTCATAGTGTCAAAGATAAAAATCGACTCAAAGACTGCAGGTTATTAATTTTGAACAATTAATAATCAATGGGAACATTAGAATTAGTATACTGGAATGAGGAAGACCTTTCACCAGTGGGTTCAAGTTTAAATAAAAGAAGACTAAATTCTACACAATCAAGTAAACCCTTCATTATCTGACTCTGGCTTCATTTGCCAGCCTGAGACCCCACAACCTGAATCACTATTCCCTGGATGGATCCACTTGCACTTGCTCTCTCCTATCCCTGAGTGGCTTTACCTAAGGCTTCCTCCTGCCTGCTGTGCAGCAAACTCTTACTCATCCTGTTAGCTAAGGGTAAGATGTTTACCTCTTATATGAACTTTTCCAAATGCACCCTCCTGGGTGGGCCCTGGGATTGGACATACGCCCCTTCTGTAGTGTTCAACCCCTTGTTTATATGGGGCACAGGGGTACTCACATCTGTCTCTACGGCACAGTGTGAACAAGACACATATTTTCACACTTGTGCCCCCCAGGAAAAGAGTGTAGTTCTTTGCAGGAGCTTAATGAACATCAAATAAACAAAGGAATGAATGAAGTCAGTAAGTAAATTGCCAAAGTAATAAACACATTTAAAAAGTTCATTCTTGGGGAGGGCATTCCAGCAGGCAGAAGCTCACCTGCAAACCAGAGTGCAATGAGACTGACCCAGGTTGTTCTCAGAGTGGAAACTTCCCTGTGAGTCTCTCAATGAGGAAGCCATGTAACCTGGAAGAGGACATCTTGTTAACACCAGCCCCTCTGTTCTGATCTCTCTGGATCAACCAGCTCTGACCATAAATGTTGGTACAATAACCAAACCATAATGTAAGTGTCACCTGATCTGATTTTAGCTTAACTAAGTCCAGACTCTTATTTTCCTATAATATGGTTTAAAGTGTTTGATCTCTTTTTGCTTTTTCTTATAACTTTATTTTAGAACATTCAATGTGGTTTCTCAGCAAAAAAAAAAAAAAAAAAAAAAAAAAAAAAAACCCAAACAAACAAACAAACAAAAAACTCCCCTACAGGATTTTATAGCCAAAGCAAAGTAGTACACAGAGAGCCCCTCAATTGTGAATCCTCTTCAGTTTATAATCCACCTGATTCAAATTTCTATTGCCTCAAGCTTAGGAGATTAGCTCTTCCTTGGTTAATCCTATTACATGAGCAAACATGATACAGTGGTTGTTTTTGTACCATGGTGATGACCAGGCTCCCAGGGTCACTCTGAGAGAATGGACCCTGTATCAATAGTATCAGCTTTGGACTCTTCTTCCAGTTCTAATGCCATGGCTAACAGGCTACAGACATATCTACGGGGATGACTTGATGGAATTTGAGTGGGACCCTCCTGTAAACCGAACGCGAGACCCCCTAAACAGCTCCCTGACCCACGGGAGCTTATTATTTGCATGGGTGCATCGCCTTGCTTAGCGTGGATACGAAACAGTCTGTTTGGTGCTTTCTTTCTCCATCAAAATCTGACCTGTCCTCAGGTTCTGAAGACTGTGCTTTGTCTGTCCCTGGAGGAGGTGTTAGCTGGTGACACAAGTTCAGTTAGAGCCGGAGCCCACCGTGCCCCCCCAGCTCTTCCGACCTTCACGTAGCTCCTGCCCAGTCTCCCTGCATCTAGCCCTCGCTGGCTTCCCATCATGAGATCTAAACTGCTTAAATAACTCCAGTTGTTTCATTCTTCCATTTCTTACTACTGAGCTGGAATTTATATGTAATTAATCAAAATTGCTTATCTAATATTAAATTACGATCTTGTCTCCATCACCCCTTTTGAAATTCACACTAACCAGTACTGCTTGCTTGGACTATGACATTCTTTTGCCTAACTCTTCTCCCTGCCTCTAAATCTGTTATTTTATCTAATTCATTACACACTACATTAATTTTTTAATGTTATTTCTTCTTGTCCAAAATCCCTTAATGGTTCCTTTTTTGCCTAATGAAGGGAGAAAATCTGTTTTCTAGCATTTGGGGCATTATACAATTTTAGACCCAAACTCTCTTCCCATCTACATTGTCCATACTCTCCAACTTTTTCCAGTTTGCCATTTCCTGAACGTGGTTCTGTCATTCTTAGGGTATTCTAGTCCCATCTTCTTCCACCCTTCTGGTCCCCAGTGAAATTCCTGGAAGAGGGAGACATGGGACAGTGGGTGTCCTAGGAACAGACCCAGAGCCCTGTGGAAAAAGGGGTTCTAGGGTAACCCAGGGCTTAAATTATTGGCAAGCAGCCCACTGCTCAAATGGGCCACTCTGAGCAAACAGCACAACGTCTGCTCCTGCATGTCTTCATCTACAGAAAGAGAATAAGATCCTTGTCGAAAAGTTATTCTGAAGATGAACAGTGAACAACAAACATTCAAGTTATTGTTTATGGCAATAACTGCCCTTGTGAATTTACTGCCACCCTCTTAGAGCACCAAGGGCAGGGGCCGTTCTGCAGATGACAGTTTCTCTCTGCTGTGAGCAGGTCATTTATTCAGGTCATCACAACCAATGCCTTTCAGATAGGAAAGCAGTGAAACTGCTCAATTGTTAAACAAGGGACTTATTTTTATTTAGGGGAATAAAAATTCAGGCCTTTCAACTCTTGGTGATTTCACTTAAAATTCAAAGAATTTGGTGTTCGTTGAATTCTAACCACTTCTAACCTTTCTCTCTTTCTACTTGGCCCAGAACAAGGGACCGAGTCCTGTCATCTGAATCATGACAGTGGCCTCCTCTGAAGCCATTCAACAACTGCAAAGAAGGGACAGAATGGCCTAAAAGATCGCTCAGGTCACTACCAGAGCAGGTGAGCCTCTGTGGGGTGTGGAATTGATCTAGAATCTTCAAACACACCCAAATGCTAAGGCCCCTCTGGTTGCTCTAGCCGTCAGAAGGAAGAGTTTGTTTGGAGGCCACCTCACTTGATTTTTTCAGTACAATGAGCTCAAAATAACTGCTAAGGACACTAGTCAGGCCCCCCAACTGGAAGAGAATTCAGAGACGGGGCAGAGGAGGCTGTAAACTGCATCAGGTTGGGTATTGTGTTTGTTTTTTTGCCACTGTATTCCCAGCACATTAAACATAGTAACATTCAGTAAATATTTGATGAATGAATAAATATAATAAAGAACTCTGAAAATTCAGATTTTATTCTACTTCCTATGTATGTAAGAATATGTGGTAAACAAACTATATGAGTATGGTTTGCTTATATCTAACTTTTTTTTTGTTTATATAGACAGGATATAAATGTGTGTGTGTGTAAGAGAGAGAGAGAGAGAGAGAGAGAGAGAGAGAGAGAGAGAGATTGATTTTGGGAGATAAGAAAATAGGCAAGACAGCAGGTTTTTAGCAAAACAGTCCAGGAATATTGCAAAACTCAACTTTGAATTTAACCCTAAATCAACGTACTAACAGATTCAGGACGCACTTCCCCAAAATACAGGAGTTTGGCACACAGCAGATGCAGGAAGGTCCCCTCCCCTTCCCCTCTGGCAGGCCAGACCTTCAGTGGAGAGGTGCCCTCCCTGTACCCCCAGGAGAGTAACTCCCTTTTCTCCCAGGCCTTGCTGAGTCCCTATTTACTACCATTAGGTCACACCCTTTTATCTTCCAATTACATTTCTCTAAGATTCCACAGTCTTCCTCTAACCTAAGCATAAAAAGGTACACTGCCCTGTCTTTTTCAGGTGAAATGTACACATTTTTCTCGTATTTATCTGTCCTTTGTTATGGGAGCTTCAGTCATGAACCTAGTGATGGATAAGAAAAGGTAACCCCACCTCTGCCTTCCCAGTATTAAATGGTGCATGGCCACAAATGAAACAGAAAACAAACAAACAAAAAAAAAACTAAAATAATCCAACAGTATTGTTTTTAAAATATTTCTATTTTACATTAGTTTGCATGATTATTACAAAGTGTGGAGAATGGTAAGTTCTGTTTTATTTTTTCACACCAATGGGAAAGGAGTCATTTGTTCAAAAACTCATTCATTCATTTTCTTTTTTCATTAAATGATTATTTTATGCTGAGAATTGAAGCACTATGCGAGGTTATGAATGAGAGTAAATTTCTGCCCTCGGAGAAGTTACAGCATCCTGGAGAAAGAGACACTTGCTTAGAGAACTACACAGGGGGTTCAGCCAATTGATTGAGGCAAAACCAGTTTGCAGCAGCTCCAGTAGGAGCCATGGTGCCTGCTGGAGAGTGCTGCTCCAGCAGGATGAATCTTTGCTCAGTCTTGAAATCCAAGTAACGCTAACATGGAGAAGAAGTTGAAAACGGATGAAGCAGGTAGAGGGACAGTAAAGACAAAGCCTATCATCATGTCCTCTGGATGAAACTCAAAGAAATTCTCAAGTGCGTCATGGCAGGACACATATGGAATGGCTGTGATTCCATCCTGCTCTCTAAGCATGGCACACAGTCACCACTGCCCCCTCCTAGGTCCCTGGCAGACATGGCCAATGGATCACCATGTTATCATGGAACTCAGGTGTAGCCTCAGAATCCTTCTTAGCTTTGTGCTCCCGCGAGTCATTTCCCATCCAACAGAATGTAGGACAAATCTACTTTGCCATCTGCGATACAGACGATGAGATGCCTTTCAGTGTTATAAATAGAGGAATAGCAGTAGCCAGAACTGTGATTTCAGAAGGTCCCTATGGTAGAACAGTAGGTAATGGATTTCAGAGACGGGTCAAAACAAAAATGAAAAGATGCTCTTACATTTTACATATGAATTATTATAGGATATAAATTCTTCTCGTAGCCTATATTCAAAAAGAAATTAAAAAGTAAGGGCTGTGAAGCCCACGAAAGGGCAAAGCTGGCACTGTCTGGCTCTATGATTAACACAATTTCCAAAGAGGAAATATTTTAGAATTTCCCCTCAGAAGTTCCCACAATGTGCTGCTGAACATCTTCACTCCTGCAGGGTGAAGGTGCTGAAGTTTACTCAGGATGAAACCTTATAACGAATGCTCCCTCCTCACCCAGGTGGACAGATCCGTTACCTTGAGCTGCTGTTTTACCATCAGAGCGGAGATCTAGAAACTTCAGTAAGACTCCACAAGAAGAGAATGATAATTGAGTTTGTGTACACTGCTGCTACAGCCGGGGCACCAGCGACTTTCAAAATAACCTCCACCGGCCTTGATGCATTAAGACATTGAACCTCCCCCTTAATATCCCGGCAGAAATGCCTCTTGTGATGGATTTGTTTTTAATTCCAGGTTTCCCTTGTTTGTAGCTACTATGCTTTATCATTATCATTATTATTATTATTTATTTATTAGTTTATTATTTTTATTATTTTTTTCCTTTTTAAGTGCAGGAGGAGGGTTCGTTTTGGTAATCTATGCCCCCCAAGGCCCCTGGGGTACAGGGAAAGAGAGCTAAGTTGAGAAGGGGAGGTGGGGATGGGGGACAAAAGCAAGACAGCAAGGCCAGAGGGTTTCCAGGAATGCTGGGAGGTGGCAAACCCAGGAGAGGGAATCCTGAGAGGGGCTTTCTCCAGCAGGGTGGGGAGGGGCATTTGTGCAGTGCTCCGCAGGGGCGCCCCTCACTGTCGGTCCATACTTAGGACAAAGGTAGGGCCTGCGCTGGAGGTGGCAGTGCGCACTAGGAGGAGCGCAGAGTCCTGTCTCCTGGGACTTGGTGTCATCAAGTGAAGCCAGGTGAGCTGCGGCCTCCGGTAGAGGGAGAGAGATGCACGGGGGGGAGGGGGGGGGAGGCCCAGAATCCGACGCCCCTCCTCCTTGGCCCACTCTGTAACCAAGTCCCCTGGCCACTCGATCCCTTCCTTTCTATGGAGCAGGTGTTTGGAGAGAAACTGGGAGACACTATTAAGTATGTGAGGTTCGTATTTCACGTTTGATTCTAGAAGGGATGTAAGAGGAATTTTAATGGCTGCTGAAGCCTCAAAACAAGTTCATCAGAATTGGTGGAGTCCTTTTGACTCTGCTTTCCACATGCAAAACCAAACCCTTCTGACTGACACTTATTTTGTTCTTTCTCTCTCAGGAAAGTTGCTCTCGTCCAGGACCAAGCTTTCTGGGCTTGTAGAAGGGGACAGTTATAAGAGTATAGGGGATTTCCTGGAAGTCCTGACTTTGGGTTTGTACAGGGACAATCTATTTCCACACACTGGTTGTTCTGTGGGTCAATCAACAAACACACAGAGTATAGGCTATGCTTTAGATAAGATCCCAAAGGCCCGGGCGTTAAAGGTTTGGTTCCCTGCCCATGGCCCTATTGGAAGGTGGTGGAACATTTAAAAGGTGGGGCTTAGTGGATGATCCTAGGTCAGTGGAGGTCTGCCTTGAAAGGGACAGTGGGGGGGAGGGGGACGGAAGAGGGGGGAAGGGAGGGAGATAGAGAAAGAGAGAGGGAGGGAGGTGTGAAGGATCTCCCTTGGTGACACACTACTACCACGATATATCCTGTCAAAAAGCAATGGCCCAAAGCAATGGCAGCCAATCAGTCATGGACTGAAACCTCCCATTGAGAGCCAAAATAAACCTTTCCTCTATATAAATTGATTGTCTCAGGTATTTTGTTACATTAACAGAAAGTCGTTTAGCACAGTATAAAGTAAGGTATAAACCGGTTCTGTACTTCCCCTCAGAGGTGAGTCTCCCTGGGATAGGCCTGCCAGAGTCCCCTTTCACACCTCCTCTCTCTCTTCAACACTACCTGCTCCTACCCCAGAGGTTCTGGGGCTCCCCCTCCCTGCTTTCTTCAAGTGGATACTCACCAGCGGTTTATTCACTGAGCCAGTCCAGAGCTGAGATCCCACAGGGTCGTTCCTGCCCTAACATCAGTCATGGCTCCTGAAAACCTTGGGACCAGCGTTTTCTGTCGTCTTTCTGCAGCAACTCTTCCAGGGGGAAGGGAGGTGGAGCGAGGACTAGACAGAGGAAGAGCCATCAGTCCTG